>NW_028133362.1:600000-985922 GCF_964374135.1 Grampus griseus | reverse complement strand
AAGATATCACTAATACACGGAATGTAAACTTGACTACACAGGAACTAAATTCCAAAACAGAACAGGGTCTCAAATTTAGAAAACCAACTTATGCTTGCTTAAGGGGAAATGTGAGTTGGGGTGCTGCATAAAACCAGAGATTGAAATGAGCACAGATAAAGTTCCTTAAGCCAAATATGGAATAGACAAGAGCTACTCCTTGCTCAATGAAATGGACTCAACACCGCATATTAAACGCCTAAGAATGTACCTGACTACTAAGTATCTTAAAACCTATGGATTGCTATGTCTCCAAAAGAGAATCAAGTGTGTTTACAGGGGCATTAACGCAGCAGTGATAGGATTGGAGAGGTTCAGTGAGCAAATGAAGTCCCTTTGAAGACATATTGTATGGTACCCATTACACGGGTCTCAACTCTCCAGGTTTAAGGTATTCTTCCTTCAGCTACAATATGCATGTGGAACCTAGAGTATGATCCACCATGTGATCGGGAGACGTGTTCAAATATGTCTCAGTTTTCATACCCTGGTACTCGGGTGCAACATTCCAGACGCTTTACTAACAGTCTCCCCACTTGGAGAGTCAGCGCCTTTAACCTCCTGTTTGGCCCAGTTTGCAATTTCTGCGGAAGATGAACAGGAATAGCGAGAACCAATGAGAGACTAGCTGGAGGTGTCTGGACGGGCAAATTTAACTCTCATTTCCCACCAGGAAGAGGAAATAACCAAAGGCTCAGCGTGCCGTGCCAGAACCACATTAGGGCCTGAAGCCATCCTGTGGTGTTGCGGCCAGCTCACAAGAAAGCGAGTTGAAGAAAGGAGCTCAGGGGCACTGTAATTCACAAGCCTGCAGAGTTATCAATGACAGCTATCGTCCAAAAATATACTGAAGTAAGGCTGCCAAGAGGACTTGAAAGCGGGGCAGAATTGCAGGAAACCGATTTCAGGAGGTAGACTGGAATTGCATTGAAAGCATAGGAAAAGAGGCAGAACGGCCACAATGATGCACTTGGCCAAAAAGGGCGTATGCGTTTTTTCCTGAATATATTCAGGAAAAAACGCATACGCCCTTTTTGGCCAACCAAGCAAGCTTGCAAAGGAAACCTGCACTACAATGAAGTCTCACTTCCCCTCGGTCAAAAGGGCCATCTGAATAAAGTGTAAAATCCAGAAAGGCAGGACAGGCCATGGAGAACTGGGAGCCTTGTTATGCTGATGGGCGGGATGTAAATTGCCAACAGACACTCGGGAGAAGTGTATGGTGTTTCCTGAAACATCTAAAAAACAAAGCAACAGAGCCTAGGGCACTTCCACTTATGGTCCTATAGCTTAGGGAAATTAAAATCAAAAAGACACAGCCACCCCAAAGTTTGGGACGCCTCTGTTTACAAGAACCTCGTTTACCGTACAAGTTCAATATCACAGAAAGTGAAAAATGGATAAAGAACTTGTGGTACTTACCTACAATGCAGTATCACTCAGCAATGAAATCTATGTCATCAGGCCCGTAGCAGCATAATGAGTGGATTCAGGTACGATGATTCTAACTGAAATAAGTCACACAGAAAATGAAACATCATAAGATATCACTAATACACGGAATGTAGACTTGGCTACACAGGAACTGAATTCCAAAACAGAACAGGGTCTCAAATTTAGAAAACCAACTTATGCTTGCTTAAGGGGAAAGGTGAGTTGGGGTGCTGCATAAAACCAGAGATTGAAATGAGCACAGATAAAGTTCCTTAAGCCAAATATGGAATAGACAAGAGCTACTCCTTACTCAACGAAATGGACTCAACACACCATATTAAACGCCTAAGAATGTACCTGACTAGTAAGTATCTTAAAACCTATGGATTGCTATGTCTCCAAAAGAGAATCAAGCGTGTGTACAGGGGCATAAACGCAGCAGTGATAGGATTGGAGAGGTTCGGTGAGCAAATGAAGACCCTTTGAAGTCATATTGCATGGTACCCATTACACGGGTCTCAACTCTCCAGGTTTAAGGTATTCTTCCTTCAGCTAAAACATGCATGTGGAACCCAGAGTATGATCAACCGTGTGAACGAGAGACGTGTTCAAATATGTCTCAGTTTTCCTCCTCTGGTACTCGGGTGCAACATTCCAGACGCTTTACTAACACTCTCCCCACTTGGAGAGTCAGCGCCTTTAACCTCCTGTTTGGCCCAATTTGCAATTTCTGCGGAAGATGAACAGGAATAGCGAGAACCAATGAGAGACTAGCTGGAGGTGTCTGGACGGGCAAATTTAACTCTCATTTCCCACCAGGAAGAGGAAATAACCAAAGGCTCAGCGTGCCGTGCCAGAACCACATTAGGGCCTGAAGCCATCCTGTGGTGTTGCGGCCAGCTCAAAAGAAAGCGAGTTGAAGAAAGGAGCTCAGGGGCACTGTAATTCACAAACCTGCAGAGTTATCAATGACAGCTATCGTCCAAAAATATACTGAAGTAAGGCTGCCAAGAGGACTTGCAAGCGCGGCAGAATTGCAGGAAATCGATTTCAGGAGGTAGACTGGAATTGCATTGAAAACATAGGAAAAGAGGCAGAACGTCCACAATGATGCACTTGGCCAAAAAGGGCGTATGCGTTTTTTCCTGAATATATTCAGGAAAAAACGCATACGCCCTTTTTGGCCAACCAAGCAAGCTTGCAAAGGAAATCTGCACTACAATGAAGTCTCACTTCCTCCCGGTCAAAAGGGCCATCTGAAAAAAGTGTAAAATCCAGAAAGGCAGGACAGGCCATGGAGAACTGGGAGCCTTGTTATGCTGATGGGCGGGATGTAAATTGCCAACAGACACTCGGGAGAAGTGTATGGTGTTTCCTGAAACATCTAAAAAACAAAGCAACAGAGCCTAGGGCACTTCCACTTATGGTCCTATAGCTTAGGGAAATTAAAATCAAAAAGACACAGCCACCCCAAAGTTTGGAACGGCTCTGTTTACAAGAACCTCATTTACAGTACAAGTTCAACACCGCAGAAAGTGAAAAATGGATAAAGAAGTTGTGGTATTTACTTACAAAGCAATATCACTCAGCAATGAAATCTATGTCATCAGGCCCTTAGCAGCACAATGAGTGGATTCAGGTATGATGATTCTAACTGAAATAAGTCACACAGAAAAAGAAACATCATAAGATATCAGTAATACACGGAATGTAAACTTGGCTACACAGGAACTGAATTCCAAAACAGAACAGGGTCTCAAATTTAGAAAACCAACTTATGCTTGCTTAAGGGGAAAGGTGAGTTGGGGTGCTGCATAAAACCAGAGATTGAAATGAGCACAGATAAAGTTCCTTAAGCCAAATATGGAATAGACAAGAGCTACTCCTTGCTCAACGAAATGGACTCAACACCCCATATTAAACGCCTAAGAATGTACCTGACTAGTAAGTATCTTAAAACCTATGGATTGCTATGTCTCCAAAAGAGAATCAAGCGTGTGTACAGGGGCATAAACGCAGCAATGATAGGATTGGAGAGGTTCGGTGAGCAAATGAAGACCCTTTGAAGTCATATTGCATGGTACCCATTACACAGGTCTCAACTCTCCAGGTTTAAGTTATTCTTCCTTCAGCTAAAACATGCATGTGGAACCCAGAGTATAATCAACCATGTGAACGGGAGACGTGTTCAAATATGTTTCAGGTTTCCTCCCCTGGTACTCGGGTGCAACATTCCAGACGCTTTACTAACACTCTCCACACTTGGAGAGTCAGCACCTTTAACGTCCTGTTTGGCCCAGTTTGCAATTTCTGCGGAAGATGAACAGGAATAGGGAGAACCAATGAGAGACTAGCTGGAGGTGTCTGGACGGGCAAATTTAACTCTCATTTCCCACCAGGAAGAGGAAATAACCAAAGGCTCAGCGTGCCGTGCCGGAACCAGATTAGGGCCTGAAGCCATCCTGCGGTGTTGCGGCAAGCTCACAAGAAAGCGAGTTGAAGAAAGGAGCTCAGGGGCACTGTAATTCACAAACCTGCAGAGTTATAAATGACAGCTATCGTCCAAAAATATACTGAAGTAAGGCTGCCAAGAGGACTTGAAAGCGCGGCAGAATTGCAGGAAACCGATTTCAGGAGGTAGACTGGAATTGCATTGAAAGCATAGGAAAAGAGGCAGAACGTCCACAATGATGCACTTGGCCAAAAAGGGCGTATGCATCTTTTCCTGAATATATTCAGGAAAAAACGCATACGCCCTTTTTGGCCAAGCAAGCAAACTTGCAAATGAAATCTGCACTACGATGAAGTCTCACTTCCCCCAGGTCAAAAGGGCCATCTGAAAAAAGTGTAAAATCCAGAAAGGCAGGACAGGCCATGGAGAACTGGGAGCCTTGTTATGCTGATGGGCGGGATGTAAATTGCCAACAGACACTCGGGAGAAGTGTATGGTGTTTCCTGAAACATCTAAAAAACAAAGCAACAGAGCCTAGGGCACTTCCACTTATGGTCCTATAGCTTAGGGAAATTAAAATCAAAAAGACACAGCCACCCCAAAGTTTGGGACGCCTCTGTTTACAAGAACCTCGTTTACCATACAAGTTCAATATCACAGAAAGTGAAAAATGGATAAAGAACATGTGGTACTTACCTACAATGCAGTATCACTCAGCAATGAAATCTATGTCATCAGGCCCGTAGCAGCATAATGAGTGGATTCAGGTACGATGATTCTAACTGAAATAAGTCACACAGAAAAAGAAACATCATAAGATATCACTAATACACGGAATGTAAACTTGACTACACAGGAACTAAATTCCAAAACAGAACAGGGTCTCAAATTTAGAAAACCAACTTATGCTTGCTTAAGGGGAAATGTGAGTTGGGGTGCTGCATAAAACCAGAGATTGAAATGAGCACAGATAAAGTTCCTTAAGCCAAATATGGAATAGACAAGAGCTACTCCTTGCTCAATGAAATGGACTCAACACCGCATATTAAACGCCTAAGAATGTACCTGACTACTAAGTATCTTAAAACCTATGGATTGCTATGTCTCCAAAAGAGAATCAAGCGTGTTTACAGGGGCATAAACGCAGCAGTGATAGGATTGGAGAGGTTCGGTGAGCAAATGAAGTCCCTTTGAAGACATATTGTATGGTACCCATTACACGGGTCTCAACTCTCCAGGTTTAAGGTATTCTTCCTTCAGCTACAATATGCATGTGGAACCTAGAGTATGATCCACCATGTGATCGGGAGACGTGTTCAAATATGTCTCAGTTTTCATACCCTGGTACTCGGGTGCAACATTCCAGACGCTTTACTAACACTCTCCCCACTTGGAGAGTCAGCGCCTTTAACCTCCTGTTTGGCCCAGTTTGCAATTTCTGCGGAAGATGAACAGGAATAGCGAGAACCAATGAGAGACTAGCTGGAGGTGTCTGGACGGGCAAATTTAACTCTCATTTCCCACCAGGAAGAGGAAATAACCAAAGGCTCAGCGTGCCGTGCCAGAACCACATTAGGGCCTGAAGCCATCCTGTGGTGTTGCGGCCAGCTCACAAGAAAGCGAGTTGAAGAAAGGAGCTCAGGGGCACTGTAATTCACAAACCTGCAGAGTTATCAATGACAGCTATCGTCCAAAAATATACTGAAGTAAGGCTGCCAAGAGGACTTGAAAGCGCGGCAGAATTGCAGGAAACCGATTTCAGGAGGTAGACTGGAATTGCATTGAAAGCATAGGAAAAGAGGCAGAACGTCCACAATGATGCACTTGGCCAAAAAGGGCGTATGCATTTTTTCCTGAATATATTCAGGAAAAAACGCATACGCACTTTATGGCCAAGCAAGCAAACTTGCAAATGAAATCTGCACTACGATGAAGTCTCACTTCCCCCAGGTCAAAAGGGCCATCTGAAAAAAGTGTAAAATCCAGAAAGGCAGGACAGGCCATGGAGAACTGGGAGCCTTGTTATGCTGATGGGCGGGATGTAAATTGCCAACAGACACTCGGGAGAAGTGTATGGTGTTTCCTGAAACATCTAAAAAACAAAGCAACAGAGCCTAGGGCACTTCCACTTATGGTCCTATAGCTTAGGGAAATTAAAATCAAAAAGACACAGCCACCCCAAAGTTTGGGACGCCTCTGTTTACAAGAACCTCGTTTACCATACAAGTTCAATATCACAGAAAGTGAAAAATGGATAAAGAACATGTGGTACTTACCTACAATGCAGTATCACTCAGCAATGAAATCTATGTCATCAGGCCCGTAGCAGCATAATGAGTGGATTCAGGTACGATGATTCTAACTGAAATAAGTCACACAGAAAAAGAAACATCATAAGATATCACTAATACACGGAATGTAAACTTGACTACACAGGAACTAAATTCCAAAACAGAACAGGGTCTCAAATTTAGAAAACCAACTTATGCTTGCTTAAGGGGAAATGTGAGTTGGGGTGCTGCATAAAACCAGAGATTGAAATGAGCACAGATAAAGTTCCTTAAGCCAAATATGGAATAGACAAGAGCTACTCCTTGCTCAATGAAATGGACTCAACACCGCATATTAAACGCCTAAGAATGTACCTGACTACTAAGTATCTTAAAACCTATGGATTGCTATGTCTCCAAAAGAGAATCAAGTGTGTTTACAGGGGCATTAACGCAGCAGTGATAGGATTGGAGAGGTTCAGTGAGCAAATGAAGTCCCTTTGAAGACATATTGTATGGTACCCATTACACGGGTCTCAACTCTCCAGGTTTAAGGTATTCTTCCTTCAGCTACAATATGCATGTGGAACCTAGAGTATGATCCACCATGTGATCGGGAGACGTGTTCAAATATGTCTCAGTTTTCATACCCTGGTACTCGGGTGCAACATTCCAGACGCTTTACTAACAGTCTCCCCACTTGGAGAGTCAGCGCCTTTAACCTCCTGTTTGGCCCAGTTTGCAATTTCTGCGGAAGATGAACAGGAATAGCGAGAACCAATGAGAGACTAGCTGGAGGTGTCTGGACGGGCAAATTTAACTCTCATTTCCCACCAGGAAGAGGAAATAACCAAAGGCTCAGCGTGCCGTGCCAGAACCACATTAGGGCCTGAAGCCATCCTGTGGTGTTGCGGCCAGCTCACAAGAAAGCGAGTTGAAGAAAGGAGCTCAGGGGCACTGTAATTCACAAGCCTGCAGAGTTATCAATGACAGCTATCGTCCAAAAATATACTGAAGTAAGGCTGCCAAGAGGACTTGAAAGCGGGGCAGAATTGCAGGAAACCGATTTCAGGAGGTAGACTGGAATTGCATTGAAAGCATAGGAAAAGAGGCAGAACGGCCACAATGATGCACTTGGCCAAAAAGGGCGTATGCGTTTTTTCCTGAATATATTCAGGAAAAAACGCATACGCCCTTTTTGGCCAACCAAGCAAGCTTGCAAAGGAAACCTGCACTACAATGAAGTCTCACTTCCCCTCGGTCAAAAGGGCCATCTGAATAAAGTGTAAAATCCAGAAAGGCAGGACAGGCCATGGAGAACTGGGAGCCTTGTTATGCTGATGGGCGGGATGTAAATTGCCAACAGACACTCGGGAGAAGTGTATGGTGTTTCCTGAAACATCTAAAAAACAAAGCAACAGAGCCTAGGGCACTTCCACTTATGGTCCTATAGCTTAGGGAAATTAAAATCAAAAAGACACAGCCACCCCAAAGTTTGGGACGCCTCTGTTTACAAGAACCTCGTTTACCGTACAAGTTCAATATCACAGAAAGTGAAAAATGGATAAAGAACTTGTGGTACTTACCTACAATGCAGTATCACTCAGCAATGAAATCTATGTCATCAGGCCCGTAGCAGCATAATGAGTGGATTCAGGTACGATGATTCTAACTGAAATAAGTCACACAGAAAATGAAACATCATAAGATATCACTAATACACGGAATGTAGACTTGGCTACACAGGAACTGAATTCCAAAACAGAACAGGGTCTCAAATTTAGAAAACCAACTTATGCTTGCTTAAGGGGAAAGGTGAGTTGGGGTGCTGCATAAAACCAGAGATTGAAATGAGCACAGATAAAGTTCCTTAAGCCAAATATGGAATAGACAAGAGCTACTCCTTACTCAACGAAATGGACTCAACACACCATATTAAACGCCTAAGAATGTACCTGACTAGTAAGTATCTTAAAACCTATGGATTGCTATGTCTCCAAAAGAGAATCAAGCGTGTGTACAGGGGCATAAACGCAGCAGTGATAGGATTGGAGAGGTTCGGTGAGCAAATGAAGACCCTTTGAAGTCATATTGCATGGTACCCATTACACGGGTCTCAACTCTCCAGGTTTAAGGTATTCTTCCTTCAGCTAAAACATGCATGTGGAACCCAGAGTATGATCAACCGTGTGAACGAGAGACGTGTTCAAATATGTCTCAGTTTTCCTCCTCTGGTACTCGGGTGCAACATTCCAGACGCTTTACTAACACTCTCCCCACTTGGAGAGTCAGCGCCTTTAACCTCCTGTTTGGCCCAATTTGCAATTTCTGCGGAAGATGAACAGGAATAGCGAGAACCAATGAGAGACTAGCTGGAGGTGTCTGGACGGGCAAATTTAACTCTCATTTCCCACCAGGAAGAGGAAATAACCAAAGGCTCAGCGTGCCGTGCCAGAACCACATTAGGGCCTGAAGCCATCCTGTGGTGTTGCGGCCAGCTCAAAAGAAAGCGAGTTGAAGAAAGGAGCTCAGGGGCACTGTAATTCACAAACCTGCAGAGTTATCAATGACAGCTATCGTCCAAAAATATACTGAAGTAAGGCTGCCAAGAGGACTTGCAAGCGCGGCAGAATTGCAGGAAATCGATTTCAGGAGGTAGACTGGAATTGCATTGAAAACATAGGAAAAGAGGCAGAACGTCCACAATGATGCACTTGGCCAAAAAGGGCGTATGCGTTTTTTCCTGAATATATTCAGGAAAAAACGCATACGCCCTTTTTGGCCAACCAAGCAAGCTTGCAAAGGAAATCTGCACTACAATGAAGTCTCACTTCCTCCCGGTCAAAAGGGCCATCTGAAAAAAGTGTAAAATCCAGAAAGGCAGGACAGGCCATGGAGAACTGGGAGCCTTGTTATGCTGATGGGCGGGATGTAAATTGCCAACAGACACTCGGGAGAAGTGTATGGTGTTTCCTGAAACATCTAAAAAACAAAGCAACAGAGCCTAGGGCACTTCCACTTATGGTCCTATAGCTTAGGGAAATTAAAATCAAAAAGACACAGCCACCCCAAAGTTTGGAACGGCTCTGTTTACAAGAACCTCATTTACAGTACAAGTTCAACACCGCAGAAAGTGAAAAATGGATAAAGAAGTTGTGGTATTTACTTACAAAGCAATATCACTCAGCAATGAAATCTATGTCATCAGGCCCTTAGCAGCACAATGAGTGGATTCAGGTATGATGATTCTAACTGAAATAAGTCACACAGAAAAAGAAACATCATAAGATATCAGTAATACACGGAATGTAAACTTGGCTACACAGGAACTGAATTCCAAAACAGAACAGGGTCTCAAATTTAGAAAACCAACTTATGCTTGCTTAAGGGGAAAGGTGAGTTGGGGTGCTGCATAAAACCAGAGATTGAAATGAGCACAGATAAAGTTCCTTAAGCCAAATATGGAATAGACAAGAGCTACTCCTTGCTCAACGAAATGGACTCAACACCCCATATTAAACGCCTAAGAATGTACCTGACTAGTAAGTATCTTAAAACCTATGGATTGCTATGTCTCCAAAAGAGAATCAAGCGTGTGTACAGGGGCATAAACGCAGCAATGATAGGATTGGAGAGGTTCGGTGAGCAAATGAAGACCCTTTGAAGTCATATTGCATGGTACCCATTACACAGGTCTCAACTCTCCAGGTTTAAGTTATTCTTCCTTCAGCTAAAACATGCATGTGGAACCCAGAGTATAATCAACCATGTGAACGGGAGACGTGTTCAAATATGTTTCAGGTTTCCTCCCCTGGTACTCGGGTGCAACATTCCAGACGCTTTACTAACACTCTCCACACTTGGAGAGTCAGCACCTTTAACGTCCTGTTTGGCCCAGTTTGCAATTTCTGCGGAAGATGAACAGGAATAGGGAGAACCAATGAGAGACTAGCTGGAGGTGTCTGGACGGGCAAATTTAACTCTCATTTCCCACCAGGAAGAGGAAATAACCAAAGGCTCAGCGTGCCGTGCCGGAACCAGATTAGGGCCTGAAGCCATCCTGCGGTGTTGCGGCAAGCTCACAAGAAAGCGAGTTGAAGAAAGGAGCTCAGGGGCACTGTAATTCACAAACCTGCAGAGTTATAAATGACAGCTATCGTCCAAAAATATACTGAAGTAAGGCTGCCAAGAGGACTTGAAAGCGCGGCAGAATTGCAGGAAACCGATTTCAGGAGGTAGACTGGAATTGCATTGAAAGCATAGGAAAAGAGGCAGAACGTCCACAATGATGCACTTGGCCAAAAAGGGCGTATGCATCTTTTCCTGAATATATTCAGGAAAAAACGCATACGCCCTTTTTGGCCAAGCAAGCAAACTTGCAAATGAAATCTGCACTACGATGAAGTCTCACTTCCCCCAGGTCAAAAGGGCCATCTGAAAAAAGTGTAAAATCCAGAAAGGCAGGACAGGCCATGGAGAACTGGGAGCCTTGTTATGCTGATGGGCGGGATGTAAATTGCCAACAGACACTCGGGAGAAGTGTATGGTGTTTCCTGAAACATCTAAAAAACAAAGCAACAGAGCCTAGGGCACTTCCACTTATGGTCCTATAGCTTAGGGAAATTAAAATCAAAAAGACACAGCCACCCCAAAGTTTGGGACGCCTCTGTTTACAAGAACCTCGTTTACCATACAAGTTCAATATCACAGAAAGTGAAAAATGGATAAAGAACATGTGGTACTTACCTACAATGCAGTATCACTCAGCAATGAAATCTATGTCATCAGGCCCGTAGCAGCATAATGAGTGGATTCAGGTACGATGATTCTAACTGAAATAAGTCACACAGAAAAAGAAACATCATAAGATATCACTAATACACGGAATGTAAACTTGACTACACAGGAACTAAATTCCAAAACAGAACAGGGTCTCAAATTTAGAAAACCAACTTATGCTTGCTTAAGGGGAAATGTGAGTTGGGGTGCTGCATAAAACCAGAGATTGAAATGAGCACAGATAAAGTTCCTTAAGCCAAATATGGAATAGACAAGAGCTACTCCTTGCTCAATGAAATGGACTCAACACCGCATATTAAACGCCTAAGAATGTACCTGACTACTAAGTATCTTAAAACCTATGGATTGCTATGTCTCCAAAAGAGAATCAAGCGTGTTTACAGGGGCATAAACGCAGCAGTGATAGGATTGGAGAGGTTCGGTGAGCAAATGAAGTCCCTTTGAAGACATATTGTATGGTACCCATTACACGGGTCTCAACTCTCCAGGTTTAAGGTATTCTTCCTTCAGCTACAATATGCATGTGGAACCTAGAGTATGATCCACCATGTGATCGGGAGACGTGTTCAAATATGTCTCAGTTTTCATACCCTGGTACTCGGGTGCAACATTCCAGACGCTTTACTAACACTCTCCCCACTTGGAGAGTCAGCGCCTTTAACCTCCTGTTTGGCCCAGTTTGCAATTTCTGCGGAAGATGAACAGGAATAGCGAGAACCAATGGGAGACTAGCTGGAGGTGTCTGGACGGGCAAATTTAACTCTCATTTCCCACCAGGAAGAGGAAATAACCAAAGGCTCAGCGTGCCGTGCCAGAACCACATTAGGGCCTGAAGCCATCCTGTGGTGTTGCGGCCAGCTCACAAGAAAGCGAGTTGAAGAAAGGAGCTCAGGGGCACTGTAATTCACAAACCTGCAGAGTTATCAATGACAGCTATCGTCCAAAAATATACTGAAGTAAGGCTGCCAAGAGGACTTGAAAGCGCGGCAGAATTGCAGGAAACCGATTTCAGGAGGTAGACTGGAATTGCATTGAAAGCATAGGAAAAGAGGCAGAACGTCCACAATGATGCACTTGGCCAAAAAGGGCGTATGCATTTTTTCCTGAATATATTCAGGAAAAAACGCATACGCCCTTTATGGCCAAGCAAGCAAACTTGCAAATGAAATCTGCACTACGATGAAGTCTCACTTCCCCCAGGTCAAAAGGGCCATCTGAAAAAAGTGTAAAATCCAGAAAGGCAGGACAGGCCATGGAGAACTGGGAGCCTTGTTATGCTGATGGGCGGGATGTAAATTGCCAACAGACACTCGGGAGAAGTGTATGGTGTTTCCTGAAACATCTAAAAAACAAAGCAACAGAGCCTAGGGCACTTCCACTTATGGTCCTATAGCTTAGGGAAATTAAAATCAAAAAGACACAGCCACCCCAAAGTTTGGGACGCCTCTGTTTACAAGAACCTCGTTTACCATACAAGTTCAATATCACAGAAAGTGAAAAATGGATAAAGAACATGTGGTACTTACCTACAATGCAGTATCACTCAGCAATGAAATCTATGTCATCAGGCCCGTAGCAGCATAATGAGTGGATTCAGGTACGATGATTCTAACTGAAATAAGTCACACAGAAAAAGAAACATCATAAGATATCACTAATACACGGAATGTAAACTTGACTACACAGGAACTAAATTCCAAAACAGAACAGGGTCTCAAATTTAGAAAACCAACTTATGCTTGCTTAAGGGGAAATGTGAGTTGGGGTGCTGCATAAAACCAGAGATTGAAATGAGCACAGATAAAGTTCCTTAAGCCAAATATGGAATAGACAAGAGCTACTCCTTGCTCAATGAAATGGACTCAACACCGCATATTAAACGCCTAAGAATGTACCTGACTACTAAGTATCTTAAAACCTATGGATTGCTATGTCTCCAAAAGAGAATCAAGTGTGTTTACAGGGGCATTAACGCAGCAGTGATAGGATTGGAGAGGTTCAGTGAGCAAATGAAGTCCCTTTGAAGACATATTGTATGGTACCCATTACACGGGTCTCAACTCTCCAGGTTTAAGGTATTCTTCCTTCAGCTACAATATGCATGTGGAACCTAGAGTATGATCCACCATGTGATCGGGAGACGTGTTCAAATATGTCTCAGTTTTCATACCCTGGTACTCGGGTGCAACATTCCAGACGCTTTACTAACACTCTCCCCACTTGGAGAGTCAGCGCCTTTAACCTCCTGTTTGGCCCAGTTTGCAATTTCTGCGGAAGATGAACAGGAATAGCGAGAACCAATGAGAGACTAGCTGGAGGTGTCTGGACGGGCAAATTTAACTCTCATTTCCCACCAGGAAGAGGAAATAACCAAAGGCTCAGCGTGCCGTGCCAGAACCACATTAGGGCCTGAAGCCATCCTGTGGTGTTGCGGCCAGCTCACAAGAAAGCGAGTTGAAGAAAGGAGCTCAGGGGCACTGTAATTCACAAACCTGCAGAGTTATCAATGACAGCTATCGTCCAAAAATATACTGAAGTAAGGCTGCCAAGAGGACTTGAAAGCGGGGCAGAATTGCAGGAAACCGATTTCAGGAGGTAGACTGGAATTGCATTGAAAGCATAGGAAAAGAGGCAGAACGGCCACAATGATGCACTTGGCCAAAAAGGGCGTATGCGTTTTTTCCTGAATATATTCAGGAAAAAACGCATACGCCCTTTTTGGCCAACCAAGCAAGCTTGCAAAGGAAACCTGCACTACAATGAAGTCTCACTTCCCCTCGGTCAAAAGGGCCATCTGAATAAAGTGTAAAATCCAGAAAGGCAGGACAGGCCATGGAGAACTGGGAGCCTTGTTATGCTGATGGGCGGGATGTAAATTGCCAACAGACACTCGGGAGAAGTGTATGGTGTTTCCTGAAACATCTAAAAAACAAAGCAACAGAGCCTAGGGCACTTCCACTTATGGTCCTATAGCTTAGGGAAATTAAAATCAAAAAGACACAGCCACCCCAAAGTTTGGGACGCCTCTGTTTACAAGAACCTCGTTTACCGTACAAGTTCAATATCACAGAAAGTGAAAAATGGATAAAGAACTTGTGGTACTTACCTACAATGCAGTATCACTCAGCAATGAAATCTATGTCATCAGGCCCGTAGCAGCATAATGAGTGGATTCAGGTACGATGATTCTAACTGAAATAAGTCACACAGAAAATGAAACATCATAAGATATCACTAATACACGGAATGTAGACTTGGCTACACAGGAACTGAATTCCAAAACAGAACAGGGTCTCAAATTTAGAAAACCAACTTATGCTTGCTTAAGGGGAAAGGTGAGTTGGGGTGCTGCATAAAACCAGAGATTGAAATGAGCACAGATAAAGTTCCTTAAGCCAAATATGGAATAGACAAGAGCTACTCCTTACTCAACGAAATGGACTCAACACACCATATTAAACGCCTAAGAATGTACCTGACTAGTAAGTATCTTAAAACCTATGGATTGCTATGTCTCCAAAAGAGAATCAAGCGTGTGTACAGGGGCATAAACGCAGCAGTGATAGGATTGGAGAGGTTCGGTGAGCAAATGAAGACCCTTTGAAGTCATATTGCATGGTACCCATTACACGGGTCTCAACTCTCCAGGTTTAAGGTATTCTTCCTTCAGCTAAAACATGCATGTGGAACCCAGAGTATGATCAACCGTGTGAACGAGAGACGTGTTCAAATATGTCTCAGTTTTCCTCCTCTGGTACTCGGGTGCAACATTCCAGACGCTTTACTAACACTCTCCCCACTTGGAGAGTCAGCGCCTTTAACCTCCTGTTTGGCCCAATTTGCAATTTCTGCGGAAGATGAACAGGAATAGCGAGAACCAATGAGAGACTAGCTGGAGGTGTCTGGACGGGCAAATTTAACTCTCATTTCCCACCAGGAAGAGGAAATAACCAAAGGCTCAGCGTGCCGTGCCAGAACCACATTAGGGCCTGAAGCCATCCTGTGGTGTTGCGGCCAGCTCAAAAGAAAGCGAGTTGAAGAAAGGAGCTCAGGGGCACTGTAATTCACAAACCTGCAGAGTTATCAATGACAGCTATCGTCCAAAAATATACTGAAGTAAGGCTGCCAAGAGGACTTGCAAGCGCGGCAGAATTGCAGGAAATCGATTTCAGGAGGTAGACTGGAATTGCATTGAAAACATAGGAAAAGAGGCAGAACGTCCACAATGATGCACTTGGCCAAAAAGGGCGTATGCGTTTTTTCCTGAATATATTCAGGAAAAAACGCATACGCCCTTTTTGGCCAACCAAGCAAGCTTGCAAAGGAAATCTGCACTACAATGAAGTCTCACTTCCTCCCGGTCAAAAGGGCCATCTGAAAAAAGTGTAAAATCCAGAAAGGCAGGACAGGCCATGGAGAACTGGGAGCCTTGTTATGCTGATGGGCGGGATGTAAATTGCCAACAGACACTCGGGAGAAGTGTATGGTGTTTCCTGAAACATCTAAAAAACAAAGCAACAGAGCCTAGGGCACTTCCACTTATGGTCCTATAGCTTAGGGAAATTAAAATCAAAAAGACACAGCCACCCCAAAGTTTGGAACGGCTCTGTTTACAAGAACCTCATTTACAGTACAAGTTCAACACCGCAGAAAGTGAAAAATGGATAAAGAAGTTGTGGTATTTACTTACAAAGCAATATCACTCAGCAATGAAATCTATGTCATCAGGCCCTTAGCAGCACAATGAGTGGATTCAGGTATGATGATTCTAACTGAAATAAGTCACACAGAAAAAGAAACATCATAAGATATCAGTAATACACGGAATGTAAACTTGGCTACACAGGAACTGAATTCCAAAACAGAACAGGGTCTCAAATTTAGAAAACCAACTTATGCTTGCTTAAGGGGAAAGGTGAGTTGGGGTGCTGCATAAAACCAGAGATTGAAATGAGCACAGATAAAGTTCCTTAAGCCAAATATGGAATAGACAAGAGCTACTCCTTGCTCAACGAAATGGACTCAACACCCCATATTAAACGCCTAAGAATGTACCTGACTAGTAAGTATCTTAAAACCTATGGATTGCTATGTCTCCAAAAGAGAATCAAGCGTGTGTACAGGGGCATAAACGCAGCAATGATAGGATTGGAGAGGTTCGGTGAGCAAATGAAGACCCTTTGAAGTCATATTGCATGGTACCCATTACACAGGTCTCAACTCTCCAGGTTTAAGTTATTCTTCCTTCAGCTAAAACATGCATGTGGAACCCAGAGTATAATCAACCATGTGAACGGGAGACGTGTTCAAATATGTTTCAGGTTTCCTCCCCTGGTACTCGGGTGCAACATTCCAGACGCTTTACTAACACTCTCCACACTTGGAGAGTCAGCACCTTTAACGTCCTGTTTGGCCCAGTTTGCAATTTCTGCGGAAGATGAACAGGAATAGGGAGAACCAATGAGAGACTAGCTGGAGGTGTCTGGACGGGCAAATTTAACTCTCATTTCCCACCAGGAAGAGGAAATAACCAAAGGCTCAGCGTGCCGTGCCGGAACCAGATTAGGGCCTGAAGCCATCCTGCGGTGTTGCGGCAAGCTCACAAGAAAGCGAGTTGAAGAAAGGAGCTCAGGGGCACTGTAATTCACAAACCTGCAGAGTTATAAATGACAGCTATCGTCCAAAAATATACTGAAGTAAGGCTGCCAAGAGGACTTGAAAGCGCGGCAGAATTGCAGGAAACCGATTTCAGGAGGTAGACTGGAATTGCATTGAAAGCATAGGAAAAGAGGCAGAACGTCCACAATGATGCACTTGGCCAAAAAGGGCGTATGCATCTTTTCCTGAATATATTCAGGAAAAAACGCATACGCCCTTTTTGGCCAAGCAAGCAAACTTGCAAATGAAATCTGCACTACGATGAAGTCTCACTTCCCCCAGGTCAAAAGGGCCATCTGAAAAAAGTGTAAAATCCAGAAAGGCAGGACAGGCCATGGAGAACTGGGAGCCTTGTTATGCTGATGGGCGGGATGTAAATTGCCAACAGACACTCGGGAGAAGTGTATGGTGTTTCCTGAAACATCTAAAAAACAAAGCAACAGAGCCTAGGGCACTTCCACTTATGGTCCTATAGCTTAGGGAAATTAAAATCAAAAAGACACAGCCACCCCAAAGTTTGGGACGCCTCTGTTTACAAGAACCTCGTTTACCATACAAGTTCAATATCACAGAAAGTGAAAAATGGATAAAGAACATGTGGTACTTACCTACAATGCAGTATCACTCAGCAATGAAATCTATGTCATCAGGCCCGTAGCAGCATAATGAGTGGATTCAGGTACGATGATTCTAACTGAAATAAGTCACACAGAAAAAGAAACATCATAAGATATCACTAATACACGGAATGTAAACTTGACTACACAGGAACTAAATTCCAAAACAGAACAGGGTCTCAAATTTAGAAAACCAACTTATGCTTGCTTAAGGGGAAATGTGAGTTGGGGTGCTGCATAAAACCAGAGATTGAAATGAGCACAGATAAAGTTCCTTAAGCCAAATATGGAATAGACAAGAGCTACTCCTTGCTCAATGAAATGGACTCAACACCGCATATTAAACGCCTAAGAATGTACCTGACTACTAAGTATCTTAAAACCTATGGATTGCTATGTCTCCAAAAGAGAATCAAGCGTGTTTACAGGGGCATAAACGCAGCAGTGATAGGATTGGAGAGGTTCGGTGAGCAAATGAAGTCCCTTTGAAGACATATTGTATGGTACCCATTACACGGGTCTCAACTCTCCAGGTTTAAGGTATTCTTCCTTCAGCTACAATATGCATGTGGAACCTAGAGTATGATCCACCATGTGATCGGGAGACGTGTTCAAATATGTCTCAGTTTTCATACCCTGGTACTCGGGTGCAACATTCCAGACGCTTTACTAACACTCTCCCCACTTGGAGAGTCAGCGCCTTTAACCTCCTGTTTGGCCCAGTTTGCAATTTCTGCGGAAGATGAACAGGAATAGCGAGAACCAATGAGAGACTAGCTGGAGGTGTCTGGACGGGCAAATTTAACTCTCATTTCCCACCAGGAAGAGGAAATAACCAAAGGCTCAGCGTGCCGTGCCAGAACCACATTAGGGCCTGAAGCCATCCTGTGGTGTTGCGGCCAGCTCACAAGAAAGCGAGTTGAAGAAAGGAGCTCAGGGGCACTGTAATTCACAAACCTGCAGAGTTATCAATGACAGCTATCGTCCAAAAATATACTGAAGTAAGGCTGCCAAGAGGACTTGAAAGCGCGGCAGAATTGCAGGAAACCGATTTCAGGAGGTAGACTGGAATTGCATTGAAAGCATAGGAAAAGAGGCAGAACGTCCACAATGATGCACTTGGCCAAAAAGGGCGTATGCATTTTTTCCTGAATATATTCAGGAAAAAACGCATACGCCCTTTATGGCCAAGCAAGCAAACTTGCAAATGAAATCTGCACTACGATGAAGTCTCACTTCCCCCAGGTCAAAAGGGCCATCTGAAACAGGCCATGGAGAACTGGGAGCCTTGTTATGCTGATGGGCGGGATGTAAATTGCCAACAGACACTCGGGATGTAAATTGCCAACAGACACTCGGGAGAAGTGTATGGTGTTTCCTGAAACATCTAAAAAACAAAGCAACAGAGCCTAGGGCACTTCCACTTATGGTCCTATAGGTTAGGGAAATTAAAATCAAAAAGACACAGCCACCCCAAAGTTTGGGACGCCTCTGTTTACAAGAACCTCGTTTACCATACAAGTTCAATATCACAGAAAGTGAAAAATGGATAAAGAACATGTGGTACTTACCTACAATGCAGTATCACTCAGCAATGAAATCTATGTCATCAGGCCCGTAGCAGCATAATGAGTGGATTCAGGTACGATGATTCTAACTGAAATAAGTCACACAGAAAAAGAAACATCATAAGATATCACTAATACACGGAATGTAAACTTGACTACACAGGAACTAAATTCCAAAACAGAACAGGGTCTCAAATTTAGAAAACCAACTTATGCTTGCTTAAGGGGAAATGTGAGTTGGGGTGCTGCATAAAACCAGAGATTGAAATGAGCACAGATAAAGTTCCTTAAGCCAAATATGGAATAGACAAGAGCTACTCCTTGCTCAATGAAATGGACTCAACACCGCATATTAAACGCCTAAGAATGTACCTGACTACTAAGTATCTTAAAACCTATGGATTGCTATGTCTCCAAAAGAGAATCAAGTGTGTTTACAGGGTCATTAACGCAGCAGTGATAGGATTGGAGAGGTTCAGTGAGCAAATGAAGTCCCTTTGAAGACATATTGTATGGTACCCATTACACGGGTCTCAACTCTCCAGGTTTAAGGTATTCTTCCTTCAGCTACAATATGCATGTGGAACCTAGAGTATGATCCACCATGTGATCGGGAGACGTGTTCAAATATGTCTCAGTTTTCATACCCTGGTACTCGGGTGCAACATTCCAGACGCTTTACTAACACTCTCCCCACTTGGAGAGTCAGCGCCTTTAACCTCCTGTTTGGCCCAGTTTGCAATTTCTGCGGAAGATGAACAGGAATAGCGAGAACCAATGAGAGACTAGCTGGAGGTGTCTGGACGGGCAAATTTAACTCTCATTTCCCACCAGGAAGAGGAAATAACCAAAGGCTCAGCGTGCCGTGCCAGAACCACATTAGGGCCTGAAGCCATCCTGTGGTGTTGCGGCCAGCTCACAAGAAAGCGAGTTGAAGAAAGGAGCTCAGGGGCACTGTAATTCACAAACCTGCAGAGTTATCAATGACAGCTATCGTCCAAAAATATACTGAAGTAAGGCTGCCAAGAGGACTTGAAAACGGGGCAGAATTGCAGGAAACCGATTTCAGGAGGTAGACTGGAATTGCATTGAAAGCATAGGAAAAGAGGCAGAACGGCCACAATGATGCACTTGGCCAAAAAGGGCGTATGCGTTTTTTCCTGAATATATTCAGGAAAAAACGCATACGCCCTTTTTGGCCAACCAAGCAAGCTTGCAAAGGAAACCTGCACTACAATGAAGTCTCACTTCCCCTCGGTCAAAAGGGCCATCTGAATAAAGTGTAAAATCCAGAAAGGCAGGACAGGCCATGGAGAACTGGGAGCCTTGTTATGCTGATGGGCGGGATGTAAATTGCCAACAGACACTCGGGAGAAGTGTATGGTGTTTCCTGAAACATCTAAAAAACAAAGCAACAGAGCCTAGGGCACTTCCACTTATGGTCCTATAGCTTAGGGAAATTAAAATCAAAAAGACACAGCCACCCCAAAGTTTGGGACGCCTCTGTTTACAAGAACCTCGTTTACCGTACAAGTTCAATATCACAGAAAGTGAAAAATGGATAAAGAACTTGTGGTACTTACCTACAATGCAGTATCACTCAGCAATGAAATCTATGTCATCAGGCCCGTAGCAGCATAATGAGTGGATTCAGGTACGATGATTCTAACTGAAATAAGTCACACAGAAAATGAAACATCATAAGATATCACTAATACACGGAATGTAGACTTGGCTACACAGGAACTGAATTCCAAAACAGAACAGGGTCTCAAATTTAGAAAACCAACTTATGCTTGCTTAAGGGGAAAGGTGAGTTGGGGTGCTGCATAAAACCAGAGATTGAAATGAGCACAGATAAAGTTCCTTAAGCCAAATATGGAATAGACAAGAGCTACTCCTTACTCAACGAAATGGACTCAACACACCATATTAAACGCCTAAGAATGTACCTGACTAGTAAGTATCTTAAAACCTATGGATTGCTATGTCTCCAAAAGAGAATCAAGCGTGTGTACAGGGGCATAAACGCAGCAGTGATAGGATTGGAGAGGTTCGGTGAGCAAATGAAGACCCTTTGAAGTCATATTGCATGGTACCCATTACACGGGTCTCAACTCTCCAGGTTTAAGGTATTCTTCCTTCAGCTAAAACATGCATGTGGAACCCAGAGTATGATCAACCGTGTGAACGAGAGACGTGTTCAAATATGTCTCAGTTTTCCTCCTCTGGTACTCGGGTGCAACATTCCAGACGCTTTACTAACACTCTCCCCACTTGGAGAGTCAGCGCCTTTAACCTCCTGTTTGGCCCAATTTGCAATTTCTGCGGAAGATGAACAGGAATAGCGAGAACCAATGAGAGACTAGCTGGAGGTGTCTGGACGGGCAAATTTAACTCTCATTTCCCACCAGGAAGAGGAAATAACCAAAGGCTCAGCGTGCCCTGCCAGAACCACATTAGGGCCTGAAGCCATCCTGTGGTGTTGCGGCCAGCTCAAAAGAAAGCGAGTTGAAGAAAGGAGCTCAGGGGCACTGTAATTCACAAACCTGCAGAGTTATCAATGACAGCTATCGTCCAAAAATATACTGAAGTAAGGCTGCCAAGAGGACTTGCAAGCGCGGCAGAATTGCAGGAAATCGATTTCAGGAGGTAGACTGGAATTGCATTGAAAACATAGGAAAAGAGGCAGAACGTCCACAATGATGCACTTGGCCAAAAAGGGCGTATGCGTTTTTTCCTGAATATATTCAGGAAAAAACGCATACGCCCTTTTTGGCCAACCAAGCAAGCTTGCAAAGGAAATCTGCACTACAATGAAGTCTCACTTCCTCCCGGTCAAAAGGGCCATCTGAAAAAAGTGTAAAATCCAGAAAGGCAGGACAGGCCATGGAGAACTGGGAGCCTTGTTATGCTGATGGGCGGGATGTAAATTGCCAACAGACACTCGGGAGAAGTGTATGGTGTTTCCTGAAACATCTAAAAAACAAAGCAACAGAGCCTAGGGCACTTCCACTTATGGTCCTATAGCTTAGGGAAATTAAAATCAAAAAGACACAGCCACCCCAAAGTTTGGAACGGCTCTGTTTACAAGAACCTCATTTACAGTACAAGTTCAACACCGCAGAAAGTGAAAAATGGATAAAGAAGTTGTGGTATTTACTTACAAAGCAATATCACTCAGCAATGAAATCTATGTCATCAGGCCCTTAGCAGCACAATGAGTGGATTCAGGTATGATGATTCTAACTGAAATAAGTCACACAGAAAAAGAAACATCATAAGATATCAGTAATACACGGAATGTAAACTTGGCTACACAGGAACTGAATTCCAAAACAGAACAGGGTCTCAAATTTAGAAAACCAACTTATGCTTGCTTAAGGGGAAAGGTGAGTTGGGGTGCTGCATAAAACCAGAGATTGAAATGAGCACAGATAAAGTTCCTTAAGCCAAATATGGAATAGACAAGAGCTACTCCTTGCTCAACGAAATGGACTCAACACCCCATATTAAACGCCTAAGAATGTACCTGACTAGTAAGTATCTTAAAACCTATGGATTGCTATGTCTCCAAAAGAGAATCAAGCGTGTGTACAGGGGCATAAACGCAGCAATGATAGGATTGGAGAGGTTCGGTGAGCAAATGAAGACCCTTTGAAGTCATATTGCATGGTACCCATTACACAGGTCTCAACTCTCCAGGTTTAAGTTATTCTTCCTTCAGCTAAAACATGCATGTGGAACCCAGAGTATAATCAACCATGTGAACGGGAGACGTGTTCAAATATGTTTCAGGTTTCCTCCCCTGGTACTCGGGTGCAACATTCCAGACGCTTTACTAACACTCTCCACACTTGGAGAGTCAGCACCTTTAACGTCCTGTTTGGCCCAGTTTGCAATTTCTGCGGAAGATGAACAGGAATAGGGAGAACCAATGAGAGACTAGCTGGAGGTGTCTGGACGGGCAAATTTAACTCTCATTTCCCACCAGGAAGAGGAAATAACCAAAGGCTCAGCGTGCCGTGCCGGAACCAGATTAGGGCCTGAAGCCATCCTGCGGTGTTGCGGCAAGCTCACAAGAAAGCGAGTTGAAGAAAGGAGCTCAGGGGCACTGTAATTCACAAACCTGCAGAGTTATAAATGACAGCTATCGTCCAAAAATATACTGAAGTAAGGCTGCCAAGAGGACTTGAAAGCGCGGCAGAATTGCAGGAAACCGATTTCAGGAGGTAGACTGGAATTGCATTGAAAGCATAGGAAAAGAGGCAGAACGTCCACAATGATGCACTTGGCCAAAAAGGGCGTATGCATTTTTTCCTGAATATATTCAGGAAAAAACGCATACGCCCTTTTTGGCCAAGCAAGCAAACTTGCAAATGAAATCTGCACTACGATGAAGTCTCACTTCCCCCAGGTCAAAAGGGCCATCTGAAAAAAGTGTAAAATCCAGAAAGGCAGGACAGGCCATGGAGAACTGGGAGCCTTGTTATGCTGATGGGCGGGATGTAAATTGCCAACAGACACTCGGGAGAAGTGTATGGTGTTTCCTGAAACATCTAAAAAACAAAGCAACAGAGCCTAGGGCACTTCCACTTATGGTCCTATAGCTTAGGGAAATTAAAATCAAAAAGACACAGCCACCCCAAAGTTTGGGACGCCTCTGTTTACAAGAACCTCGTTTACCATACAAGTTCAATATCACAGAAAGTGAAAAATGGATAAAGAACATGTGGTACTTACGTACAATGCAGTATCCCTCAGCAATGAAATCTATGTCATCAGGCCCGTAGCAGCATAATGAGTGGATTCAGGTACGATGATTCTAACTGAAATAAGTCACACAGAAAAAGAAACATCATAAGATATCACTAATACACGGAATGTAAACTTGACTACACAGGAACTAAATTCCAAAACAGAACAGGGTCTCAAATTTAGAAAACCAACTTATGCTTGCTTAAGGGGAAATGTGAGTTGGGGTGCTGCATAAAACCAGAGATTGAAATGAGCACAGATAAAGTTCCTTAAGCCAAATATGGAATAGACAAGAGCTACTCCTTGCTCAATGAAATGGACTCAACACCGCATATTAAACGCCTAAGAATGTACCTGACTACTAAGTATCTTAAAACCTATGGATTGCTATGTCTCCAAAAGAGAATCAAGCGTGTTTACAGGGGCATAAACGCAGCAGTGATAGGATTGGAGAGGTTCGGTGAGCAAATGAAGTCCCTTTGAAGACATATTGTATGGTACCCATTACACGGGTCTCAACTCTCCAGGTTTAAGGTATTCTTCCTTCAGCTACAATATGCATGTGGAACCTAGAGTATGATCCACCATGTGATCGGGAGACGTGTTCAAATATGTCTCAGTTTTCATACCCTGGTACTCGGGTGCAACATTCCAGACGCTTTACTAACACTCTCCCCACTTGGAGAGTCAGCGCCTTTAACCTCCTGTTTGGCCCAGTTTGCAATTTCTGCGGAAGATGAACAGGAATAGCGAGAACCAATGAGAGACTAGCTGGAGGTGTCTGGACGGGCAAATTTAACTCTCATTTCCCACCAGGAAGAGGAAATAACCAAAGGCTCAGCGTGCCGTGCCAGAACCACATTAGGGCCTGAAGCCATCCTGTGGTGTTGCGGCCAGCTCACAAGAAAGCGAGTTGAAGAAAGGAGCTCAGGGGCACTGTAATTCACAAACCTGCAGAGTTATCAATGACAGCTATCGTCCAAAAATATACTGAAGTAAGGCTGCCAAGAGGACTTGAAAGCGGGGCAAAATTGCAGGAAACCGATTTCAGGAGGTAGACTGGAATTGCATTGAAAGCATAGGAAAAGAGGCAGAACGTCCACAATGATGCACTTGGCCAAAAAGGGCGTATGCGTTTTTTCCTGAATATATTCAGGAAAAAACGCATACGCCCTTTTTGGCCAACCAAGCAAGCTTGCAAAGGAAATCTGCACTACAATGAAGTCTCAATTCCCCCCGGTCAAAAGGGCCATCAGAAAAAAGTGTAAAATCCAGAAAGGCAGGACAGGCCATGGAGAACTGGGAGCCTTGTTATGCTGATGGGCGGGATGTAAATTGCCAACAGACACTCGGGAGAAGTGTATGGTGTTTCCTGAAACATCTAAAAAACAAAGCAACAGAGCCTAGGGCACTTCCACTTATGGTCCTATAGCTTAGGGAAATTAAAATCAAAAAGACACAGCCACCCCAAAGTTTGGAACGGCTCTGTTTACAAGAACCTCATTTACAGTACAAGTTCAACACCGCAGAAAGTGAAAAATGGATAAAGAAGTTGTGGTATTTACTTACAAAGCAATATCACTCAGCAATGAAATCTATGTCATCAGGCCCTTAGCAGCACAATGAGTGGATTCAGGTATGATGATTCTAACTGAAATAAGTCACACAGAAAAAGAAACATCATAAGATATCAGTAATACACGGAATGTAAACTTGGCTACACAGGAACTGAATTCCAAAACAGAACAGGGTCTCAAATTTAGAAAACCAACTTATGCTTGCTTAAGGGGAAAGGTGAGTTGGGGTGCTGCATAAAACCAGAGGTTGAAATGAGCACAGATAAAGTTCCTTAAGCCAAATATGGAATAGACAAGAGCTACTCCTTGCTCAACGAAATGGACTCAACACCCCATATTAAACGCCTAAGAATGTACCTGACTAGTAAGTATCTTAAAACCTATGGATTGCTATGTCTCCAAAAGAGAATCAAGCGTGTGTACAGGGGCATAAACGCAGCAATGATAGGATTGGAGAGGTTCGGTGAGCAAATGAAGACCCTTTGAAGTCATATTGCATGGTACCCATTACACAGGTCTCAACTCTCCAGGTTTAAGTTATTCTTCCTTCAGCTAAAACATGCATGTGGAACCCAGAGTATAATCAACCATGTGAATGGGAGACGTGTTCAAATATGTTTCAGGTTTCCTCCCCTGGTACTCGGGTGCAACATTCCAGACGCTTTACTAACACTCTCCACACTTGGAGAGTCAGCACCTTTAACGTCCTGTTTGGCCCAGTTTGCAATTTCTGCGGAAGATGAACAGGAATAGGGAGAACCAATGAGAGACTAGCTGGAGGTGTCTGGACGGGCAAATTTAACTCTCATTTCCCACCAGGAAGAGGAAATAACCAAAGGCTCAGCGTGCCGTGCCGGAACCAGATTAGGGCCTGAAGCCATCCTGCGGTGTTGCGGCAAGCTCACAAGAAAGCGAGTTGAAGAAAGGAGCTCAGGGGCACTGTAATTCACAAACCTGCAGAGTTATAAATGACAGCTATCGTCCAAAAATATACTGAAGTAAGGCTGCCAAGAGGACTTGAAAGCGCGGCAGAATTGCAGGAAACCGATTTCAGGAGGTAGACTGGAATTGCATTGAAAGCATAGGAAAAGAGGCAGAACGTCCACAATGATGCACTTGGCCAAAAAGGGCGTATGCATTTTTTCCTGAATATATTCAGGAAAAAACGCATACGCCCTTTTTGGCCAAGCAAGCAAACTTGCAAATGAAATCTGCACTACGATGAAGTCTCACTTCCCCCAGGTCAAAAGGGCCATCTGAAAAAAGTGTAAAATCCAGAAAGGCAGGACAGGCCATGGAGAACTGGGAGCCTTGTTATGCTGATGGGCGGGATGTAAATTGCCAACAGACACTCGGGAGAAGTGTATGGTGTTTCCTGAAACATCTAAAAAACAAAGCAACAGAGCCTAGGGCACTTCCACTTATGGTCCTATAGCTTAGGGAAATTAAAATCAAAAAGACACAGCCACCCCAAAGTTTGGGACGCCTCTGTTTACAAGAACCTCGTTTACCATACAAGTTCAATATCACAGAAAGTGAAAAATGGATAAAGAACATGTGGTACTTACGTACAATGCAGTATCCCTCAGCAATGAAATCTATGTCATCAGGCCCGTAGCAGCATAATGAGTGGATTCAGGTACGATGATTCTAACTGAAATAAGTCACACAGAAAAAGAAACATCATAAGATATCACTAATACACGGAATGTAAACTTGACTACACAGGAACTAAATTCCAAAACAGAACAGGGTCTCAAATTTAGAAAACCAACTTATGCTTGCTTAAGGGGAAATGTGAGTTGGGGTGCTGCATAAAACCAGAGATTGAAATGAGCACAGATAAAGTTCCTTAAGCCAAATATGGAATAGACAAGAGCTACTCCTTGCTCAATGAAATGGACTCAACACCGCATATTAAACGCCTAAGAATGTACCTGACTACTAAGTATCTTAAAACCTATGGATTGCTATGTCTCCAAAAGAGAATCAAGCGTGTGTACAGGGGCATAAACGCAGCAGTGATAGGATTGGAGAGGTTCGGTGAGCAAATGAAGTCCCTTTGAAGACATATTGTATGCTACCCATTGCACGGGTCTCAACTCTCCAGGTTTAAGGTATTCTTCCTTCAGCTACAATATGCATGTGGAACCTAGAGTATGATCCACCATGTGATCGGGAGACGTGTTCAAATATGTCTCAGTTTTCATACCCTGGTACTCGGGTGCAACATTCCAGACGCTTTACTAACACTCTCCCCACTTGGAGAGTCAGTGCCTTTAACCTCCTGTTTGGCCCAGTTTGCAATTTCTGCGGAAGATGAACAGGAATAGCGAGAACCAATGAGAGACTAGCTGGAGGTGTCTGGACGGGCAAATTTAACTCTCATTTCCCACCAGGAAGAGGAAATAACCAAAGGCTCAGCGTGCCGTGCCAGAACCACATTAGGGCCTGAAGCCATCCTGTGGTGTTGCGGCCAGCTCACAAGAAAGCGAGTTGAAGAAAGGAGCTCAGGGGCACTGTAATTCACAAACCTGCAGAGTTATCAATGACAGCTATCGTCCAAAAATATACTGAAGTAAGGCTGCCAAGAGGACTTGAAAGCGGGGCAAAATTGCAGGAAACCGATTTCAGGAGGTAGACTGGAATTGCATTGAAAGCATAGGAAAAGAGGCAGAACGTCCACAATGATGCACTTGGCCAAAAAGGGCATATGCGTTTTTTCCTGAATATATTCAGGAAAAAACGCATACGCCCTTTTTGGCCAACCAAGCAAGCTTGCAAAGGAAATCTGCACTACAATGAAGTCTCAATTCCCCCCGGTCAAAAGGGCCATCAGAAAAAAGTGTAAAATCCAGAAAGGCAGGACAGGCCATGGAGAACTGGGAGCCTTGTTATGCTGATGGGCGGGATGTAAATTGCCAACAGACACTGGGGAGAAGTGTATGGTGTTTCCTGAAACATCTAAAAAACAAAGCAACAGAGCCTAGGGCACTTCCACTTATGGTCCTATAGCTTAGGGAAATTAAAATCAAAAAGACACAGCCACCCTAAAGTTTGGAACGGCTCTCTTTACAAGAACCTCGTTTACAGTACAAGTTCAACATCGCAGAAAGTGAAAAATGGATAAAGAAGTTGTGGTATTTACTTACAAAGCAATATCACTCAGCAATGAAATCTATGTCATCAGGCCCTTAGTAGCACAATGAGTGGATTCAGGTATGATGATTCTAACTGAAATAAGTCACACAGAAAAAGAAACATCATAAGATATCAGTAATACACGGAATGTAAACTTGGCTACACAGGAACTGAATTACAGAACAGAACAGGGTCTCAAATTTAGAAAACCAACTTATGCTTGCTTAAGGGTAAAGGTGAGTTGGGGTGCTGCATAAAACCAGAGATTGAAATGAACACAGATAAAGTTCCTTAAGCCAAATATGGAACAGACAAGAGCTACTCCTTGCGCAACAAAATGGACTCAACACCGCATATTAAACGCCTAAGAATGTACCTGACTAGTAAGTATCTTAAAACCTACGGATTGCTATGTCTCCGAAAGAGAATCAAGCATGTGTACAGGGGCATAAACGCAGCAGTGATAGGATTGGAGAGGTTCGGTGAGCAAATGAAGACCCTTTGAAGTCATATTGCATGGTACCCATTCCACGGGTTTCAACTACCCAGGTTTAAGGTATTCTTCCTTCAGCTAAAACATGCATGTGGAACCTAGAGTATGATCAACCATGTGATCGGGAGACGTGTTCAAATATGTCTCAGTTTTCGTACCCTGGTACTCGGGTGCAACATTCCAGACGCTTTACTAACACTCTCCCCACTTGGAGAGTCAGCGCCTTTAACCTCCTGTTTGGCCCAGTTTGCAATTTCTGCGGAAGATGAACAGGAATAGCGAGAACCAATGAGAGACTAGCTGGAGGTGTCTGGACGGGCAAATTTAACTCTCATTTCCCACCAGGAAGAGGAAATAACCAAAGGCTCAGCGTGCCGTGCCAGAACCACATTAGGGCCTGAAGCCATCCAGTGGTGTTGCAGCCAGCTCAACAGAAAGCGAGTTGAAGAAAGGAGCTCAGGGGCACTGTAATTCACAAACCTGCAGAGTTATCAATGACAGCTATTGTCCAAAAATATACTGAAGTAAGGCTGCCAAGAGGACTTGAAAGCGGGGCAGAATTGCAGGAAACCGATTTCAGGAGGTAGACTGGAATTGCATTGAAAGCATAGGAAAAGAGGCAGAACGTCCACAATGATGCACTTGGCCAAAAAGGGCGTATGCGTTTTTTCCTGAATATATTCAGGAAAAAACGCATACGCCCTTTTTGGCCAACCAAGCAAGCTTGCAAAGGAAATCTGCACTACAATGAAGTCTCACTTCCCCTCGGTCAAAAGGGCCATCTGAATAAAGTGTAAAATCCAGAAAGGCAGGACAGGCCATGGAGAACTGGGAGCCTTGTTATGCTGATGGGCGGGATGTAAATTGCCAACAGACACTCGGGAGAAGTGTATGGTGTTTCCTGAAACATCTAAAAAACAAAGCAACAGAGCCTAGGGCACTTCCACTTATGGTCCTATAGCTTAGGGAAATTAAAATCAAAAAGACACAGCCACCCCAAAGTTTGGGACGCCTCTGTTTACAAGAACCTCGTTTACCGTACAAGTTCAATATCACAGAAAGTGAAAAATGGATAAAGAACTTGTGGTACTTACCTACAATGCAGTATCACTCAGCAATGAAATCTATGTCATCAGGCCCGTAGCAGCATAATGAGTGGATTCAGGTACGATGATTCTAACTGAAATAAGTCACACAGAAAATGAAACATCATAAGATATCACTAATACACGGAATGTAGACTTGGCTACACAGGAACTGAATTCCAAAACAGAACAGGGTCTCAAATTTAGAAAACCAACTTATGCTTGCTTAAGGGGAAAGGTGAGTTGGGGTGCTGCATAAAACCAGAGATTGAAATGAGCACAGATAAAGTTCCTTAAGCCAAATATGGAATAGACAAGAGCTACTCCTTACTCAACGAAATGGACTCAACACACCATATTAAACGCCTAAGAATGTACCTGACTAGTAAGTATCTTAAAACCTATGGATTGCTATGTCTCCAAAAGAGAATCAAGCGTGTGTACAGGGGCATAAACGCAGCAGTGATAGGATTGGAGAGGTTCGGTGAGCAAATGAAGACCCTTTGAAGTCATATTGCATGGTACCCATTACACGGGTCTCAACTCTCCAGGTTTAAGGTATTCTTCCTTCAGCTAAAACATGCATGTGGAACCCAGAGTATGATCAACCGTGTGAACGAGAGACGTGTTCAAATATGTCTCAGTTTTCCTCCTCTGGTACTCGGGTGCAACATTCCAGACGCTTTACTAACACTCTCCCCACTTGGAGAGTCAGCGCCTTTAACCTCCTGTTTGGCCCAATTTGCAATTTCTGCGGAAGATGAACAGGAATAGCGAGAACCAATGAGAGACTAGCTGGAGGTGTCTGGACGGGCAAATTTAACTCTCATTTCCCACCAGGAAGAGGAAATAACCAAAGGCTCAGCGTGCCGTGCCAGAACCACATTAGGGCCTGAAGCCATCCTGTGGTGTTGCGGCCAGCTCAAAAGAAAGCGAGTTGAAGAAAGGAGCTCAGGGGCACTGTAATTCACAAACCTGCAGAGTTATCAATGACAGCTATCGTCCAAAAATATACTGAAGTAAGGCTGCCAAGAGGACTTGCAAGCGCGGCAGAATTGCAGGAAATCGATTTCAGGAGGTAGACTGGAATTGCATTGAAAACATAGGAAAAGAGGCAGAACGTCCACAATGATGCACTTGGCCAAAAAGGGCGTATGCGTTTTTTCCTGAATATATTCAGGAAAAAACGCATACGCCCTTTTTGGCCAACCAAGCAAGCTTGCAAAGGAAATCTGCACTACAATGAAGTCTCACTTCCTCCCGGTCAAAAGGGCCATCTGAAAAAAGTGTAAAATCCAGAAAGGCAGGACAGGCCATGGAGAACTGGGAGCCTTGTTATGCTGATGGGCGGGATGTAAATTGCCAACAGACACTCGGGAGAAGTGTATGGTGTTTCCTGAAACATCTAAAAAACAAAGCAACAGAGCCTAGGGCACTTCCACTTATGGTCCTATAGCTTAGGGAAATTAAAATCAAAAAGACACAGCCACCCCAAAGTTTGGAACGGCTCTGTTTACAAGAACCTCATTTACAGTACAAGTTCAACACCGCAGAAAGTGAAAAATGGATAAAGAAGTTGTGGTATTTACTTACAAAGCAATATCACTCAGCAATGAAATCTATGTCATCAGGCCCTTAGCAGTACAATGAGTGGATTCAGGTATGATGATTCTAACTGAAATAAGTCACACAGAAAAAGAAACATCATAAGATATCAGTAATACACGGAATGTAAACTTGGCTACACAGGAACTGAATTCCAAAACAGAACAGGGTCTCAAATTTAGAAAACCAACTTATGCTTGCTTAAGGGGAAAGGTGAGTTGGGGTGCTGCATAAAACCAGAGATTGAAATGAGCACAGATAAAGTTCCTTAAGCCAAATATGGAATAGACAAGAGCTACTCCTTGCTCAATGAAATGGACTCAACACCGCATATTAAACGCCTAAGAATGTACCTGACTACTAAGTATCTTAAAACCTATGGATTGCTATGTCTCCAAAAGAGAATCAAGCGTGTTTACAGGGGCATAAACGCAGCAGTGATAGGATTGGAGAGGTTCGGTGAGCAAATGAAGTCCCTTTGAAGACATATTGTATGGTACCCATTACACGGGTCTCAACTCTCCAGGTTTAAGGTATTCTTCCTTCAGCTACAATATGCATGTGGAACCTAGAGTATGATCCACCATGTGATCGGGAGACGTGTTCAAATATGTCTCAGTTTTCATACCCTGGTACTCGGGTGCAACATTCCAGACGCTTTACTAACACTCTCCCCACTTGGAGAGTCAGCGCCTTTAACCTCCTGTTTGGCCCAGTTTGCAATTTCTGCGGAAGATGAACAGGAATAGCGAGAACCAATGAGAGACTAGCTGGAGGTGTCTGGACGGGCAAATTTAACTCTCATTTCCCACCAGGAAGAGGAAATAACCAAAGGCTCAGCGTGCCGTGCCAGAACCACATTAGGGCCTGAAGCCATCCTGTGGTGTTGCGGCCAGCTCACAAGAAAGCGAGTTGAAGAAAGGAGCTCAGGGGCACTGTAATTCACAAACCTGCAGAGTTATCAATGACAGCTATCGTCCAAAAATATACTGAAGTAAGGCTGCCAAGAGGACTTGAAAGCGGGGCAAAATTGCAGGAAACCGATTTCAGGAGGTAGACTGGAATTGCATTGAAAGCATAGGAAAAGAGGCAGAACGTCCACAATGATGCACTTGGCCAAAAAGGGCGTATGCGTTTTTTCCTGAATATATTCAGGAAAAAACGCATACGCCCTTTTTGGCCAACCAAGCAAGCTTGCAAAGGAAATCTGCACTACAATGAAGTCTCAATTCCCCCCGGTCAAAAGGGCCATCACAAAAAAGTGTAAAATCCAGAAAGGCAGGACAGGCCATGGAGAACTGGGAGCCTTGTTATGCTGATGGGCGGGATGTAAATTGCCAACAGACACTCGGGAGAAGTGTATGGTGTTTCCTGAAACATCTAAAAAACAAAGCAACAGAGCCTAGGGCACTTCCACTTATGGTCCTATAGCTTAGGGAAATTAAAATCAAAAAGACACAGCCACCCTAAAGTTTGGAACGGCTCTCTTTACAAGAACCTCGTTTACATTACAAGTTCAACATCGCAGAAAGTGAAAAATGGATAAAGAAGTTGTGGTATTTACTTACAAAGCAATATCACTCAGCAATGAAATCTATGTCATCAGGCCCTTAGTAGCACAATGAGTGGATTCATGTATGATGATTCTAACTGAAATAAGTCACACAGAAAAAGAAACATCATAAGATATCAGTAATACACGGAATGTAAACTTGGCTACACAGGAACTGAATTACAGAACAGAACAGGGTCTCAAATTTAGAAAACCAACTTATGCTTGCTTAAGGGTAAAGGTGAGTTGGGGTGCTGCATAAAACCAGAGATTGAAATGAGCACAGATAAAGTTCCTTAAGCCAAATATGGAACAGACAAGAGCTACTCCTTGCGCAACGAAATGGACTCAACACCGCATATTAAACGCCTAAGAATGTACCTGACTAGTAAGTATCTTAAAACCTACGGATTGCTATGTCTCCGAAAGAGAATCAAGCATGTGTACAGGGGCATAAACGCAGCAGTGATAGGATTGGAGAGGTTCGGTGAGCAAATGAAGACCCTTTGAAGTCATATTGCATGGTACCCATTCCACGGGTTTCAACTACCCAGGTTTAAGGTATTCTTCCTTCAGCTAAAACATGCATGTGGAACCTAGAGTATGATCAACCATGTGATCGGGAGACGTGTTCAAATATGTCTCAGTTTTCGTACCCTGGTACTCGGGTGCAACATTCCAGACGCTTTACTAACACTCTCCCCACTTGGAGAGTCAGCGCCTTTAACCTCCTGTTTGGCCCAGTTTGCAATTTCTGCGGAAGATGAACAGGAATAGCGAGAACCAATGAGAGACTAGCTGGAGGTGTCTGGATGGTCAAATTTAACTCTCATTTCCCACCAGGAAGAGGAAATAACCAAAGGCTCAGCGTGCCGTGCCAGAACCACATTAGGGCCTGAAGCCATCCAGTGGTGTTGCGGCCAGCTCAACAGAAAGCGAGTTGAAGAAAGGAGCTCAGGGGCACTGTAATTCACAAACCTGCAGAGTTATCAATGACAGCTATCGTCCAAAAATATACTGAAGTAAGGCTGCCAAGAGGACTTGAAAGCGGGGCAGAATTGCAGGAAACCGATTTCAGGAGGTAGACTGGAATTGCATTGAAAGCATAGGAAAAGAGGCAGAACGGCCACAATGATGCACTTGGCCAAAAAGGGCGTATGCGTTTTTTCCTGAATATATTCAGGAAAAAACGCATACGCCCTTTTTGGCCAACCAAGCAAGCTTGCAAAGGAAACCTGCACTACAATGAAGTCTCACTTCCCCTCGGTCAAAAGGGCCATCTGAATAAAGTGTAAAATCCAGAAAGGCAGGACAGGCCATGGAGAACTGGGAGCCTTGTTATGCTGATGGGCGGGATGTAAATTGCCAACAGACACTCGGGAGAAGTGTATGGTGTTTCCTGAAACATCTAAAAAACAAAGCAACAGAGCCTAGGGCACTTCCACTTATGGTCCTATAGCTTAGGGAAATTAAAATCAAAAAGACACAGCCACCCCAAAGTTTGGGACGCCTCTGTTTACAAGAACCTCGTTTACCGTACAAGTTCAATATCACAGAAAGTGAAAAATGGATAAAGAACTTGTGGTACTTACCTACAATGCAGTATCACTCAGCAATGAAATCTATGTCATCAGGCCCGTAGCAGCATAATGAGTGGATTCAGGTACGATGATTCTAACTGAAATAAGTCACACAGAAAATGAAACATCATAAGATATCACTAATACACGGAATGTAGACTTGGCTACACAGGAACTGAATTCCAAAACAGAACAGGGTCTCAAATTTAGAAAACCAACTTATGCTTGCTTAAGGGGAAAGGTGAGTTGGGGTGCTGCATAAAACCAGAGATTGAAATGAGCACAGATAAAGTTCCTTAAGCCAAATATGGAATAGACAAGAGCTACTCCTTACTCAACGAAATGGACTCAACACACCATATTAAACGCCTAAGAATGTACCTGACTAGTAAGTATCTTAAAACCTATGGATTGCTATGTCTCCAAAAGAGAATCAAGCGTGTGTACAGGGGCATAAACGCAGCAGTGATAGGATTGGAGAGGTTCGGTGAGCAAATGAAGACCCTTTGAAGTCATATTGCATGGTACCCATTACACGGGTCTCAACTCTCCAGGTTTAAGGTATTCTTCCTTCAGCTAAAACATGCATGTGGAACCCAGAGTATGATCAACCGTGTGAACGAGAGACGTGTTCAAATATGTCTCAGTTTTCCTCCTCTGGTACTCGGGTGCAACATTCCAGACGCTTTACTAACACTCTCCCCACTTGGAGAGTCAGCGCCTTTAACCTCCTGTTTGGCCCAATTTGCAATTTCTGCGGAAGATGAACAGGAATAGCGAGAACCAATGAGAGACTAGCTGGAGGTGTCTGGACGGGCAAATTTAACTCTCATTTCCCACCAGGAAGAGGAAATAACCAAAGGCTCAGCGTGCCCTGCCAGAACCACATTAGGGCCTGAAGCCATCCTGTGGTGTTGCGGCCAGCTCAAAAGAAAGCGAGTTGAAGAAAGGAGCTCAGGGGCACTGTAATTCACAAACCTGCAGAGTTATCAATGACAGCTATCGTCCAAAAATATACTGAAGTAAGGCTGCCAAGAGGACTTGCAAGCGCGGCAGAATTGCAGGAAATCGATTTCAGGAGGTAGACTGGAATTGCATTGAAAACATAGGAAAAGAGGCAGAACGTCCACAATGATGCACTTGGCCAAAAAGGGCGTATGCGTTTTTTCCTGAATATATTCAGGAAAAAACGCATACGCCCTTTTTGGCCAACCAAGCAAGCTTGCAAAGGAAATCTGCACTACAATGAAGTCTCACTTCCTCCCGGTCAAAAGGGCCATCTGAAAAAAGTGTAAAATCCAGAAAGGCAGGACAGGCCATGGAGAACTGGGAGCCTTGTTATGCTGATGGGCGGGATGTAAATTGCCAACAGACACTCGGGAGAAGTGTATGGTGTTTCCTGAAACATCTAAAAAACAAAGCAACAGAGCCTAGGGCACTTCCACTTATGGTCCTATAGCTTAGGGAAATTAAAATCAAAAAAACACAGCCACCCCAAAGTTTGGAACGGCTCTGTTTACAAGAACCTCATTTACAGTACAAGTTCAACACCGCAGAAAGTGAAAAATGGATAAAGAAGTTGTGGTATTTACTTACAAAGCAATATCACTCAGCAATGAAATCTATGTCATCAGGCCCTTAGCAGCACAATGAGTGGATTCAGGTATGATGATTCTAACTGAAATAAGTCACACAGAAAAAGAAACATCATAAGATATCAGTAATACACGGAATGTAAACTTGGCTACACAGGAACTGAATTCCAAAACAGAACAGGGTCTCAAATTTAGAAAACCAACTTATGCTTGCTTAAGGGGAAAGGTGAGTTGGGGTGCTGCATAAAACCAGAGATTGAAATGAGCACAGATAAAGTTCCTTAAGCCAAATATGGAATAGACAAGAGCTACTCCTTGCTCAACGAAATGGACTCAACACCCCATATTAAACGCCTAAGAATGTACCTGACTAGTAAGTATCTTAAAACCTATGGATTGCTATGTCTCCAAAAGAGAATCAAGCGTGTGTACAGGGGCATAAACGCAGCAATGATAGGATTGGAGAGGTTCGGTGAGCAAATGAAGACCCTTTGAAGTCATATTGCATGGTACCCATTACACAGGTCTCAACTCTCCAGGTTTAAGTTATTCTTCCTTCAGCTAAAACATGCATGTGGAACCCAGAGTATAATCAACCATGTGAACGGGAGACGTGTTCAAATATGTTTCAGGTTTCCTCCCCTGGTACTCGGGTGCAACATTCCAGACGCTTTACTAACACTCTCCACACTTGGAGAGTCAGCACCTTTAACGTCCTGTTTGGCCCAGTTTGCAATTTCTGCGGAAGATGAACAGGAATAGGGAGAACCAATGAGAGACTAGCTGGAGGTGTCTGGACGGGCAAATTTAACTCTCATTTCCCACCAGGAAGAGGAAATAACCAAAGGCTCAGCGTGCCGTGCCGGAACCAGATTAGGGCCTGAAGCCATCCTGCGGTGTTGCGGCAAGCTCACAAGAAAGCGAGTTGAAGAAAGGAGCTCAGGGGCACTGTAATTCACAAACCTGCAGAGTTATAAATGACAGCTATCGTCCAAAAATATACTGAAGTAAGGCTGCCAAGAGGACTTGAAAGCGTGGCAGAATTGCAGGAAACCGATTTCAGGAGGTAGACTGGAATTGCATTGAAAGCATAGGAAAAGAGGCAGAACGTCCACAATGATGCACTTGGCCAAAAAGGGCGTATGCATTTTTTCCTGAATATATTCAGGAAAAAACGCATACGCCCTTTTTGGCCAAGCAAGCAAACTTGCAAATGAAATCTGCACTACGATGAAGTCTCACTTCCCCCAGGTCAAAAGGGCCATCTGAAAAAAGTGTAAAATCCAGAAAGGCAGGACAGGCCATGGAGAACTGGGAGCCTTGTTATGCTGATGGGCGGGATGTAAATTGCCAACAGACACTCGGGAGAAGTGTATGGTGTTTCCTGAAACATCTAAAAAACAAAGCAACAGAGCCTAGGGCACTTCCACTTATGGTCCTATAGCTTAGGGAAATTAAAATCAAAAAGACACAGCCACCCCAAAGTTTGGGACGCCTCTGTTTACAAGAACCTCGTTTACCATACAAGTTCAATATCACAGAAAGTGAAAAATGGATAAAGAACATGTGGTACTTACGTACAATGCAGTATCCCTCAGCAATGAAATCTATGTCATCAGGCCCGTAGCAGCATAATGAGTGAATTCAGGTACGATGATTCTAACTGAAATAAGTCACACAGAAAAAGAAACATCATAAGATATCACTAATACACGGAATGTAAACTTGACTACACAGGAACTAAATTCCAAAACAGAACAGGGTCTCAAATTTAGAAAACCAACTTATGCTTGCTTAAGGGGAAATGTGAGTTGGGGTGCTGCATAAAACCAGAGATTGAAATGAGCACAGATAAAGTTCCTTAAGCCAAATATGGAATAGACAAGAGCTACTCCTTGCTCAATGAAATGGATTCAACACCGCATATTAAACGCCTAAGAATGTACCTGACTACTAAGTATCTTAAAACCTATGGATTGCTATGTCTCCAAAAGAGAATCAAGCGTGTTTACAGGGGCATAAACGCAGCAGTGATAGGATTGGAGAGGTTCGGTGAGCAAATGAAGTCCCTTTGAAGACATATTGTATGGTACCCATTACACGGGTCTCAACTCTCCAGGTTTAAGGTATTCTTCCTTCAGCTACAATATGCATGTGGAACCTAGAGTATGATCCACCATGTGATCGGGAGACGTGTTCAAATATGTCTCAGTTTTCATACCCTGGTACTCGGGTGCAACATTCCAGACGCTTTACTAACACTCTCCCCACTTGGAGAGTCAGCGCCTTTAACCTCCTGTTTGGCCCAGTTTGCAATTTCTGCGGAAGATGAACAGGAATAGCGAGAACCAATGAGAGACTAGCTGGAGGTGTCTGGACGGGCAAATTTAACTCTCATTTCCCACCAGGAAGAGGAAATAACCAAAGGCTCAGCGTGCCGTGCCAGAACCACATTAGGGCCTGAAGCCATCCTGTGGTGTTGCGGCCAGCTCACAAGAAAGCGAGTTGAAGAAAGGAGCTCAGGGGCACTGTAATTCACAAACCTGCAGAGTTATCAATGACAGCTATCGTCCAAAAATATACTGAAGTAAGGCTGCCAAGAGGACTTGAAAGCGGGGCAAAATTGCAGGAAACCGATTTCAGGAGGTAGACTGGAATTGCATTGAAAGCATAGGAAAAGAGGCAGAACGTCCACAATGATGCACTTGGCCAAAAAGGGCGTATGCGTTTTTTCCTGAATATATTCAGGAAAAAACGCATACGCCCTTTTTGGCCAACCAAGCAAGCTTGCAAAGGAAATCTGCACTACAATGAAGTCTCAATTCCCCCCGGTCAAAAGGGCCATCAGAAAAAAGTGTAAAATCCAGAAAGGCAGGACAGGCCATGGAGAACTGGGAGCCTTGTTATGCTGATGGGCGGGATGTAAATTGCCAACAGACACTCGGGAGAAGTGTATGGTGTTTCCTGAAACATCTAAAAAACAAAGCAACAGAGCCTAGGGCACTTCCACTTATGGTCCTATAGCTTAGGGAAATTAAAATCAAAAAGACACAGCCACCCCAAAGTTTGGAACGGCTCTGTTTACAAGAACCTCATTTACAGTACAAGTTCAACACCGCAGAAAGTGAAAAATGGATAAAGAAGTTGTGGTATTTACTTACAAAGCAATATCACTCAGCAATGAAATCTATGTCATCAGGCCCTTAGCAGCACAATGAGTGGATTCAGGTATGATGATTCTAACTGAAATAAGTCACACAGAAAAAGAAACATCATAAGATATCAGTAATACACGGAATGTAAACTTGGCTACACAGGAACTGAATTCCAAAACAGAACAGGGTCTCAAATTTAGAAAACCAACTTATGCTTGCTTAAGGGGAAAGGTGAGTTGGGGTGCTGCATAAAACCAGAGATTGAAATGAGCACAGATAAAGTTCCTTAAGCCAAATATGGAATAGACAAGAGCTACTCCTTGCTCAACGAAATGGACTCAACACCCCATATTAAACGCCTAAGAATGTACCTGACTAGTAAGTATCTTAAAACCTATGGATTGCTATGTCTCCAAAAGAGAATCAAGCGTGTGTACAGGGGCATAAACGCAGCAATGATAGGATTGGAGAGGTTCGGTGAGCAAATGAAGACCCTTTGAAGTCATATTGCATGGTACCCATTACACAGGTCTCAACTCTCCAGGTTTAAGTTATTCTTCCTTCAGCTAAAACATGCATGTGGAACCCAGAGTATAATCAACCATGTGAACGGGAGACGTGTTCAAATATGTTTCAGGTTTCCTCCCCTGGTACTCGGGTGCAACATTCCAGACGCTTTACTAACACTCTCCACACTTGGAGAGTCAGCACCTTTAACGTCCTGTTTGGCCCAGTTTGCAATTTCTGCGGAAGATGAACAGGAATAGGGAGAACCAATGAGAGACTAGCTGGAGGTGTCTGGACGGGCAAATTTAACTCTCATTTCCCACCAGGAAGAGGAAATAACCAAAGGCTCAGCGTGCCGTGCCGGAACCAGATTAGGGCCTGAAGCCATCCTGCGGTGTTGCGGCAAGCTCACAAGAAAGCGAGTTGAAGAAAGGAGCTCAGGGGCACTGTAATTCACAAACCTGCAGAGTTATAAATGACAGCTATCGTCCAAAAATATACTGAAGTAAGGCTGCCAAGAGGACTTGAAAGCGTGGCAGAATTGCAGGAAACCGATTTCAGGAGGTAGACTGGAATTGCATTGAAAGCATAGGAAAAGAGGCAGAACGTCCACAATGATGCACTTGGCCAAAAAGGGCGTATGCATTTTTTCCTGAATATATTCAGGAAAAAACGCATACGCCCTTTTTGGCCAAGCAAGCAAACTTGCAAATGAAATCTGCACTACGATGAAGTCTCACTTCCCCCAGGTCAAAAGGGCCATCTGAAAAAAGTGTAAAATCCAGAAAGGCAGGACAGGCCATGGAGAACTGGGAGCCTTGTTATGCTGATGGGCGGGATGTAAATTGCCAACAGACACTCGGGAGAAGTGTATGGTGTTTCCTGAAACATCTAAAAAACAAAGCAACAGAGCCTAGGGCACTTCCACTTATGGTCCTATAGCTTAGGGAAATTAAAATCAAAAAGACACAGCCACCCCAAAGTTTGGGACGCCTCTGTTTACAAGAACCTCGTTTACCATACAAGTTCAATATCACAGAAAGTGAAAAATGGATAAAGAACATGTGGTACTTACGTACAATGCAGTATCCCTCAGCAATGAAATCTATGTCATCAGGCCCGTAGCAGCATAATGAGTGAATTCAGGTACGATGATTCTAACTGAAATAAGTCACACAGAAAAAGAAACATCATAAGATATCACTAATACACGGAATGTAAACTTGACTACACAGGAACTAAATTCCAAAACAGAACAGGGTCTCAAATTTAGAAAACCAACTTATGCTTGCTTAAGGGGAAATGTGAGTTGGGGTGCTGCATAAAACCAGAGATTGAAATGAGCACAGATAAAGTTCCTTAAGCCAAATATGGAATAGACAAGAGCTACTCCTTGCTCAATGAAATGGATTCAACACCGCATATTAAACGCCTAAGAATGTACCTGACTACTAAGTATCTTAAAACCTATGGATTGCTATGTCTCCAAAAGAGAATCAAGCGTGTTTACAGGGGCATAAACGCAGCAGTGATAGGATTGGAGAGGTTCGGTGAGCAAATGAAGTCCCTTTGAAGACATATTGTATGGTACCCATTACACGGGTCTCAACTCTCCAGGTTTAAGGTATTCTTCCTTCAGCTACAATATGCATGTGGAACCTAGAGTATGATCCACCATGTGATCGGGAGACGTGTTCAAATATGTCTCAGTTTTCATACCCTGGTACTCGGGTGCAACATTCCAGACGCTTTACTAACACTCTCCCCACTTGGAGAGTCAGCGCCTTTAACCTCCTGTTTGGCCCAGTTTGCAATTTCTGCGGAAGATGAACAGGAATAGCGAGAACCAATGAGAGACTAGCTGGAGGTGTCTGGACGGGCAAATTTAACTCTCATTTCCCACCAGGAAGAGGAAATAACCAAAGGCTCAGCGTGCCGTGCCAGAACCACATTAGGGCCTGAAGCCATCCTGTGGTGTTGCGGCCAGCTCACAAGAAAGCGAGTTGAAGAAAGGAGCTCAGGGGCACTGTAATTCACAAACCTGCAGAGTTATCAATGACAGCTATCGTCCAAAAATATACTGAAGTAAGGCTGCCAAGAGGACTTGAAAGCGGGGCAAAATTGCAGGAAACCGATTTCAGGAGGTAGACTGGAATTGCATTGAAAGCATAGGAAAAGAGGCAGAACGTCCACAATGATGCACTTGGCCAAAAAGGGCGTATGCGTTTTTTCCTGAATATATTCAGGAAAAAACGCATACGCCCTTTTTGGCCAACCAAGCAAGCTTGCAAAGGAAATCTGCACTACAATGAAGTCTCAATTCCCCCCGGTCAAAAGGGCCATCAGAAAAAAGTGTAAAATCCAGAAAGGCAGGACAGGCCATGGAGAACTGGGAGCCTTGTTATGCTGATGGGCGGGATGTAAATTGCCAACAGACACTCGGGAGAAGTGTATGGTGTTTCCTGAAACATCTAAAAAACAAAGCAACAGAGCCTAGGGCACTTCCACTTATGGTCCTATAGCTTAGGGAAATTAAAATCAAAAAGACACAGCCACCCCAAAGTTTGGAACGGCTCTGTTTACAAGAACCTCATTTACAGTACAAGTTCAACACCGCAGAAAGTGAAAAATGGATAAAGAAGTTGTGGTATTTACTTACAAAGCAATATCACTCAGCAATGAAATCTATGTCATCAGGCCCTTAGCAGCACAATGAGTGGATTCAGGTATGATGATTCTAACTGAAATAAGTCACACAGAAAAAGAAACATCATAAGATATCAGTAATACACGGAATGTAAACTTGGCTACACAGGAACTGAATTCCAAAACAGAACAGGGTCTCAAATTTAGAAAACCAACTTATGCTTGCTTAAGGGGAAAGCTGAGTTGGGGTGCTGCATAAAACCAGAGATTGAAATGAGCACAGATAAAGTTCCTTAAGCCAAATATGGAATAGACAAGAGCTACTCCTTGCTCAACGAAATGGACTCAACACCCCATATTAAACGCCTAAGAATGTACCTGACTAGTAAGTATCTTAAAACCTATGGATTGCTATGTCTCCAAAAGAGAATCAAGCGTGTGTACAGGGGCATAAACGCAGCAGTGATAGGATTGGAGAGGTTCGGTGAGCAAATGAAGACCCTTTGAAGTCATATTGCATGGTACCCATTACACGGGTCTCAACTCTCCAGGTTTAAGGTATTCTTCCTTCAGCTAAAACATGCATGTGGAACCCAGAGTATAATCAACCATGTGAACGGGAGACGTGTTCAAATATGTTTCAGGTTTCCTCCCCTGGTACTCGGGTGCAACATTCCAGACGCTTTACTAACACTCTCCACACTTGGAGAGTCAGCACCTTTAACGTCCTGTTTGGCCCAGTTTGCAATTTCTGCGGAAGATGAACAGGAATAGGGAGAACCAATGAGAGACTAGCTGGAGGTGTCTGGACGGGCAAATTTAACTCTCATTTCCCACCAGGAAGAGGAAATAACCAAAGGCTCAGCGTGCCGTGCCGGAACCAGATTAGGGCCTGAAGCCATCCTGCGGTGTTGCGGCAAGCTCACAAGAAAGCGAGTTGAAGAAAGGAGCTCAGGGGCACTGTAATTCACAAACCTGCAGAGTTATCAATGACAGCTATCGTCCAAAAATATACTGAAGTAAGGCTGCCAAGAGGACTTGAAAGCGCGGCAGAATTGCAGGAAACCGATTTCAGGAGGTAGACTGGAATTGCATTGAAAGCATAGGAAAAGAGGCAGAACGTCCACAATGATGCACTTGGCCAAAAAGGGCGTATGCATTTTTTCCTGAATATATTCAGGAAAAAACGCATACGCCCTTTATGGCCAAGCAAGCAAACTTGCAAATGAAATCTGCACTACGATGAAGTCTCACTTCCCCCAGGTCAAAAGGGCCATCTGAAAAAAGTGTAAAATCCAGAAAGGCAGGACAGGCCATGGAGAACTGGGAGCCTTGTTATGCTGATGGGCGGGATGTAAATTGCCAACAGACACTCGGGAGAAGTGTATGGTGTTTCCTGAAACATCTAAAAAACAAAGCAACAGAGCCTAGGGCACTTCCACTTATGGTCCTATAGCTTAGGGAAATTAAAATCAAAAAGACACAGCCACCCCAAAGTTTGGGACGCCTCTGTTTACAAGAACCTCGTTTACCATACAAGTTCAATATCACAGAAAGTGAAAAATGGATAAAGAACATGTGGTACTTACGTACAATGCAGTATCCCTCAGCAATGAAATCTATGTCATCAGGCCCGTAGCAGCATAATGAGTGGATTCAGGTACGATGATTCTAACTGAAATAAGTCACACAGAAAAAGAAACATCATAAGATATCACTAATACACGGAATGTAAACTTGACTACACAGGAACTAAATTCCAAAACAGAACAGGGTCTCAAATTTAGAAAACCAACTTATGCTTGCTTAAGGGGAAATGTGAGTTGGGGTGCTGCATAAAACCAGAGATTGAAATGAGCACAGATAAAGTTCCTTAAGCCAAATATGGAATAGACAAGAGCTACTCCTTGCTCAATGAAATGGACTCAACACCGCATATTAAACGCCTAAGAATGTACCTGACTACTAAGTATCTTAAAACCTATGGATTGCTATGTCTCCAAAAGAGAATCAAGCGTGTTTACAGGGGCATAAACGCAGCAGTGATAGGATTGGAGAGGTTCGGTGAGCAAATGAAGTCCCTTTGAAGACATATTGTATGCTACCCATTGCACGGGTCTCAACTCTCCAGGTTTAAGGTATTCTTCCTTCAGCTACAATATGCATGTGGAACCTAGAGTATGATCCACCATGTGATCGGGAGACGTGTTCAAATATGTCTCAGTTTTCATACCCTGGTACTCGGGTGCAACATTCCAGACGCTTTACTAACACTCTCCCCACTTGGAGAGTCAGCGCCTTTAACCTCCTGTTTGGCCCAGTTTGCAATTTCTGCGGAAGATGAACAGGAATAGCGAGAACCAATGAGAGACTAGCTGGAGGTGTCTGGACGGGCAAATTTAACTCTCATTTCCCACCAGGAAGAGGAAATAACCAAAGGCTCAGCGTGCCGTGCCAGAACCACATTAGGGCCTGAAGCCATCCTGTGGTGTTGCGGCCAGCTCACAAGAAAGCGAGTTGAAGAAAGGAGCTCAGGGGCACTGTAATTCACAAACCTGCAGAGTTATCAATGACAGCTATCGTCCAAAAATATACTGAAGTAAGGCTGCCAAGAGGACTTGAAAGCGGGGCAAAATTGCAGGAAACCGATTTCAGGAGGTAGACTGGAATTGCATTGAAAGCATAGGAAAAGAGGCAGAACGTCCACAATGATGCACTTGGCCAAAAAGGGCGTATGCGTTTTTTCCTGAATATATTCAGGAAAAAACGCATACGCCCTTTTTGGCCAACCAAGCAAGCTTGCAAAGGAAATCTGCACTACAATGAAGTCTCAATTCCCCCCGGTCAAAAGGGCCATCAGAAAAAAGTGTAAAATCCAGAAAGGCAGGACAGGCCATGGAGAACTGGGAGCCTTGTTATGCTGATGGGCGGGATGTAAATTGCCAACAGACACTGGGGAGAAGTGTATGGTGTTTCCTGAAACATCTAAAAAACAAAGCAACAGAGCCTAGGGCACTTCCACTTATGGTCCTATAGCTTAGGGAAATTAAAATCAAAAAGACACAGCCACCCTAAAGTTTGGAACGGCTCTCTTTACAAGAACCTCGTTTACAGTACAAGTTCAACATCGCAGAAAGTGAAAAATGGATAAAGAAGTTGTGGTATTTACTTACAAAGCAATATCACTCAGCAATGAAATCTATGTCATCAGGCCCTTAGTAGCACAATGAGTGGATTCAGGTATGATGATTCTAACTGAAATAAGTCACACAGAAAAAGAAACATCATAAGATATCAGTAATACACGGAATGTAAACTTGGCTACACAGGAACTGAATTACAGAACAGAACAGGGTCTCAAATTTAGAAAACCAACTTATGCTTGCTTAAGGGTAAAGGTGAGTTGGGGTGCTGCATAAAACCAGAGATTGAAATGAACACAGATAAAGTTCCTTAAGCCAAATATGGAACAGACAAGAGCTACTCCTTGCGCAACAAAATGGACTCAACACCGCATATTAAACGCCTAAGAATGTACCTGACTAGTAAGTATCTTAAAACCTACGGATTGCTATGTCTCCGAAAGAGAATCAAGCATGTGTACAGGGGCATAAACGCAGCAGTGATAGGATTGGAGAGGTTCGGTGAGCAAATGAAGACCCTTTGAAGTCATATTGCATGGTGACCATTCCACGGGTTTCAACTACCCAGGTTTAAGGTATTCTTCCTTCAGCTAAAACATGCATGTGGAACCTAGAGTATGATCCACCATGTGATCGGGAGACGTGTTCAAATATGTCTCAGTTTTCGTACCCTGGTACTCGGGTGCAACATTCCAGACGCTTTACTAACACTCTCCCCACTTGGAGAGTCAGCGCCTTTAACCTCCTGTTTGGCCCAGTTTGCAATTTCTGCGGAAGATGAACAGGAATAGCGAGAACCAATGAGAGACTAGCTGGAGGTGTCTGGACGGGCAAATTTAACTCTCATTTCCCACCAGGAAGAGGAAATAACCAAAGGCTCAGCGTGCCGTGCCAGAACCACATTAGGGCCTGAAGCCATCCAGTGGTGTTGCGGCCAGCTCAACAGAAAGCGAGTTGAAGAAAGGAGCTCAGGGGCACTGTAATTCACAAACCTGCAGAGTTATCAATGACAGCTATCGTCCAAAAATATACTGAAGTAAGGCTGCCAAGAGGACTTGAAAGCGGGGCAGAATTGCAGGAAACCGATTTCAGGAGGTAGACTGGAATTGCATTGAAAGCATAGGAAAAGAGGCAGAACGGCCACAATGATGCACTTGGCCAAAAAGGGCGTATGCGTTTTTTCCTGAATATATTCAGGAAAAAACGCATACGCCCTTTTTGGCCAACCAAGCAAGCTTGCAAAGGAAACCTGCACTACAATGAAGTCTCACTTCCCCTCGGTCAAAAGGGCCATCTGAATAAAGTGTAAAATCCAGAAAGGCAGGACAGGCCATGGAGAACTGGGAGCCTTGTTATGCTGATGGGCGGGATGTAAATTGCCAACAGACACTCGGGAGAAGTGTATGGTGTTTCCTGAAACATCTAAAAAACAAAGCAACAGAGCCTAGGGCACTTCCACTTATGGTCCTATAGCTTAGGGAAATTAAAATCAAAAAGACACAGCCACCCCAAAGTTTGGGACGCCTCTGTTTACAAGAACCTCATTTACAGTACAAGTTCAACACCGCAGAAAGTGAAAAATGGATAAAGAAGTTGTGGTATTTACTTACAAAGCAATATCACTCAGCAATGAAATCTATGTCATCAGGCCCTTAGCAGCACAATGAGTGGATTCAGGTACGATGATTCTAACTGAAATAAGTCACACAGAAAAAGAAACATCATAAGATATCAGTAATACACGGAATGTAAACTTGGCTACACAGGAACTGAATTCCAAAACAGAACAGGGTCTCAAATTTAGAAAACCAACTTATGCTTGCTTAAGGGGAAAGCTGAGTTGGGGTGCTGCATAAAACCAGAGATTGAAATGAGCACAGATAAAGTTCCTTAAGCCAAATATGGAATAGACAAGAGCTACTCCTTGCTCAACGAAATGGACTCAACACCCCATATTAAACGCCTAAGAATGTACCTGACTAGTAAGTATCTTAAAACCTATGGATTGCTATGTCTCCAAAAGAGAATCAAGCGTGTGTACAGGGGCATAAACGCAGCAATGATAGGATTGGAGAGGTTCGGTGAGCAAATGAAGACCCTTTGAAGTCATATTGCATGGTACCCATTACACAGGTCTCAACTCTCCAGGTTTAAGTTATTCTTCCTTCAGCTAAAACATGCATGTGGAACCCAGAGTATAATCAACCATGTGAACGGGAGACGTGTTCAAATATGTTTCAGGTTTCCTCCCCTGGTACTCGGGTGCAACATTCCAGACGCTTTACTAACACTCTCCACACTTGGAGAGTCAGCACCTTTAACGTCCTGTTTGGCCCAGTTTGCAATTTCTGCGGAAGATGAACAGGAATAGGGAGAACCAATGAGAGACTAGCTGGAGGTGTCTGGACGGGCAAATTTAACTCTCATTTCCCACCAGGAAGAGGAAATAACCAAAGGCTCAGCGTGCCGTGCCGGAACCAGATTAGGGCCTGAAGCCATCCTGCGGTGTTGCGGCAAGCTCACAAGAAAGCGAGTTGAAGAAAGGAGCTCAGGGGCACTGTAATTCACAAACCTGCAGAGTTATCAATGACAGCTATCGTCCAAAAATATACTGAAGTAAGGCTGCCAAGAGGACTTGAAAGCGCGGCAGAATTGCAGGAAACCGATTTCAGGAGGTAGACTGGAATTGCATTGAAAGCATAGGAAAAGAGGCAGAACGTCCACAATGATGCACTTGGCCAAAAAGGGCGTATGCATTTTTTCCTGAATATATTCAGGAAAAAACGCATACGCCCTTTATGGCCAAGCAAGCAAACTTGCAAATGAAATCTGCACTACGATGAAGTCTCACTTCCCCCAGGTCAAAAGGGCCATCTGAAAAAAGTGTAAAATCCAGAAAGGCAGGACAGGCCATGGAGAACTGGGAGCCTTGTTATGCTGATGGGCGGGATGTAAATTGCCAACAGACACTCGGGAGAAGTGTATGGTGTTTCCTGAAACATCTAAAAAACAAAGCAACAGAGCCTAGGGCACTTCCACTTATGGTCCTATAGCTTAGGGAAATTAAAATCAAAAAGACACAGCCACCCCAAAGTTTGGGACGCCTCTGTTTACAAGAACCTCGTTTACCATACAAGTTCAATATCACAGAAAGTGAAAAATGGATAAAGAACATGTGGTACTTACGTACAATGCAGTATCACTCAGCAATGAAATCTATGTCATCAGGCCCGTAGCAGCATAATGAGTGGATTCAGGTACGATGATTCTAACTGAAATAAGTCACACAGAAAAAGAAACATCATAAGATATCACTAATACACGGAATGTAAACTTGACTACACAGGAACTAAATTCCAAAACAGAACAGGGTCTCAAATTTAGAAAACCAACTTATGCTTGCTTAAGGGGAAATGTGAGTTGGGGTGCTGCATAAAACCAGAGATTGAAATGAGCACAGATAAAGTTCCTTAAGCCAAATATGGAATAGACAAGAGCTACTCCTTGCTCAATGAAATGGACTCAACACCGCATATTAAACGCCTAAGAATGTACCTGACTACTAAGTATCTTAAAACCTATGGATTGCTATGTCTCCAAAAGAGAATCAAGTGTGTTTACAGGGGCATTAACGCAGCAGTGATAGGATTGGAGAGGTTCAGTGAGCAAATGAAGTCCCTTTGAAGACATATTGTATGGTACCCATTACACGGGTCTCAACTCTCCAGGTTTAAGGTATTCTTCCTTCAGCTACAATATGCATGTGGAACCTAGAGTATGATCCACCATGTGATCGGGAGACGTGTTCAAATATGTCTCAGTTTTCATACCCTGGTACTCGGGTGCAACATTCCAGACGCTTTACTAACACTCTCCCCACTTGGAGAGTCAGCGCCTTTAACCTCCTGTTTGGCCCAGTTTGCAATTTCTGCGGAAGATGAACAGGAATAGCGAGAACCAATGAGAGACTAGCTGGAGGTGTCTGGACGGGCAAATTTAACTCTCATTTCCCACCAGGAAGAGGAAATAACCAAAGGCTCAGCGTGCCGTGCCAGAACCACATTAGGGCCTGAAGCCATCCTGTGGTGTTGCGGCCAGCTCACAAGAAAGCGAGTTGAAGAAAGGAGCTCAGGGGCACTGTAATTCACAAACCTGCAGAGTTATCAATGACAGCTATCGTCCAAAAATATACTGAAGTAAGGCTGCCAAGAGGACTTGAAAGCGGGGCAGAATTGCAGGAAACCGATTTCAGGAGGTAGACTGGAATTGCATTGAAAGCATAGGAAAAGAGGCAGAACGGCCACAATGATGCACTTGGCCAAAAAGGGCGTATGCGTTTTTTCCTGAATATATTCAGGAAAAAACGCATACGCCCTTTTTGGCCAACCAAGCAAGCTTGCAAAGGAAACCTGCACTACAATGAAGTCTCACTTCCCCTCGGTCAAAAGGGCCATCTGAATAAAGTGTAAAATCCAGAAAGGCAGGACAGGCCATGGAGAACTGGGAGCCTTGTTATGCTGATGGGCGGGATGTAAATTGCCAACAGACACTCGGGAGAAGTGTATGGTGTTTCCTGAAACATCTAAAAAACAAAGCAACAGAGCCTAGGGCACTTCCACTTATGGTCCTATAGCTTAGGGAAATTAAAATCAAAAAGACACAGCCACCCCAAAGTTTGGGACGCCTCTGTTTACAAGAACCTCGTTTACCGTACAAGTTCAATATCACAGAAAGTGAAAAATGGATAAAGAACTTGTGGTACTTACCTACAATGCAGTATCACTCAGCAATGAAATCTATGTCATCAGGCCCGTAGCAGCATAATGAGTGGATTCAGGTACGATGATTCTAACTGAAATAAGTCACACAGAAAATGAAACATCATAAGATATCACTAATACACGGAATGTAGACTTGGCTACACAGGAACTGAATTCCAAAACAGAACAGGGTCTCAAATTTAGAAAACCAACTTATGCTTGCTTAAGGGGAAAGGTGAGTTGGGGTGCTGCATAAAACCAGAGATTGAAATGAGCACAGATAAAGTTCCTTAAGCCAAATATGGAATAGACAAGAGCTACTCCTTACTCAACGAAATGGACTCAACACACCATATTAAACGCCTAAGAATGTACCTGACTAGTAAGTATCTTAAAACCTATGGATTGCTATGTCTCCAAAAGAGAATCAAGCGTGTGTACAGGGGCATAAACGCAGCAGTGATAGGATTGGAGAGGTTCGGTGAGCAAATGAAGACCCTTTGAAGTCATATTGCATGGTACCCATTACACGGGTCTCAACTCTCCAGGTTTAAGGTATTCTTCCTTCAGCTAAAACATGCATGTGGAACCCAGAGTATGATCAACCGTGTGAACGAGAGACGTGTTCAAATATGTCTCAGTTTTCCTCCTCTGGTACTCGGGTGCAACATTCCAGACGCTTTACTAACACTCTCCCCACTTGGAGAGTCAGCGCCTTTAACCTCCTGTTTGGCCCAATTTGCAATTTCTGTGGAAGATGAACAGGAATAGCGAGAACCAATGAGAGACTAGCTGGAGGTGTCTGGACGGGCAAATTTAACTCTCATTTCCCACCAGGAAGAGGAAATAACCAAAGGCTCAGCGTGCCGTGCCAGAACCACATTAGGGCCTGAAGCCATCCTGTGGTGTTGCGGCCAGCTCAAAAGAAAGCGAGTTGAAGAAAGGAGCTCAGGGGCACTGTAATTCACAAACCTGCAGAGTTATCAATGACAGCTATCGTCCAAAAATATACTGAAGTAAGGCTGCCAAGAGGACTTGCAAGCGCGGCAGAATTGCAGGAAATCGATTTCAGGAGGTAGACTGGAATTGCATTGAAAACATAGGAAAAGAGGCAGAACGTCCACAATGATGCACTTGGCCAAAAAGGGCGTATGCGTTTTTTCCTGAATATATTCAGGAAAAAACGCATACGCCCTTTTTGGCCAACCAAGCAAGCTTGCAAAGGAAATCTGCACTACAATGAAGTCTCACTTCCTCCCGGTCAAAAGGGCCATCTGAAAAAAGTGTAAAATCCAGAAAGGCAGGACAGGCCATGGAGAACTGGGAGCCTTGTTATGCTGATGGGCGGGATGTAAATTGCCAACAGACACTCGGGAGAAGTGTATGGTGTTTCCTGAAACATCTAAAAAACAAAGCAACAGAGCCTAGGGCACTTCCACTTATGGTCCTATAGCTTAGGGAAATTAAAATCAAAAAGACACAGCCACCCCAAAGTTTGGAACGGCTCTGTTTACAAGAACCTCATTTACAGTACAAGTTCAACACCGCAGAAAGTGAAAAATGGATAAAGAAGTTGTGGTATTTACTTACAAAGCAATATCACTCAGCAATGAAATCTATGTCATCAGGCCCTTAGCAGCACAATGAGTGGATTCAGGTATGATGATTCTAACTGAAATAAGTCACACAGAAAAAGAAACATCATAAGATATCAGTAATACACGGAATGTAAACTTGGCTACACAGGAACTGAATTCCAAAACAGAACAGGGTCTCAAATTTAGAAAACCAACTTATGCTTGCTTAAGGGGAAAGGTGAGTTGGGGTGCTGCATAAAACCAGAGATTGAAATGAGCACAGATAAAGTTCCTTAAGCCAAATATGGAATAGACAAGAGCTACTCCTTGCTCAACGAAATGGACTCAACACCCCATATTAAACGCCTAAGAATGTACCTGACTAGTAAGTATCTTAAAACCTATGGATTGCTATGTCTCCAAAAGAGAATCAAGCGTGTGTACAGGGGCATAAACGCAGCAATGATAGGATTGGAGAGGTTCGGTGAGCAAATGAAGACCCTTTGAAGTCATATTGCATGGTACCCATTACACAGGTCTCAACTCTCCAGGTTTAAGTTATTCTTCCTTCAGCTAAAACATGCATGTGGAACCCAGAGTATAATCAACCATGTGAACGGGAGACGTGTTCAAATATGTTTCAGGTTTCCTCCCCTGGTACTCGGGTGCAACATTCCAGACGCTTTACTAACACTCTCCACACTTGGAGAGTCAGCACCTTTAACGTCCTGTTTGGCCCAGTTTGCAATTTCTGCGGAAGATGAACAGGAATAGGGAGAACCAATGAGAGACTAGCTGGAGGTGTCTGGACGGGCAAATTTAACTCTCATTTCCCACCAGGAAGAGGAAATAACCAAAGGCTCAGCGTGCCGTGCCGGAACCAGATTAGGGCCTGAAGCCATCCTGCGGTGTTGCGGCAAGCTCACAAGAAAGCGAGTTGAAGAAAGGAGCTCAGGGGCACTGTAATTCACAAACCTGCAGAGTTATAAATGACAGCTATCCTCCAAAAATATACTGAAGTAAGGCTGCCAAGAGGACTTGAAAGCGCGGCAGAATTGCAGGAAACCGATTTCAGGAGGTAGACTGGAATTGCATTGAAAGCATAGGAAAAGAGGCAGAACGTCCACAATGATGCACTTGGCCAAAAAGGGCGTATGCATTTTTTCCTGAATATATTCAGGAAAAAACGCATACGCCCTTTTTGGCCAAGCAAGCAAACTTGCAAATGAAATCTGCACTACGATGAAGTCTCACTTCCCCCAGGTCAAAAGGGCCATCTGAAAAAAGTGTAAAATCCAGAAAGGCAGGACAGGCCATGGAGAACTGGGAGCCTTTTTATGCTGATGGGCGGGATGTAAATTGCCAACAGACACTCGGGAGAAGTGTATGGTGTTTCCTGAAACATCTAAAAAACAAAGCAACAGAGCCTAGGGCACTTCCACTTATGGTCCTATAGCTTAGGGAAATTAAAATCAAAAAGACACAGCCACCCCAAAGTTTGGGACGCCTCTGTTTACAAGAACCTCGTTTACCATACAAGTTCAATATCACAGAAAGTGAAAAATGGATAAAGAACATGTGGTACTTACGTACAATGCAGTATCCCTCAGCAATGAAATCTATGTCATCAGGCCCGTAGCAGCATAATGAGTGGATTCAGGTACGATGATTCTAACTGAAATAAGTCACACAGAAAAAGAAACATCATAAGATATCACTAATACACGGAATGTAAACTTGACTACACAGGAACTAAATTCCAAAACAGAACAGGGTCTCAAATTTAGAAAACCAACTTATGCTTGCTTAAGGGGAAATGTGAGTTGGGGTGCTGCATAAAACCAGAGATTGAAATGAGCACAGATAAAGTTCCTTAAGCCAAATATGGAATAGACAAGAGCTACTCCTTGCTCAATGAAATGGACTCAACACCGCATATTAAACGCCTAAGAATGTACCTGACTACTAAGTATCTTAAAACCTATGGATTGCTATGTCTCCAAAAGAGAATCAAGCGTGTTTACAGGGGCATAAACGCAGCAGTGATAGGATTGGAGAGGTTCGGTGAGCAAATGAAGTCCCTTTGAAGACATATTGTATGGTACCCATTACACGGGTCTCAACTCTCCAGGTTTAAGGTATTCTTCCTTCAGCTACAATATGCATGTGGAACCTAGAGTATGATCCACCATGTGATCGGGAGACGTGTTCAAATATGTCTCAGTTTTCATACCCTGGTACTCGGGTGCAACATTCCAGACGCTTTACTAACACTCTCCCCACTTGGAGAGTCAGCGCCTTTAACCTCCTGTTTGGCCCAGTTTGCAATTTCTGCGGAAGATGAACAGGAATAGCGAGAACCAATGAGAGACTAGCTGGAGGTGTCTGGACGGGCAAATTTAACTCTCATTTCCCACCAGGAAGAGGAAATAACCAAAGGCTCAGCGTGCCGTGCCAGAACCACATTAGGGCCTGAAGCCATCCTGTGGTGTTGCGGCCAGCTCACAAGAAAGCGAGTTGAAGAAAGGAGCTCAGGGGCACTGTAATTCACAAACCTGCAGAGTTATCAATGACAGCTATCGTCCAAAAATATACTGAAGTAAGGCTGCCAAGAGGACTTGAAAGCGGGGCAAAATTGCAGGAAACCGATTTCAGGAGGTAGACTGGAATTGCATTGAAAGCATAGGAAAAGAGGCAGAACGTCCACAATGATGCACTTGGCCAAAAAGGGCGTATGCGTTTTTTCCTGAATATATTCAGGAAAAAACGCATACGCCCTTTTTGGCCAACCAAGCAAGCTTGCAAAGGAAATCTGCACTACAATGAAGTCTCAATTCCCCCCGGTCAAAAGGGCCATCAGAAAAAAGTGTAAAATCCAGAAAGGCAGGACAGGCCATGGAGAACTGGGAGCCTTGTTATGCTGATGGGCGGGATGTAAATTGCCAACAGACACTCGGGAGAAGTGTATGGTGTTTCCTGAAACATCTAAAAAACAAAGCAACAGAGCCTAGGGCACTTCCACTTATGGTCCTATAGCTTAGGGAAATTAAAATCAAAAAGACACAGCCACCCCAAAGTTTGGAACGGCTCTGTTTACAAGAACCTCATTTACAGTACAAGTTCAACACCGCAGAAAGTGAAAAATGGATAAAGAAGTTGTGGTATTTACTTACAAAGCAATATCACTCAGCAATGAAATCTATGTCATCAGGCCCTTAGCAGCACAATGAGTGGATTCAGGTATGATGATTCTAACTGAAATAAGTCACACAGAAAAAGAAACATCATAAGATATCAGTAATACACGGAATGTAAACTTGGCTACACAGGAACTGAATTCCAAAACAGAACAGGGTCTCAAATTTAGAAAACCAACTTATGCTTGCTTAAGGGGAAAGGTGAGTTGGGGTGCTGCATAAAACCAGAGATTGAAATGAGCACAGATAAAGTTCCTTAAGCCAAATATGGAATAGACAAGAGCTACTCCTTGCTCAACGAAATGGACTCAACACCCCATATTAAACGCCTAAGAATGTACCTGACTAGTAAGTATCTTAAAACCTATGGATTGCTATGTCTCCAAAAGAGAATCAAGCGTGTGTACAGGGGCATAAACGCAGCAATGATAGGATTGGAGAGGTTCGGTGAGCAAATGAAGACCCTTTGAAGTCATATTGCATGGTACCCATTACACAGGTCTCAACTCTCCAGGTTTAAGTTATTCTTCCTTCAGCTAAAACATGCATGTGGAACCCAGAGTATAATCAACCATGTGAACGGGAGACGTGTTCAAATATGTTTCAGGTTTCCTCCCCTGGTACTCGGGTGCAACATTCCAGACGCTTTACTAACACTCTCCACACTTGGAGAGTCAGCACCTTTAACGTCCTGTTTGGCCCAGTTTGCAATTTCTGCGGAAGATGAACAGGAATAGGGAGAACCAATGAGAGACTAGCTGGAGGTGTCTGGACGGGCAAATTTAACTCTCATTTCCCACCAGGAAGAGGAAATAACCAAAGGCTCAGCGTGCCGTGCCGGAACCAGATTAGGGCCTGAAGCCATCCTGCGGTGTTGCGGCAAGCTCACAAGAAAGCGAGTTGAAGAAAGGAGCTCAGGGGCACTGTAATTCACAAACCTGCAGAGTTATAAATGACAGCTATCGTCCAAAAATATACTGAAGTAAGGCTGCCAAGAGGACTTGAAAGCGCGGCAGAATTGCAGGAAACCGATTTCAGGAGGTAGACTGGAATTGCATTGAAAGCATAGGAAAAGAGGCAGAACGTCCACAATGATGCACTTGGCCAAAAAGGGCGTATGCATTTTTTCCTGAATATATTCAGGAAAAAACGCATACGCCCTTTTTGGCCAAGCAAGCAAACTTGCAAATGAAATCTGCACTACGATGAAGTCTCACTTCCCCCAGGTCAAAAGGGCCATCTGAAAAAAGTGTAAAATCCAGAAAGGCAGGACAGGCCATGGAGAACTGGGAGCCTTGTTATGCTGATGGGCGGGATGTAAATTGCCAACAGACACTCGGGAGAAGTGTATGGTGTTTCCTGAAACATCTAAAAAACAAAGCAACAGAGCCTAGGGCACTTCCACTTATGGTCCTATAGCTTAGGGAAATTAAAATCAAAAAGACACAGCCACCCCAAAGTTTGGGACGCCTCTGTTTACAAGAACCTCGTTTACCATACAAGTTCAATATCACAGAAAGTGAAAAATGGATAAAGAACATGTGGTACTTACGTACAATGCAGTATCCCTCAGCAATGAAATCTATGTCATCAGGCCCGTAGCAGCATAATGAGTGGATTCAGGTACGATGATTCTAACTGAAATAAGTCACACAGAAAAAGAAACATCATAAGATATCACTAATACACGGAATGTAAACTAGACTACACAGGAACTAAATTCCAAAACAGAACAGGGTCTCAAATTTAGAAAACCAACTTATGCTTGCTTAAGGGGAAATGTGAGTTGGGGTGCTGCATAAAACCAGAGATTGAAATGAGCACAGATAAAGTTCCTTAAGCCAAATATGGAATAGACAAGAGCTACTCCTTGCTCAATGAAATGGACTCAACACCGCATATTAAACGCCTAAGAATGTACCTGACTACTAAGTATCTTAAAACCTATGGATTGCTATGTCTCCAAAAGAGAATCAAGCGTGTGTACAGGGGCATAAACGCAGCAGTGATAGGATTGGAGAGGTTCGGTGAGCAAATGAAGTCCCTTTGAAGACATATTGTATGCTACCCATTGCACGGGTCTCAACTCTCCAGGTTTAAGGTATTCTTCCTTCAGCTACAATATGCATGTGGAACCTAGAGTATGATCCACCATGTGATCGGGAGACGTGTTCAAATATGTCTCAGTTTTCATACCCTGGTACTCGGGTGCAACATTCCAGACGCTTTACTAACACTCTCCCCACTTGGAGAGTCAGCGCCTTTAACCTCCTGTTTGGCCCAGTTTGCAATTTCTGCGGAAGATGAACAGGAATAGCGAGAACCAATGAGAGACTAGCTGGAGGTGTCTGGACGGGCAAATTTAACTCTCATTTCCCACCAGGAAGAGGAAATAACCAAAGGCTCAGCGTGCCGTGCCAGAACCACATTAGGGCCTGAAGCCATCCTGTGGTGTTGCGGCCAGCTCACAAGAAAGCGAGTTGAAGAAAGGAGCTCAGGGGCACTGTAATTCACAAACCTGCAGAGTTATCAATGACAGCTATCGTCCAAAAATATACTGAAGTAAGGCTGCCAAGAGGACTTGAAAGCGGGGCAAAATTGCAGGAAACCGATTTCAGGAGGTAGACTGGAATTGCATTGAAAGCATAGGAAAAGAGGCAGAACGTCCACAATGATGCACTTGGCCAAAAAGGGCATATGCGTTTTTTCCTGAATATATTCAGGAAAAAACGCATACGCCCTTTTTGGCCAACCAAGCAAGCTTGCAAAGGAAATCTGCACTACAATGAAGTCTCAATTCCCCCCGGTCAAAAGGGCCATCAGAAAAAAGTGTAAAATCCAGAAAGGCAGGACAGGCCATGGAGAACTGGGAGCCTTGTTATGCTGATGGGCGGGATGTAAATTGCCAACAGACACTCGGGAGAAGTGTATGGTGTTTCCTGAAACATCTAAAAAACAAAGCAACAGAGCCTAGGGCACTTCCACTTATGGTCCTATAGCTTAGGGAAATTAAAATCAAAAAGACACAGCCACCCTAAAGTTTGGAACGGCTCTCTTTACAAGAACCTCGTTTACAGTACAAGTTCAACATCGCAGAAAGTGAAAAATGGATAAAGAAGTTGTGGTATTTACTTACAAAGCAATATCACTCAGCAATGAAATCTATGTCATCAGGCCCTTAGTAGCACAATGAGTGGATTCAGGTATGATGATTCTAACTGAAATAAGTCACACAGAAAAAGAAACATCATAAGATATCAGTAATACACGGAATGTAAACTTGGCTACACAGGAACTGAATTACAGAACAGAACAGGGTCTCAAATTTAGAAAACCAACTTATGCTTGCTTAAGGGTAAAGGTGAGTTGGGGTGCTGCATAAAACCAGAGATTGAAATGAACACAGATAAAGTTCCTTAAGCCAAATATGGAACAGACAAGAGATACTCCTTGCGCAACGAAATGGACTCAACTCCGCATATTAAACGCCTAAGAATGTACCTGACTAGTAAGTATCTTAAAACCTACGGATTGCTATGTCTCCGAAAGAGAATCAAGCATGTGTACAGGGGCATAAACGCAGCAGTGATAGGATTGGAGAGGTTCGGTGAGCAAATGAAGAACCTTTGAAGTCATATTGCATGGTACCCATTCCACGGGTTTCAACTACCCAGGTTTAAGGTATTCTTCCTTCAGCTAAAACATGCATGTGGAACCTAGAGTATGATCAACCATGTGATCGGGAGACGTGTTCAAATATGTCTCAGTTTTCGTACCCTGGTACTCGGGTGCAACATTCCAGACGCTTTACTAACACTCTCCCCACTTGGAGAGTCAGCGCCTTTAACCTCCTGTTTGGCCCAGTTTGCAATTTCTGCGGAAGATGAACAGGAATAGCGAGAACCAATGAGAGACTAGCTGGAGGTGTCTGGACGGGCAAATTTAACTCTCATTTCCCACCAGGAAGAGGAAATAACCAAAGGCTCAGCGTGCCGTGCCAGAACCACATTAGGGCCTGAAGCCATCCAGTGGTGTTGCGGCCAGCTCAACAGAAAGCGAGTTGAAGAAAGGAGCTCAGGGGCACTGTAATTCACAAACCTGCAGAGTTATCAATGACAGCTATCGTCCAAAAATATACTGAAGTAAGGCTGCCAAGAGGACTTGAAAGCGGGGCAGAATTGCAGGAAACCGATTTCAGGAGGTAGACTGGAATTGCATTGAAAGCATAGGAAAAGAGGCAGAACGGCCACAATGATGCACTTGGCCAAAAAGGGCGTATGCGTTTTTTCCTGAATATATTCAGGAAAAAACGCATACGCCCTTTTTGGCCAACCAAGCAAGCTTGCAAAGGAAACCTGCACTACAATGAAGTCTCACTTCCCCTCGGTCAAAAGGGCCATCTGAATAAAGTGTAAAATCCAGAAAGGCAGGACAGGCCATGGAGAACTGGGAGCCTTGTTATGCTGATGGGCGGGATGTAAATTGCCAACAGACACTCGGGAGAAGTGTATGGTGTTTCCTGAAACATCTAAAAAACAAAGCAACAGAGCCTAGGGCACTTCCACTTATGGTCCTATAGCTTAGGGAAATTAAAATCAAAAAGACACAGCCACCCCAAAGTTTGGGACGCCTCTGTTTACAAGAACCTCGTTTACCGTACAAGTTCAATATCACAGAAAGTGAAAAATGGATAAAGAACTTGTGGTACTTACCTACAATGCAGTATCACTCAGCAATGAAATCTATGTCATCAGGCCCGTAGCAGCATAATGAGTGGATTCAGGTACGATGATTCTAACTGAAATAAGTCACACAGAAAATGAAACATCATAAGATATCACTAATACACGGAATGTAGACTTGGCTACACAGGAACTGAATTCCAAAACAGAACAGGGTCTCAAATTTAGAAAACCAACTTATGCTTGCTTAAGGGGAAAGGTGAGTTGGGGTGCTGCATAAAACCAGAGATTGAAATGAGCACAGATAAAGTTCCTTAAGCCAAATATGGAATAGACAAGAGCTACTGCTTACTCAACGAAATGGACTCAACACACCATATTAAACGCCTAAGAATGTACCTGACTAGTAAGTATCTTAAAACCTATGGATTGCTATGTCTCCAAAAGAGAATCAAGCGTGTGTACAGGGGCATAAACGCAGCAGTGATAGGATTGGAGAGGTTCGGTGAGCAAATGAAGACCCTTTGAAGTCATATTGCATGGTACCCATTACACGGGTCTCAACTCTCCAGGTTTAAGGTATTCTTCCTTCAGCTAAAACATGCATGTGGAACCCAGAGTATGATCAACCGTGTGAACGAGAGACGTGTTCAAATATGTCTCAGTTTTCCTCCTCTGGTACTCGGGTGCAACATTCCAGACGCTTTACTAACACTCTCCCCACTTGGAGAGTCAGCGCCTTTAACCTCCTGTTTGGCCCAATTTGCAATTTCTGCGGAAGATGAACAGGAATAGCGAGAACCAATGAGAGACTAGCTGGAGGTGTCTGGACGGGCAAATTTAACTCTCATTTCCCACCAGGAAGAGGAAATAACCAAAGGCTCAGCGTGCCCTGCCAGAACCACATTAGGGCCTGAAGCCATCCTGTGGTGTTGCGGCCAGCTCAAAAGAAAGCGAGTTGAAGAAAGGAGCTCAGGGGCACTGTAATTCACAAACCTGCAGAGTTATCAATGACAGCTATCGTCCAAAAATATACTGAAGTAAGGCTGCCAAGAGGACTTGCAAGCGCGGCAGAATTGCAGGAAATCGATTTCAGGAGGTAGACTGGAATTGCATTGAAAACATAGGAAAAGAGGCAGAACGTCCACAATGATGCACTTGGCCAAAAAGGGCGTATGCGTTTTTTCCTGAATATATTCAGGAAAAAACGCATACGCCCTTTTTGGCCAACCAAGCAAGCTTGCAAAGGAAATCTGCACTACAATGAAGTCTCACTTCCTCCCGGTCAAAAGGGCCATCTGAAAAAAGTGTAAAATCCAGAAAGGCAGGACAGGCCATGGAGAACTGGGAGCCTTGTTATGCTGATGGGCGGGATGTAAATTGCCAACAGACACTCGGGAGAAGTGTATGGTGTTTCCTGAAACATCTAAAAAACAAAGCAACAGAGCCTAGGGCACTTCCACTTATGGTCCTATAGCTTAGGGAAATTAAAATCAAAAAAACACAGCCACCCCAAAGTTTGGAACGGCTCTGTTTACAAGAACCTCATTTACAGTACAAGTTCAACACCGCAGAAAGTGAAAAATGGATAAAGAAGTTGTGGTATTTACTTACAAAGCAATATCACTCAGCAATGAAATCTATGTCATCAGGCCCTTAGCAGCACAATGAGTGGATTCAGGTATGATGATTCTAACTGAAATAAGTCACACAGAAAAAGAAACATCATAAGATATCAGTAATACACGGAATGTAAACTTGGCTACACAGGAACTGAATTCCAAAACAGAACAGGGTCTCAAATTTAGAAAACCAACTTATGCTTGCTTAAGGGGAAAGGTGAGTTGGGGTGCTGCATAAAACCAGAGATTGAAATGAGCACAGATAAAGTTCCTTAAGCCAAATATGGAATAGACAAGAGCTACTCCTTGCTCAACGAAATGGACTCAACACCCCATATTAAACGCCTAAGAATGTACCTGACTAGTAAGTATCTTAAAACCTATGGATTGCTATGTCTCCAAAAGAGAATCAAGCGTGTGTACAGGGGCATAAACGCAGCAATGATAGGATTGGAGAGGTTCGGTGAGCAAATGAAGACCCTTTGAAGTCATATTGCATGGTACCCATTACACAGGTCTCAACTCTCCAGGTTTAAGTTATTCTTCCTTCAGCTAAAACATGCATGTGGAACCCAGAGTATAATCAACCATGTGAACGGGAGACGTGTTCAAATATGTTTCAGGTTTCCTCCCCTGGTACTCGGGTGCAACATTCCAGACGCTTTACTAACACTCTCCACACTTGGAGAGTCAGCACCTTTAACGTCCTGTTTGGCCCAGTTTGCAATTTCTGCGGAAGATGAACAGGAATAGGGAGAACCAATGAGAGACTAGCTGGAGGTGTCTGGACGGGCAAATTTAACTCTCATTTCCCACCAGGAAGAGGAAATAACCAAAGGCTCAGCGTGCCGTGCCGGAACCAGATTAGGGCCTGAAGCCATCCTGCGGTGTTGCGGCAAGCTCACAAGAAAGCGAGTTGAAGAAAGGAGCTCAGGGGCACTGTAATTCACAAACCTGCAGAGTTATAAATGACAGCTATCGTCCAAAAATATACTGAAGTAAGGCTGCCAAGAGGACTTGAAAGCGTGGCAGAATTGCAGGAAACCGATTTCAGGAGGTAGACTGGAATTGCATTGAAAGCATAGGAAAAGAGGCAGAACGTCCACAATGATGCACTTGGCCAAAAAGGGCGTATGCATTTTTTCCTGAATATATTCAGGAAAAAACGCATACGCCCTTTTTGGCCAAGCAAGCAAACTTGCAAATGAAATCTGCACTACGATGAAGTCTCACTTCCCCCAGGTCAAAAGGGCCATCTGAAAAAAGTGTAAAATCCAGAAAGGCAGGACAGGCCATGGAGAACTGGGAGCCTTGTTATGCTGATGGGCGGGATGTAAATTGCCAACAGACACTCGGGAGAAGTGTATGGTGTTTCCTGAAACATCTAAAAAACAAAGCAACAGAGCCTAGGGCACTTCCACTTATGGTCCTATAGCTTAGGGAAATTAAAATCAAAAAGACACAGCCACCCCAAAGTTTGGGACGCCTCTGTTTACAAGAACCTCGTTTACCATACAAGTTCAATATCACAGAAAGTGAAAAATGGATAAAGAACATGTGGTACTTACGTACAATGCAGTATCCCTCAGCAATGAAATCTATGTCATCAGGCCCGTAGCAGCATAATGAGTGAATTCAGGTACGATGATTCTAACTGAAATAAGTCACACAGAAAAAGAAACATCATAAGATATCACTAATACACGGAATGTAAACTTGACTACACAGGAACTAAATTCCAAAACAGAACAGGGTCTCAAATTTAGAAAACCAACTTATGCTTGCTTAAGGGGAAATGTGAGTTGGGGTGCTGCATAAAACCAGAGATTGAAATGAGCACAGATAAAGTTCCTTAAGCCAAATATGGAATAGACAAGAGCTACTCCTTGCTCAATGAAATGGATTCAACACCGCATATTAAACGCCTAAGAATGTACCTGACTACTAAGTATCTTAAAACCTATGGATTGCTATGTCTCCAAAAGAGAATCAAGCGTGTTTACAGGGGCATAAACGCAGCAGTGATAGGATTGGAGAGGTTCGGTGAGCAAATGAAGTCCCTTTGAAGACATATTGTATGGTACCCATTACACGGGTCTCAACTCTCCAGGTTTAAGGTATTCTTCCTTCAGCTACAATATGCATGTGGAACCTAGAGTATGATCCACCATGTGATCGGGAGACGTGTTCAAATATGTCTCAGTTTTCATACCCTGGTACTCGGGTGCAACATTCCAGACGCTTTACTAACACTCTCCCCACTTGGAGAGTCAGCGCCTTTAACCTCCTGTTTGGCCCAGTTTGCAATTTCTGCGGAAGATGAACAGGAATAGCGAGAACCAATGAGAGACTAGCTGGAGGTGTCTGGACGGGCAAATTTAACTCTCATTTCCCACCAGGAAGAGGAAATAACCAAAGGCTCAGCGTGCCGTGCCAGAACCACATTAGGGCCTGAAGCCATCCTGTGGTGTTGCGGCCAGCTCACAAGAAAGCGAGTTGAAGAAAGGAGCTCAGGGGCACTGTAATTCACAAACCTGCAGAGTTATCAATGACAGCTATCGTCCAAAAATATACTGAAGTAAGGCTGCCAAGAGGACTTGAAAGCGGGGCAAAATTGCAGGAAACCGATTTCAGGAGGTAGACTGGAATTGCATTGAAAGCATAGGAAAAGAGGCAGAACGTCCACAATGATGCACTTGGCCAAAAAGGGCGTATGCGTTTTTTCCTGAATATATTCAGGAAAAAACGCATACGCCCTTTTTGGCCAACCAAGCAAGCTTGCAAAGGAAATCTGCACTACAATGAAGTCTCAATTCCCCCCGGTCAAAAGGGCCATCAGAAAAAAGTGTAAAATCCAGAAAGGCAGGACAGGCCATGGAGAACTGGGAGCCTTGTTATGCTGATGGGCGGGATGTAAATTGCCAACAGACACTCGGGAGAAGTGTATGGTGTTTCCTGAAACATCTAAAAAACAAAGCAACAGAGCCTAGGGCACTTCCACTTATGGTCCTATAGCTTAGGGAAATTAAAATCAAAAAGACACAGCCACCCCAAAGTTTGGAACGGCTCTGTTTACAAGAACCTCATTTACAGTACAAGTTCAACACCGCAGAAAGTGAAAAATGGATAAAGAAGTTGTGGTATTTACTTACAAAGCAATATCACTCAGCAATGAAATCTATGTCATCAGGCCCTTAGCAGCACAATGAGTGGATTCAGGTATGATGATTCTAACTGAAATAAGTCACACAGAAAAAGAAACATCATAAGATATCAGTAATACACGGAATGTAAACTTGGCTACACAGGAACTGAATTCCAAAACAGAACAGGGTCTCAAATTTAGAAAACCAACTTATGCTTGCTTAAGGGGAAAGGTGAGTTGGGGTGCTGCATAAAACCAGAGATTGAAATGAGCACAGATAAAGTTCCTTAAGCCAAATATGGAATAGACAAGAGCTACTCCTTGCTCAACGAAATGGACTCAACACCCCATATTAAACGCCTAAGAATGTACCTGACTAGTAAGTATCTTAAAACCTATGGATTGCTATGTCTCCAAAAGAGAATCAAGCGTGTGTACAGGGGCATAAACGCAGCAATGATAGGATTGGAGAGGTTCGGTGAGCAAATGAAGACCCTTTGAAGTCATATTGCATGGTACCCATTACACAGGTCTCAACTCTCCAGGTTTAAGTTATTCTTCCTTCAGCTAAAACATGCATGTGGAACCCAGAGTATAATCAACCATGTGAACGGGAGACGTGTTCAAATATGTTTCAGGTTTCCTCCCCTGGTACTCGGGTGCAACATTCCAGACGCTTTACTAACACTCTCCACACTTGGAGAGTCAGCACCTTTAACGTCCTGTTTGGCCCAGTTTGCAATTTCTGCGGAAGATGAACAGGAATAGGGAGAACCAATGAGAGACTAGCTGGAGGTGTCTGGACGGGCAAATTTAACTCTCATTTCCCACCAGGAAGAGGAAATAACCAAAGGCTCAGCGTGCCGTGCCGGAACCAGATTAGGGCCTGAAGCCATCCTGCGGTGTTGCGGCCAGCTCACAAGAAAGCGAGTTGAAGAAAGGAGCTCAGGGGCACTGTAATTCACAAACCTGCAGAGTTATAAATGACAGCTATCGTCCAAAAATATACTGAAGTAAGGCTGCCAAGAGGACTTGAAAGCGCGGCAGAATTGCAGGAAACCGATTTCAGGAGGTAGACTGGAATTGCATTGAAAGCATAGGAAAAGAGGCAGAACGTCCACAATGATGCACTTGGCCAAAAAGGGCGTATGCATTTTTTCCTGAATATATTCAGGAAAAAACGCATACGCCCTTTTTGGCCAAGCAAGCAAACTTGCAAATGAAATCTGCACTACGATGAAGTCTCACTTCCCCCAGGTCAAAAGGGCCATCTGAAAAAAGTGTAAAATCCAGAAAGGCAGGACAGGCCATGGAGAACTGGGAGCCTTGTTATGCTGATGGGCGGGATGTAAATTGCCAACAGACACTCGGGAGAAGTGTATGGTGTTTCCTGAAACATCTAAAAAACAAAGCAACAGAGCCTAGGGCACTTCCACTTATGGTCCTATAGCTTAGGGAAATTAAAATCAAAAAGACACAGCCACCCCAAAGTTTGGGACGCCTCTGTTTACAAGAACCTCGTTTACCATACAAGTTCAATATCACAGAAAGTGAAAAATGGATAAAGAACATGTGGTACTTACGTACAATGCAGTATCCCTCAGCAATGAAATCTATGTCATCAGGCCCGTAGCAGCATAATGAGTGGATTCAGGTACGATGATTCTAACTGAAATAAGTCACACAGAAAAAGAAACATCATAAGATATCACTAATACACGGAATGTAAACTTGACTACACAGGAACTAAATTCCAAAACAGAACAGGGTCTCAAATTTAGAAAACCAACTTATGCTTGCTTAAGGGGAAATGTGAGTTGGGGTGCTGCATAAAACCAGAGATTGAAATGAGCACAGATAAAGTTCCTTAAGCCAAATATGGAATAGACAAGAGCTACTCATTGCTCAATGAAATGGACTCAACACCGCATATTAAACGCCTAAGAATGTACCTGACTACTAAGTATCTTAAAACCTATGGATTGCTATGTCTCCAAAAGAGAATCAAGCGTGTTTACAGGGGCATAAACGCAGCAGTGATAGGATTGGAGAGGTTCGGTGAGCAAATGAAGTCCCTTTGAAGACATATTGTATGCTACCCATTGCACGGGTCTCAACTCTCCAGGTTTAAGGTATTCTTCCTTCAGCTACAATATGCATGTGGAACCTAGAGTATGATCCACCATGTGATCGGGAGACGTGTTCAAATATGTCTCAGTTTTCATACCCTGGTACTCGGGTGCAACATTCCAGACGCTTTACTAACACTCTCCCCACTTGGAGAGTCAGCGCCTTTAACCTCCTGTTTGGCCCAGTTTGCAATTTCTGCGGAAGATGAACAGGAATAGCGAGAACCAATGAGAGACTAGCTGGAGGTGTCTGGACGGGCAAATTTAACTCTCATTTCCCACCAGGAAGAGGAAATAACCAAAGGCTCAGCGTGCCGTGCCAGAACCACATTAGGGCCTGAAGCCATCCTGTGGTGTTGCGGCCAGCTCACAAGAAAGCGAGTTGAAGAAAGGAGCTCAGGGGCACTGTAATTCACAAACCTGCAGAGTTATCAATGACAGCTATCGTCCAAAAATATACTGAAGTAAGGCTGCCAAGAGGACTTGAAAGCGGGGCAAAATTGCAGGAAACCGATTTCAGGAGGTAGACTGGAATTGCATTGAAAGCATAGGAAAAGAGGCAGAACGTCCACAATGATGCACTTGGCCAAAAAGGGCGTATGCGTTTTTTCCTGAATATATTCAGGAAAAAACGCATACGCCCTTTTTGGCCAACCAAGCAAGCTTGCAAAGGAAATCTGCACTACAATGAAGTCTCAATTCCCCCCGGTCAAAAGGGCCATCAGAAAAAAGTGTAAAATCCAGAAAGGCAGGACAGGCCATGGAGAACTGGGAGCCTTGTTATGCTGATGGGCGGGATGTAAATTGCCAACAGACACTGGGGAGAAGTGTATGGTGTTTCCTGAAACATCTAAAAAACAAAGCAACAGAGCCTAGGGCACTTCCACTTATGGTCCTATAGCTTAGGGAAATTAAAATCAAAAAGACACAGCCACCCTAAAGTTTGGAACGGCTCTCTTTACAAGAACCTCGTTTACAGTACAAGTTCAACATCGCAGAAAGTGAAAAATGGATAAAGAAGTTGTGGTATTTACTTACAAAGCAATATCACTCAGCAATGAAATCTATGTCATCAGGCCCTTAGTAGCACAATGAGTGGATTCAGGTATGATGATTCAAACTGAAATAAGTCACACAGAAAAAGAAACATCATAAGATATCAGTAATACACGGAATGTAAACTTGGCTACACAGGAACTGAATTACAGAACAGAACAGGGTCTCAAATTTAGAAAACCAACTTATGCTTGCTTAAGGGTAAAGGTGAGTTGGGGTGCTGCATAAAACCAGAGATTGAAATGAACACAGATAAAGTTCCTTAAGCCAAATATGGAACAGACAAGAGCTACTCCTTGCGCAACGAAATGGACTCAACACCGCATATTAAACGCCTAAGAATGTACCTGACTAGTAAGTATCTTAAAACCTACGGATTGCTATGTCTCCGAAAGAGAATCAAGCATGTGTACAGGGGCATAAACGCAGCAGTGATAGGATTGGAGAGGTTCGGTGAGCAAATGAAGACCCTTTGAAGTCATATTGCATGGTACCCATTCCACGGGTTTCAACTACCCAGGTTTAAGGTATTCTTCCTTCAGCTAAAACATGCATGTGGAACCTAGAGTATGATCAACCATGTGATCGGGAGACGTGTTCAAATATGTCTCAGTTTTCGTACCCTGGTACTCGGGTGCAACATTCCAGACGCTTTACTAACACTCTCCCCACTTGGAGAGTCAGCGCCTTTAACCTCCTGTTTGGCCCAGTTTGCAATTTCTGCGGAAGATGAACAGGAATAGCGAGAACCAATGAGAGACTAGCTGGAGGTGTCTGGACGGGCAAATTTAACTCTCATTTCCCACCAGGAAGAGGAAATAACCAAAGGCTCAGCGTGCCGTGCCAGAACCACATTAGGGCCTGAAGCCATCCAGTGGTGTTGCGGCCAGCTCAACAGAAAGCAAGTTGAAGAAAGGAGCTCAGGGGCACTGTAATTCACAAACCTGCAGAGTTATCAATGACAGCTATCGTCCAAAAATATACTGAAGTAAGGCTGCCAAGAGGACTTGAAAGCGGGGCAGAATTGCAGGAAACCGATTTCAGGAGGTAGACTGGAATTGCATTGAAAGCATAGGAAAAGAGGCAGAACGGCCACAATGATGCACTTGGCCAAAAAGGGCGTATGCGTTTTTTCCTGAATATATTCAGGAAAAAACGCATACGCCCTTTTTGGCCAACCAAGCAAGCTTGCAAAGGAAACCTGCACTACAATGAAGTCTCACTTCCCCTCGGTCAAAAGGGCCATCTGAATAAAGTGTAAAATCCAGAAAGGCAGGACAGGCCATGGAGAACTGGGAGCCTTGTTATGCTGATGGGCGGGATGTAAATTGCCAACAGACACTCGGGAGAAGTGTATGGTGTTTCCTGAAACATCTAAAAAACAAAGCAACAGAGCCTAGGGCACTTCCACTTATGGTCCTATAGCTTAGGGAAATTAAAATCAAAAAGACACAGCCACCCCAAAGTTTGGAACGGCTCTGTTTACAAGAACCTCATTTACAGTACAAGTTCAACACCGCAGAAAGTGAAAAATGGATAAAGAAGTTGTGGTATTTACTTACAAAGCAATATCACTCAGCAATGAAATCTATGTCATCAGGCCCTTAGCAGCACAATGAGTGGATTCAGGTATGATGATTCTAACTGAAATAAGTCACACAGAAAAAGAAACATCATAAGATATCAGTAATACACGGAATGTAAACTTGGCTACACAGGAACTGAATTCCAAAACAGAACAGGGTCTCAAATTTAGAAAACCAACTTATGCTTGCTTAAGGGGAAAGCTGAGTTGGGGTGCTGCATAAAACCAGAGATTGAAATGAGCACAGATAAAGTTCCTTAAGCCAAATATGGAATAGACAAGAGCTACTCCTTGCTCAACGAAATGGACTCAACACCCCATATTAAACGCCTAAGAATGTACCTGACTAGTAAGTATCTTAAAACCTATGGATTGCTATGTCTCCAAAAGAGAATCAAGCGTGTGTACAGGGGCATAAACGCAGCAATGATAGGATTGGAGAGGTTCGGTGAGCAAATGAAGACCCTTTGAAGTCATATTGCATGGTACCCATTACACAGGTCTCAACTCTCCAGGTTTAAGTTATTCTTCCTTCAGCTAAAACATGCATGTGGAACCCAGAGTATAATCAACCATGTGAACGGGAGACGTGTTCAAATATGTTTCAGGTTTCCTCCCCTGGTACTCGGGTGCAACATTCCAGACGCTTTACTAACACTCTCCACACTTGGAGAGTCAGCACCTTTAACGTCCTGTTTGGCCCAGTTTGCAATTTCTGCGGAAGATGAACAGGAATAGGGAGAACCAATGAGAGACTAGCTGGAGGTGTCTGGACGGGCAAATTTAACTCTCATTTCCCACCAGGAAGAGGAAATAACCAAAGGCTCAGCGTGCCGTGCCGGAACCAGATTAGGGCCTGAAGCCATCCTGCGGTGTTGCGGCAAGCTCACAAGAAAGCGAGTTGAAGAAAGGAGCTCAGGGGCACTGTAATTCACAAACCTGCAGAGTTATAAATGACAGCTATCGTCCAAAAATATACTGAAGTAAGGCTGCCAAGAGGACTTGAAAGCGCGGCAGAATTGCAGGAAACCGATTTCAGGAGGTAGACTGGAATTGCATTGAAAGCATAGGAAAAGAGGCAGAACGTCCACAATGATGCACTTGGCCAAAAAGGGCGTATGCATTTTTTCCTGAATATATTCAGGAAAAAACGCATACGCCCTTTTTGGCCAAGCAAGCAAACTTGCAAATGAAATCTGCACTACGATGAAGTCTCACTTCCCCCAGGTCAAAAGGGCCATCTGAAAAAAGTGTAAAATCCAGAAAGGCAGGACAGGCCATGGAGAACTGGGAGCCTTGTTATGCTGATGGGCGGGATGTAAATTGCCAACAGACACTCGGGAGAAGTGTATGGTGTTTCCTGAAACATCTAAAAAACAAAGCAACAGAGCCTAGGGCACTTCCACTTATGGTCCTATAGCTTAGGGAAATTAAAATCAAAAAGACACAGCCACCCCAAAGTTTGGGACGCCTCTGTTTACAAGAACCTCGTTTACCATACAAGTTCAATATCACAGAAAGTGAAAAATGGATAAAGAACATGTGGTACTTACGTACAATGCAGTATCCCTCAGCAATGAAATCTATGTCATCAGGCCCGTAGCAGCATAATGAGTGGATTCAGGTACGATGATTCTAACTGAAATAAGTCACACAGAAAAAGAAACATCATAAGATATCACTAATACACGGAATGTAAACTTGACTACACAGGAACTAAATTCCAAAACAGAACAGGGTCTCAAATTTAGAAAACCAACTTATGCTTGCTTAAGGGGAAATGTGAGTTGGGGTGCTGCATAAAACCAGAGATTGAAATGAGCACAGATAAAGTTCCTTAAGCCAAATATGGAATAGACAAGAGCTACTCCTTGCTCAATGAAATGGACTCAACACCGCATATTAAACGCCTAAGAATGTACCTGACTACTAAGTATCTTAAAACCTATGGATTGCTATGTCTCCAAAAGAGAATCAAGCGTGTTTACAGGGGCATAAACGCAGCAGTGATAGGATTGGAGAGGTTCGGTGAGCAAATGAAGTCCCTTTGAAGACATATTGTATGGTACCCATTACACGGGTCTCAACTCTCCAGGTTTAAGGTATTCTTCCTTCAGCTACAATATGCATGTGGAACCTAGAGTATGATCCACCATGTGATCGGGAGACGTGTTCAAATATGTCTCAGTTTTCATACCCTGGTACTCGGGTGCAACATTCCAGACGCTTTACTAACACTCTCCCCACTTGGAGAGTCAGCGCCTTTAACCTCCTGTTTGGCCCAGTTTGCAATTTCTGCGGAAGATGAACAGGAATAGCGAGAACCAATGAGAGACTAGCTGGAGGTGTCTGGACGGGCAAATTTAACTCTCATTTCCCACCAGGAAGAGGAAATAACCAAAGGCTCAGCGTGCCGTGCCAGAACCACATTAGGGCCTGAAGCCATCCTGTGGTGTTGCGGCCAGCTCACAAGAAAGCGAGTTGAAGAAAGGAGCTCAGGGGCACTGTAATTCACAAACCTGCAGAGTTATCAATGACAGCTATCGTCCAAAAATATACTGAAGTAAGGCTGCCAAGAGGACTTGAAAGCGGGGCAGAATTGCAGGAAACCGATTTCAGGAGGTAGACTGGAATTGCATTGAAAGCATAGGAAAAGAGGCAGAACGGCCACAATGATGCACTTGGCCAAAAAGGGCGTATGCGTTTTTTCCTGAATATATTCAGGAAAAAACGCATACGCCCTTTTTGGCCAACCAAGCAAGCTTGCAAAGGAAACCTGCACTACAATGAAGTCTCACTTCCCCTCGGTCAAAAGGGCCATCTGAATAAAGTGTAAAATCCAGAAAGGCAGGACAGGCCATGGAGAACTGGGAGCCTTGTTATGCTGATGGGCGGGATGTAAATTGCCAACAGACACTCGGGAGAAGTGTATGGTGTTTCCTGAAACATCTAAAAAACAAAGCAACAGAGCCTAGGGCACTTCCACTTATGGTCCTATAGCTTAGGGAAATTAAAATCAAAAAGACACAGCCACCCCAAAGTTTGGGACGCCTCTGTTTACAAGAACCTCGTTTACCGTACAAGTTCAATATCACAGAAAGTGAAAAATGGATAAAGAACTTGTGGTACTTACCTACAATGCAGTATCACTCAGCAATGAAATCTATGTCATCAGGCCCGTAGCAGCATAATGAGTGGATTCAGGTACGATGATTCTAACTGAAATAAGTCACACAGAAAATGAAACATCATAAGATATCACTAATACACGGAATGTAGACTTGGCTACACAGGAACTGAATTCCAAAACAGAACAGGGTCTCAAATTTAGAAAACCAACTTATGCTTGCTTAAGGGGAAAGGTGAGTTGGGGTGCTGCATAAAACCAGAGATTGAAATGAGCACAGATAAAGTTCCTTAAGCCAAATATGGAATAGACAAGAGCTACTCCTTACTCAACGAAATGGACTCAACACACCATATTAAACGCCTAAGAATGTACCTGACTAGTAAGTATCTTAAAACCTATGGATTGCTATGTCTCCAAAAGAGAATCAAGCGTGTGTACAGGGGCATAAACGCAGCAGTGATAGGATTGGAGAGGTTCGGTGAGCAAATGAAGACCCTTTGAAGTCATATTGCATGGTACCCATTACACGGGTCTCAACTCTCCAGGTTTAAGGTATTCTTCCTTCAGCTAAAACATGCATGTGGAACCCAGAGTATGATCAACCGTGTGAACGAGAGACGTGTTCAAATATGTCTCAGTTTTCCTCCTCTGGTACTCGGGTGCAACATTCCAGACGCTTTACTAACACTCTCCCCACTTGGAGAGTCAGCGCCTTTAACCTCCTGTTTGGCCCAATTTGCAATTTCTGCGGAAGATGAACAGGAATAGCGAGAACCAATGAGAGACTAGCTGGAGGTGTCTGGACGGGCAAATTTAACTCTCATTTCCCACCAGGAAGAGGAAATAACCAAAGGCTCAGCGGGCCCTGCCAGAACCACATTAGGGCCTGAAGCCATCCTGTGGTGTTGCGGCCAGCTCAAAAGAAAGCGAGTTGAAGAAAGGAGCTCAGGGGCACTGTAATTCACAAACCTGCAGAGTTATCAATGACAGCTATCGTCCAAAAATATACTGAAGTAAGGCTGCCAAGAGGACTTGCAAGCGCGGCAGAATTGCAGGAAATCGATTTCAGGAGGTAGACTGGAATTGCATTGAAAACATAGGAAAAGAGGCAGAACGTCCACAATGATGCACTTGGCCAAAAAGGGCGTATGCGTTTTTTCCTGAATATATTCAGGAAAAAACGCATACGCCCTTTTTGGCCAACCAAGCAAGCTTGCAAAGGAAATCTGCACTACAATGAAGTCTCACTTCCTCCCGGTCAAAAGGGCCATCTGAAAAAAGTGTAAAATCCAGAAAGGCAGGACAGGCCATGGAGAACTGGGAGCCTTGTTATGCTGATGGGCGGGATGTAAATTGCCAACAGACACTCGGGAGAAGTGTATGGTGTTTCCTGAAACATCTAAAAAACAAAGCAACAGAGCCTAGGGCACTTCCACTTATGGTCCTATAGCTTAGGGAAATTAAAATCAAAAAGACACAGCCACCCCAAAGTTTGGAACGGCTCTGTTTACAAGAACCTCATTTACAGTACAAGTTCAACACCGCAGAAAGTGAAAAATGGATAAAGAAGTTGTGGTATTTACTTACAAAGCAATATCACTCAGCAATGAAATCTATGTCATCAGGCCCTTAGCAGCACAATGAGTGGATTCAGGTATGATGATTCTAACTGAAATAAGTCACACAGAAAAAGAAACATCATAAGATATCAGTAATACACGGAATGTAAACTTGGCTACACAGGAACTGAATTCCAAAACAGAACAGGGTCTCAAATTTAGAAAACCAACTTATGCTTGCTTAAGGGGAAAGGTGAGTTGGGGTGCTGCATAAAACCAGAGATTGAAATGAGCACAGATAAAGTTCCTTAAGCCAAATATGGAATAGACAAGAGCTACTCCTTGCTCAACGAAATGGACTCAACACCCCATATTAAACGCCTAAGAATGTACCTGACTAGTAAGTATCTTAAAACCTATGGATTGCTATGTCTCCAAAAGAGAATCAAGCGTGTGTACAGGGGCATAAACGCAGCAATGATAGGATTGGAGAGGTTCGGTGAGCAAATGAAGACCCTTTGAAGTCATATTGCATGGTACCCATTACACAGGTCTCAACTCTCCAGGTTTAAGTTATTCTTCCTTCAGCTAAAACATGCATGTGGCACCCAGAGTATAATCAACCATGTGAACGGGAGACGTGTTCAAATATGTTTCAGGTTTCCTCCCCTGGTACTCGGGTGCAACATTCCAGACGCTTTACTAACACTCTCCACACTTGGAGAGTCAGCACCTTTAACGTCCTGTTTGGCCCAGTTTGCAATTTCTGCGGAAGATGAACAGGAATAGGGAGAACCAATGAGAGACTAGCTGGAGGTGTCTGGACGGGCAAATTTAACTCTCATTTCCCACCAGGAAGAGGAAATAACCAAAGGCTCAGCGTGCCGTGCCGGAACCAGATTAGGGCCTGAAGCCATCCTGCGGTGTTGCGGCAAGCTCACAAGAAAGCGAGTTGAAGAAAGGAGCTCAGGGGCACTGTAATTCACAAACCTGCAGAGTTATAAATGACAGCTATCGTCCAAAAATATACTGAAGTAAGGCTGCCAAGAGGACTTGAAAGCGCGGCAGAATTGCAGGAAACCGATTTCAGGAGGTAGACTGGAATTGCATTGAAAGCATAGGAAAAGAGGCAGAACGTCCACAATGATGCACTTGGCCAAAAAGGGCGTATGCGTTTTTTCCTGAATATATTCAGGAAAAAACGCATACGCCCTTTTTGGCCAAGCAAGCAAACTTGCAAATGAAATCTGCACTACGATGAAGTCTCACTTCCCCCAGGTCAAAAGGGCCATCTGAAAAAAGTGTAAAATCCAGAAAGGCAGGACAGGCCATGGAGAACTGGGAGCCTTGTTATGCTGATGGGCGGGATGTAAATTGCCAACAGACACTCGGGAGAAGTGTATGGTGTTTCCTGAAACATCTAAAAAACAAAGCAACAGAGCCTAGGGCACTTCCACTTATGGTCCTATAGCTTAGGGAAATTAAAATCAAAAAGACACAGCCACCCCAAAGTTTGGGACGCCTCTGTTTACAAGAACCTCGTTTACCATACAAGTTCAATATCACAGAAAGTGAAAAATGGATAAAGAACATGTGGTACTTACATACAATGCAGTATCCCTCAGCAATGAAATCTATGTCATCAGGCCCGTAGCAGCATAATGAGTGGATTCAGGTACGATGATTCTAACTGAAATAAGTCACACAGAAAAAGAAACATCATAAGATATCACTAATACACGGAATGTAAACTTGACTACACAGGAACTAAATTCCAAAACAGAACAGGGTCTCAAATTTAGAAAACCAACTTATGCTTGCTTAAGGGGAAATGTGAGTTGGGGTGCTGCATAAAACCAGAGATTGAAATGAGCACAGATAAAGTTCCTTAAGCCAAATATGGAATAGACAAGAGCTACTCCTTGCTCAATGAAATGGACTCAACACCGCATATTAAACGCCTAAGAATGTACCTGACTACTAAGTATCTTAAAACCTATGGATTGCTATGTCTCCAAAAGAGAATCAAGCGTGTTTACAGGGGCATAAACGCAGCAGTGATAGGATTGGAGAGGTTCGGTGAGCAAATGAAGTCCCTTTGAAGACATATTGTATGGTACCCATTACACGGGTCTCAACTCTCCAGGTTTAAGGTATTCTTCCTTCAGCTACAATATGCATGTGGAACCTAGAGTATGATCCACCATGTGATCGGGAGACGTGTTCAAATATGTCTCAGTTTTCATACCCTGGTACTCGGGTGCAACATTCCAGACGCTTTACTAACACTCTCCCCACTTGGAGAGTCAGCGCCTTTAACCTCCTGTTTGGCCCAGTTTGCAATTTCTGCGGAAGATGAACAGGAATAGCGAGAACCAATGAGAGACTAGCTGGAGGTGTCTGGACGGGCAAATTTAACTCTCATTTCCCACCAGGAAGAGGAAATAACCAAAGGCTCAGCGTGCCGTGCCAGAACCACATTAGGGCCTGAAGCCATCCTGTGGTGTTGCGGCCAGCTCACAAGAAAGCGAGTTGAAGAAAGGAGCTCAGGGGCACTGTAATTCACAAACCTGCAGAGTTATCAATGACAGCTATCGTCCAAAAATATACTGAAGTAAGGCTGCCAAGAGGACTTGAAAGCGGGGCAAAATTGCAGGAAACCGATTTCAGGAGGTAGACTGGAATTGCATTGAAAGCATAGGAAAAGAGGCAGAACGTCCACAATGATGCACTTGGCCAAAAAGGGCGTATGCGTTTTTTCCTGAATATATTCAGGAAAAAACGCATACGCCCTTTTTGGCCAACCAAGCAAGCTTGCAAAGGAAATCTGCACTACAATGAAGTCTCAATTCCCCCCGGTCAAAAGGGCCATCTGAAAAAAGTGTAAAATCCAGAAAGGCAGGACAGGCCATGGAGAACTGGGAGCCTTGTTATGCTGATGGGCGGGATGTAAATTGCCAACAGACACTCGGGAGAAGTGTATGGTGTTTCCTGAAACATCTAAAAAACAAAGCAACAGAGCCTAGGGCACTTCCACTTATGGTCCTATAGCTTAGGGAAATTAAAATCAAAAAGACACAGCCACCCCAAAGTTTGGAACGGCTCTGTTTACAAGAACCTCATTTACAGTACAAGTTCAACACCGCAGAAAGTGAAAAATGGATAAAGAAGTTGTGGTATTTACTTACAAAGCAATATCACTCAGCAATGAAATCTATGTCATCAGGCCCTTAGCAGCACAATGAGTGGATTCAGGTATGATGATTCTAACTGAAATAAGTCACACAGAAAAAGAAACATCATAAGATATCAGTAATACACGGAATGTAAACTTGGCTACACAGGAACTGAATTCCAAAACAGAACAGGGTCTCAAATTTAGAAAACCAACTTATGCTTGCTTAAGGGGAAAGCTGAGTTGGGGTGCTGCATAAAACCAGAGATTGAAATGAGCACAGATAAAGTTCCTTAAGCCAAATATGGAATAGACAAGAGCTACTCCTTGCTCAACGAAATGGACTCAACACCCCATATTAAACGCCTAAGAATGTACCTGACTAGTAAGTATCTTAAAACCTATGGATTGCTATGTCTCCAAAAGAGAATCAAGCGTGTGTACAGGGGCATAAACGCAGCAATGATAGGATTGGAGAGGTTCGGTGAGCAAATGAAGACCCTTTGAAGTCATATTGCATGGTACCCATTACACAGGTCTCAACTCTCCAGGTTTAAGTTATTCTTCCTTCAGCTAAAACATGCATGTGGAACCCAGAGTATAATCAACCATGTGAACGGGAGACGTGTTCAAATATGTTTCAGGTTTCCTCCCCTGGTACTCGGGTGCAACATTCCAGACGCTTTACTAACACTCTCCACACTTGGAGAGTCAGCACCTTTAACGTCCTGTTTGGCCCAGTTTGCAATTTCTGCGGAAGATGAACAGGAATAGGGAGAACCAATGAGAGACTAGCTGGAGGTGTCTGGACGGGCAAATTTAACTCTCATTTCCCACCAGGAAGAGGAAATAACCAAAGGCTCAGCGTGCCGTGCCGGAACCAGATTAGGGCCTGAAGCCATCCTGCGGTGTTGCGGCAAGCTCACAAGAAAGCGAGTTGAAGAAAGGAGCTCAGGGGCACTGTAATTCACAAACCTGCAGAGTTATAAATGACAGCTATCGTCCAAAAATATACTGAAGTAAGGCTGCCAAGAGGACTTGAAAGCGCGGCAGAATTGCAGGAAACCGATTTCAGGAGGTAGACTGGAATTGCATTGAAAGCATAGGAAAAGAGGCAGAACGTCCACAATGATGCACTTGGCCAAAAAGGGCGTATGCATTTTTTCCTGAATATATTCAGGAAAAAACGCATACGCCCTTTTTGGCCAAGCAAGCAAACTTGCAAATGAAATCTGCACTACGATGAAGTCTCACTTCCCCCAGGTCAAAAGGGCCATCTGAAAAAAGTGTAAAATCCAGAAAGGCAGGACAGGCCATGGAGAACTGGGAGCCTTGTTATGCTGATGGGCGGGATGTAAATTGCCAACAGACACTCGGGAGAAGTGTATGGTGTTTCCTGAAACATCTAAAAAACAAAGCAACAGAGCCTAGGGCACTTCCACTTATGGTCCTATAGCTTAGGGAAATTAAAATCAAAAAGACACAGCCACCCCAAAGTTTGGGACGCCTCTGTTTACAAGAACCTCGTTTACCATACAAGTTCAATATCACAGAAAGTGAAAAATGGATAAAGAACATGTGGTACTTACATACAATGCAGTATCCCTCAGCAATGAAATCTATGTCATCAGGCCCGTAGCAGCATAATGAGTGGATTCAGGTACGATGATTCTAACTGAAATAAGTCACACAGAAAAAGAAACATCATAAGATATCACTAATACACGGAATGTAAACTTGACTACACAGGAACTAAATTCCAAAACAGAACAGGGTCTCAAATTTAGAAAACCAACTTATGCTTGCTTAAGGGGAAATGTGAGTTGGGGTGCTGCATAAAACCAGAGATTGAAATGAGCACAGATAAAGTTCCTTAAGCCAAATATGGAATAGACAAGAGCTACTCCTTGCTCAATGAAATGGACTCAACACCGCATATTAAACGCCTAAGAATGTACCTGACTACTAAGTATCTTAAAACCTATGGATTGCTATGTCTCCAAAAGAGAATCAAGCGTGTTTACAGGGGCATAAACGCAGCAGTGATAGGATTGGAGAGGTTCGGTGAGCAAATGAAGTCCCTTTGAAGACATATTGTATGGTACCCATTACACGGGTCTCAACTCTCCAGGTTTAAGGTATTCTTCCTTCAGCTACAATATGCATGTGGAACCTAGAGTATGATCCACCATGTGATCGGGAGACGTGTTCAAATATGTCTCAGTTTTCATACCCTGGTACTCGGGTGCAACATTCCAGACGCTTTACTAACACTCTCCCCACTTGGAGAGTCAGCGCCTTTAACCTCCTGTTTGGCCCAGTTTGCAATTTCTGCGGAAGATGAACAGGAATAGCGAGAACCAATGAGAGACTAGCTGGAGGTGTCTGGACGGGCAAATTTAACTCTCATTTCCCACCAGGAAGAGGAAATAACCAAAGGCTCAGCGTGCCGTGCCAGAACCACATTAGGGCCTGAAGCCATCCTGTGGTGTTGCGGCCAGCTCACAAGAAAGCGAGTTGAAGAAAGGAGCTCAGGGGCACTGTAATTCACAAACCTGCAGAGTTATCAATGACAGCTATCGTCCAAAAATATACTGAAGTAAGGCTGCCAAGAGGACTTGAAAGCGGGGCAAAATTGCAGGAAACCGATTTCAGGAGGTAGACTGGAATTGCATTGAAAGCATAGGAAAAGAGGCAGAACGTCCACAATGATGCACTTGGCCAAAAAGGGCGTATGCGTTTTTTCCTGAATATATTCAGGAAAAAACGCATACGCCCTTTTTGGCCAACCAAGCAAGCTTGCAAAGGAAATCTGCACTACAATGAAGTCTCAATTCCCCCCGGTCAAAAGGGCCATCTGAAAAAAGTGTAAAATCCAGAAAGGCAGGACAGGCCATGGAGAACTGGGAGCCTTGTTATGCTGATGGGCGGGATGTAAATTGCCAACAGACACTCGGGAGAAGTGTATGGTGTTTCCTGAAACATCTAAAAAACAAAGCAACAGAGCCTAGGGCACTTCCACTTATGGTCCTATAGCTTAGGGAAATTAAAATCAAAAAGACACAGCCACCCCAAAGTTTGGAACGGCTCTGTTTACAAGAACCTCATTTACAGTACAAGTTCAACACCGCAGAAAGTGAAAAATGGATAAAGAAGTTGTGGTATTTACTTACAAAGCAATATCACTCAGCAATGAAATCTATGTCATCAGGCCCTTAGCAGCACAATGAGTGGATTCAGGTATGATGATTCTAACTGAAATAAGTCACACAGAAAAAGAAACATCATAAGATATCAGTAATACACGGAATGTAAACTTGGCTACACAGGAACTGAATTCCAAAACAGAACAGGGTCTCAAATTTAGAAAACCAACTTATGCTTGCTTAAGGGGAAAGCTGAGTTGGGGTGCTGCATAAAACCAGAGATTGAAATGAGCACAGATAAAGTTCCTTAAGCCAAATATGGAATAGACAAGAGCTACTCCTTGCTCAACGAAATGGACTCAACACCCCATATTAAACGCCTAAGAATGTACCTGACTAGTAAGTATCTTAAAACCTATGGATTGCTATGTCTCCAAAAGAGAATCAAGCGTGTGTACAGGGGCATAAACGCAGCAATGATAGGATTGGAGAGGTTCGGTGAGCAAATGAAGACCCTTTGAAGTCATATTGCATGGTACCCATTACACAGGTCTCAACTCTCCAGGTTTAAGTTATTCTTCCTTCAGCTAAAACATGCATGTGGAACCCAGAGTATAATCAACCATGTGAACGGGAGACGTGTTCAAATATGTTTCAGGTTTCCTCCCCTGGTACTCGGGTGCAACATTCCAGACGCTTTACTAACACTCTCCACACTTGGAGAGTCAGCACCTTTAACGTCCTGTTTGGCCCAGTTTGCAATTTCTGCGGAAGATGAACAGGAATAGGGAGAACCAATGAGAGACTAGCTGGAGGTGTCTGGACGGGCAAATTTAACTCTCATTTCCCACCAGGAAGAGGAAATAACCAAAGGCTCAGCGTGCCGTGCCGGAACCAGATTAGGGCCTGAAGCCATCCTGCGGTGTTGCGGCAAGCTCACAAGAAAGCGAGTTGAAGAAAGGAGCTCAGGGGCACTGTAATTCACAAACCTGCAGAGTTATAAATGACAGCTATCGTCCAAAAATATACTGAAGTAAGGCTGCCAAGAGGACTTGAAAGCGCGGCAGAATTGCAGGAAACCGATTTCAGGAGGTAGACTGGAATTGCATTGAAAGCATAGGAAAAGAGGCAGAACGTCCACAATGATGCACTTGGCCAAAAAGGGCGTATGCATTTTTTCCTGAATATATTCAGGAAAAAACGCATACGCCCTTTTTGGCCAAGCAAGCAAACTTGCAAATGAAATCTGCACTACGATGAAGTCTCACTTCCCCCAGGTCAAAAGGGCCATCTGAAAAAAGTGTAAAATCCAGAAAGGCAGGACAGGCCATGGAGAACTGGGAGCCTTGTTATGCTGATGGGCGGGATGTAAATTGCCAACAGACACTCGGGAGAAGTGTATGGTGTTTCCTGAAACATCTAAAAAACAAAGCAACAGAGCCTAGGGCACTTCCACTTATGGTCCTATAGCTTAGGGAAATTAAAATCAAAAAGACACAGCCACCCCAAAGTTTGGGACGCCTCTGTTTACAAGAACCTCGTTTACCATACAAGTTCAATATCACAGAAAGTGAAAAATGGATAAAGAACATGTGGTACTTACGTACAATGCAGTATCCCTCAGCAATGAAATCTATGTCATCAGGCCCGTAGCAGCATAATGAGTGGATTCAGGTACGATGATTCTAACTGAAATAAGTCACACAGAAAAAGAAACATCATAAGATATCACTAATACACGGAATGTAAACTTGACTACACAGGAACTAAATTCCAAAACAGAACAGGGTCTCAAATTTAGAAAACCAACTTATGCTTGCTTAAGGGGAAATGTGAGTTGGGGTGCTGCATAAAACCAGAGATTGAAATGAGCACAGATAAAGTTCCTTAAGCCAAATATGGAATAGACAAGAGCTACTCCTTGCTCAATGAAATGGACTCAACACCGCATATTAAACGCCTAAGAATGTACCTGACTACTAAGTATCTTAAAACCTATGGATTGCTATGTCTCCAAAAGAGAATCAAGCGTGTTTACAGGGGCATAAACGCAGCAGTGATAGGATTGGAGAGGTTCGGTGAGCAAATGAAGTCCCTTTGAAGACATATTGTATGGTACCCATTACACGGGTCTCAACTCTCCAGGTTTAAGGTATTCTTCCTTCAGCTACAATATGCATGTGGAACCTAGAGTATGATCCACCATGTGATCGGGAGACGTGTTCAAATATGTCTCAGTTTTCATACCCTGGTACTCGGGTGCAACATTCCAGACGCTTTACTAACACTCTCCCCACTTGGAGAGTCAGCGCCTTTAACCTCCTGTTTGGCCCAGTTTGCAATTTCTGCGGAAGATGAACAGGAATAGCGAGAACCAATGAGAGACTAGCTGGAGGTGTCTGGACGGGCAAATTTAACTCTCATTTCCCACCAGGAAGAGGAAATAACCAAAGGCTCAGCGTGCCGTGCCAGAACCACATTAGGGCCTGAAGCCATCCTGTGGTGTTGCGGCCAGCTCACAAGAAAGCGAGTTGAAGAAAGGAGCTCAGGGGCACTGTAATTCACAAACCTGCAGAGTTATCAATGACAGCTATCGTCCAAAAATATACTGAAGTAAGGCTGCCAAGAGGACTTGAAAGCGGGGCAAAATTGCAGGAAACCGATTTCAGGAGGTAGACTGGAATTGCATTGAAAGCATAGGAAAAGAGGCAGAACGTCCACAATGATGCACTTGGCCAAAAAGGGCGTATGCGTTTTTTCCTGAATATATTCAGGAAAAAACGCATACGCCCTTTTTGGCCAACCAAGCAAGCTTGCAAAGGAAATCTGCACTACAATGAAGTCTCAATTCCCCCCGGTCAAAAGGGCCATCTGAAAAAAGTGTAAAATCCAGAAAGGCAGGACAGGCCATGGAGAACTGGGAGCCTTGTTATGCTGATGGGCGGGATGTAAATTGCCAACAGACACTCGGGAGAAGTGTATGGTGTTTCCTGAAACATCTAAAAAACAAAGCAACAGAGCCTAGGGCACTTCCACTTATGGTCCTATAGCTTAGGGAAATTAAAATCAAAAAGACACAGCCACCCCAAAGTTTGGAACGGCTCTGTTTACAAGAACCTCATTTACAGTACAAGTTCAACACCGCAGAAAGTGAAAAATGGATAAAGAAGTTGTGGTATTTACTTACAAAGCAATATCACTCAGCAATGAAATCTATGTCATCAGGCCCTTAGCAGCACAATGAGTGGATTCAGGTATGATGATTCTAACTGAAATAAGTCACACAGAAAAAGAAACATCATAAGATATCAGTAATACACGGAATGTAAACTTGGCTACACAGGAACTGAATTCCAAAACAGAACAGGGTCTCAAATTTAGAAAACCAACTTATGCTTGCTTAAGGGGAAAGCTGAGTTGGGGTGCTGCATAAAACCAGAGATTGAAATGAGCACAGATAAAGTTCCTTAAGCCAAATATGGAATAGACAAGAGCTACTCCTTGCTCAACGAAATGGACTCAACACCCCATATTAAACGCCTAAGAATGTACCTGACTAGTAAGTATCTTAAAACCTATGGATTGCTATGTCTCCAAAAGAGAATCAAGCGTGTGTACAGGGGCATAAACGCAGCAATGATAGGATTGGAGAGGTTCGGTGAGCAAATGAAGACCCTTTGAAGTCATATTGCATGGTACCCATTACACAGGTCTCAACTCTCCAGGTTTAAGTTATTCTTCCTTCAGCTAAAACATGCATGTGGAACCCAGAGTATAATCAACCATGTGAACGGGAGACGTGTTCAAATATGTTTCAGGTTTCCTCCCCTGGTACTCGGGTGCAACATTCCAGACGCTTTACTAACACTCTCCACACTTGGAGAGTCAGCACCTTTAACGTCCTGTTTGGCCCAGTTTGCAATTTCTGCGGAAGATGAACAGGAATAGGGAGAACCAATGAGAGACTAGCTGGAGGTGTCTGGACGGGCAAATTTAACTCTCATTTCCCACCAGGAAGAGGAAATAACCAAAGGCTCAGCGTGCCGTGCCGGAACCAGATTAGGGCCTGAAGCCATCCTGCGGTGTTGCGGCAAGCTCACAAGAAAGCGAGTTGAAGAAAGGAGCTCAGGGGCACTGTAATTCACAAACCTGCAGAGTTATAAATGACAGCTATCGTCCAAAAATATACTGAAGTAAGGCTGCCAAGAGGACTTGAAAGCGCGGCAGAATTGCAGGAAACCGATTTCAGGAGGTAGACTGGAATTGCATTGAAAGCATAGGAAAAGAGGCAGAACGTCCACAATGATGCACTTGGCCAAAAAGGGCGTATGCATTTTTTCCTGAATATATTCAGGAAAAAACGCATACGCCCTTTTTGGCCAAGCAAGCAAACTTGCAAATGAAATCTGCACTACGATGAAGTCTCACTTCCCCCAGGTCAAAAGGGCCATCTGAAAAAAGTGTAAAATCCAGAAAGGCAGGACAGGCCATGGAGAACTGGGAGCCTTGTTATGCTGATGGGCGGGATGTAAATTGCCAACAGACACTCGGGAGAAGTGTATGGTGTTTCCTGAAACATCTAAAAAACAAAGCAACAGAGCCTAGGGCACTTCCACTTATGGTCCTATAGCTTAGGGAAATTAAAATCAAAAAGACACAGCCACCCCAAAGTTTGGGACGCCTCTGTTTACAAGAACCTCGTTTACCATACAAGTTCAATATCACAGAAAGTGAAAAATGGATAAAGAACATGTGGTACTTACGTACAATGCAGTATCCCTCAGCAATGAAATCTATGTCATCAGGCCCGTAGCAGCATAATGAGTGGATTCAGGTACGATGATTCTAACTGAAATAAGTCACACAGAAAAAGAAACATCATAAGATATCACTAATACACGGAATGTAAACTTGACTACACAGGAACTAAATTCCAAAACAGAACAGGGTCTCAAATTTAGAAAACCAACTTATGCTTGCTTAAGGGGAAATGTGAGTTGGGGTGCTGCATAAAACCAGAGATTGAAATGAGCACAGATAAAGTTCCTTAAGCCAAATATGGAATAGACAAGAGCTACTCCTTGCTCAATGAAATGGACTCAACACCGCATATTAAACGCCTAAGAATGTACCTGACTACTAAGTATCTTAAAACCTATGGATTGCTATGTCTCCAAAAGAGAATCAAGCGTGTTTACAGGGGCATAAACGCAGCAGTGATAGGATTGGAGAGGTTCGGTGAGCAAATGAAGTCCCTTTGAAGACATATTGTATGGTACCCATTACACGGGTCTCAACTCTCCAGGTTTAAGGTATTCTTCCTTCAGCTACAATATGCATGTGGAACCTAGAGTATGATCCACCATGTGATCGGGAGACGTGTTCAAATATGTCTCAGTTTTCATACCCTGGTACTCGGGTGCAACATTCCAGACGCTTTACTAACACTCTCCCCACTTGGAGAGTCAGCGCCTTTAACCTCCTGTTTGGCCCAGTTTGCAATTTCTGCGGAAGATGAACAGGAATAGCGAGAACCAATGAGAGACTAGCTGGAGGTGTCTGGACGGGCAAATTTAACTCTCATTTCCCACCAGGAAGAGGAAATAACCAAAGGCTCAGCGTGCCGTGCCGGAACCAGATTAGGGCCTGAAGCCATCCTGCGGTGTTGCGGCAAGCTCACAAGAAAGCGAGTTGAAGAAAGGAGCTCAGGGGCACTGTAATTCACAAACCTGCAGAGTTATAAATGACAGCTATCGTCCAAAAATATACTGAAGTAAGGCTGCCAAGAGGACTTGAAAGCGCGGCAGAATTGCAGGAAACCGATTTCAGGAGGTAGACTGGAATTGCATTGAAAGCATAGGAAAAGAGGCAGAACGTCCACAATGATGCACTTGGCCAAAAAGGGCGTATGCATTTTTTCCTGAATATATTCAGGAAAAAACGCATACGCCCTTTTTGGCCAAGCAAGCAAACTTGCAAATGAAATCTGCACTACGATGAAGTCTCACTTCCCCCAGGTCAAAAGGGCCATCTGAAAAAAGTGTAAAATCCAGAAAGGCAGGACAGGCCATGGAGAACTGGGAGCCTTGTTATGCTGATGGGCGGGATGTAAATTGCCAACAGACACTCGGGAGAAGTGTATGGTGTTTCCTGAAACATCTAAAAAACAAAGCAACAGAGCCTAGGGCACTTCCACTTATGGTCCTATAGCTTAGGGAAATTAAAATCAAAAAGACACAGCCACCCCAAAGTTTGGGACGCCTCTGTTTACAAGAACCTCGTTTACCATACAAGTTCAATATCACAGAAAGTGAAAAATGGATAAAGAACATGTGGTACTTACGTACAATGCAGTATCCCTCAGCAATGAAATCTATGTCATCAGGCCCGTAGCAGCATAATGAGTGGATTCAGGTACGATGATTCTAACTGAAATAAGTCACACAGAAAAAGAAACATCATAAGATATCACTAATACACGGAATGTAAACTTGACTACACAGGAACTAAATTCCAAAACAGAACAGGGTCTCAAATTTAGAAAACCAACTTATGCTTGCTTAAGGGGAAATGTGAGTTGGGGTGCTGCATAAAACCAGAGATTGAAATGAGCACAGATAAAGTTCCTTAAGCCAAATATGGAATAGACAAGAGCTACTCCTTGCTCAATGAAATGGACTCAACACCGCATATTAAACGCCTAAGAATGTACCTGACTACTAAGTATCTTAAAACCTATGGATTGCTATGTCTCCAAAAGAGAATCAAGCGTGTTTACAGGGGCATAAACGCAGCAGTGATAGGATTGGAGAGGTTCGGTGAGCAAATGAAGTCCCTTTGAAGACATATTGTATGGTACCCATTACACGGGTCTCAACTCTCCAGGTTTAAGGTATTCTTCCTTCAGCTACAATATGCATGTGGAACCTAGAGTATGATCCACCATGTGATCGGGAGACGTGTTCAAATATGTCTCAGTTTTCATACCCTGGTACTCGGGTGCAACATTCCAGACGCTTTACTAACACTCTCCCCACTTGGAGAGTCAGCGCCTTTAACCTCCTGTTTGGCCCAGTTTGCAATTTCTGCGGAAGATGAACAGGAATAGCGAGAACCAATGAGAGACTAGCTGGAGGTGTCTGGACGGGCAAATTTAACTCTCATTTCCCACCAGGAAGAGGAAATAACCAAAGGCTCAGCGTGCCATGCCAGAACCACATTAGGGCCTGAAGCCATCCTGTGGTGTTGCGGCCAGCTCACAAGAAAGCGAGTTGAAGAAAGGAGCTCAGGGGCACTGTAATTCACAAACCTGCAGAGTTATCAATGACAGCTATCGTCCAAAAATATACTGAAGTAAGGCTGCCAAGAGGACTTGAAAGCGGGGCAAAATTGCAGGAAACCGATTTCAGGAGGTAGACTGGAATTGCATTGAAAGCATAGGAAAAGAGGCAGAACGTCCACAATGATGCACTTGGCCAAAAAGGGCGTATGCGTTTTTTCCTGAATATATTCAGGAAAAAACGCATACGCCCTTTTTGGCCAACCAAGCAAGCTTGCAAAGGAAATCTGCACTACAATGAAGTCTCAATTCCCCCCGGTCAAAAGGGCCATCAGAAAAAAGTGTAAAATCCAGAAAGGCAGGACAGGCCATGGAGAACTGGGAGCCTTGTTATGCTGATGGGCGGGATGTAAATTGCCAACAGACACTCGGGAGAAGTGTATGGTGTTTCCTGAAACATCTAAAAAACAAAGCAACAGAGCCTAGGGCACTTCCACTTATGGTCCTATAGCTTAGGGAAATTAAAATCAAAAAGACACAGCCACCCCAAAGTTTGGAACGGCTCTGTTTACAAGAACCTCATTTACAGTACAAGTTCAACACCGCAGAAAGTGAAAAATGGATAAAGAAGTTGTGGTATTTACTTACAAAGCAATATCACTCAGCAATGAAATCTATGTCATCAGGCCCTTAGCAGCACAATGAGTGGATTCAGGTATGATGATTCTAACTGAAATAAGTCACACAGAAAAAGAAACATCATAAGATATCAGTAATACACGGAATGTAAACTTGGCTACACAGGAACTGAATTCCAAAACAGAACAGGGTCTCAAATTTAGAAAACCAACTTATGCTTGCTTAAGGGGAAAGGTGAGTTGGGGTGCTGCATAAAACCAGAGATTGAAATGAGCACAGATAAAGTTCCTTAAGCCAAATATGGAATAGACAAGAGCTACTCCTTGCTCAACGAAATGGACTCAACACCCCATATTAAACGCCTAAGAATGTACCTGACTAGTAAGTATCTTAAAACCTATGGATTGCTATGTCTCCAAAAGAGAATCAAGCGTGTGTACAGGGGCATAAACGCAGCAATGATAGGATTGGAGAGGTTCGGTGAGCAAATGAAGACCCTTTGAAGTCATATTGCATGGTACCCATTACACAGGTCTCAACTCTCCAGGTTTAAGTTATTCTTCCTTCAGCTAAAACATGCATGTGGAACCCAGAGTATAATCAACCATGTGAACGGGAGACGTGTTCAAATATGTTTCAGGTTTCCTCCCCTGGTACTCGGGTGCAACATTCCAGACGCTTTACTAACACTCTCCACACTTGGAGAGTCACCACCTTTAACGTCCTGTTTGGCCCAGTTTGCAATTTCTGCGGAAGATGAACAGGAATAGGGAGAACCAATGAGAGACTAGCTGGAGGTGTCTGGACGGGCAAATTTAACTCTCATTTCCCACCAGGAAGAGGAAATAACCAAAGGCTCAGCGTGCCGTGCCGGAACCAGATTAGGGCCTGAAGCCATCCTGCGGTGTTGCGGCAAGCTCACAAGAAAGCGAGTTGAAGAAAGGAGCTCAGGGGCACTGTAATTCACAAACCTGCAGAGTTATAAATGACAGCTATCGTCCAAAAATATACTGAAGTAAGGCTGCCAAGAGGACTTGAAAGCGCGGCAGAATTGCAGGAAACCGATTTCAGGAGGTAGACTGGAATTGCATTGAAAGCATAGGAAAAGAGGCAGAACGTCCACAATGATGCACTTGGCCAAAAAGGGCGTATGCGTTTTTTCCTGAATATATTCAGGAAAAAACGCATACGCCCTTTTTGGCCAAGCAAGCAAACTTGCAAATGAAATCTGCACTACGATGAAGTCTCACTTCCCCCAGGTCAAAAGGGCCATCTGAAAAAAGTGTAAAATCCAGAAAGGCAGGACAGGCCATGGAGAACTGGGAGCCTTGTTATGCTGATGGGCGGGATGTAAATTGCCAACAGACACTCGGGAGAAGTGTATGGTGTTTCCTGAAACATCTAAAAAACAAAGCAACAGAGCCTAGGGCACTTCCACTTATGGTCCTATAGCTTAGGGAAATTAAAATCAAAAAGACACAGCCACCCCAAAGTTTGGGACGCCTCTGTTTACAAGAACCTCGTTTACCATACAAGTTCAATATCACAGAAAGTGAAAAATGGATAAAGAACATGTGGTACTTACGTACAATGCAGTATCCCTCAGCAATGAAATCTATGTCATCAGGCCCGTAGCAGCATAATGAGTGGATTCAGGTACGATGATTCTAACTGAAATAAGTCACACAGAAAAAGAAACATCATAAGATATCACTAATACACGGAATGTAAACTTGACTACACAGGAACTAAATTCCAAAACAGAACAGGGTCTCAAATTTAGAAAACCAACTTATGCTTGCTTAAGGGGAAATGTGAGTTGGGGTGCTGCATAAAACCAGAGATTGAAATGAGCACAGATAAAGTTCCTTAAGCCAAATATGGAATAGACAAGAGCTACTCCTTGCTCAATGAAATGGACTCAACACCGCATATTAAACGCCTAAGAATGTACCTGACTACTAAGTATCTTAAAACCTATGGATTGCTATGTCTCCAAAAGAGAATCAAGCGTGTTTACAGGGGCATAAACGCAGCAGTGATAGGATTGGAGAGGTTCGGTGAGCAAATGAAGTCCCTTTGAAGACATATTGTATGGTACCCATTACACGGGTCTCAACTCTCCAGGTTTAAGGTATTCTTCCTTCAGCTACAATATGCATGTGGAACCTAGAGTATGATCCACCATGTGATCGGGAGACGTGTTCAAATATGTCTCAGTTTTCATACCCTGGTACTCGGGTGCAACATTCCAGACGCTTTACTAACACTCTCCCCACTTGGAGAGTCAGCGCCTTTAACCTCCTGTTTGGCCCAGTTTGCAATTTCTGCGGAAGATGAACAGGAATAGCGAGAACCAATGAGAGACTAGCTGGAGGTGTCTGGACGGGCAAATTTAACTCTCATTTCCCACCAGGAAGAGGAAATAACCAAAGGCTCAGCGTGCCATGCCAGAACCACATTAGGGCCTGAAGCCATCCTGTGGTGTTGCGGCCAGCTCACAAGAAAGCGAGTTGAAGAAAGGAGCTCAGGGGCACTGTAATTCACAAACCTGCAGAGTTATCAATGACAGCTATCGTCCAAAAATATACTGAAGTAAGGCTGCCAAGAGGACTTGAAAGCGGGGCAAAATTGCAGGAAACCGATTTCAGGAGGTAGACTGGAATTGCATTGAAAGCATAGGAAAAGAGGCAGAACGTCCACAATGATGCACTTGGCCAAAAAGGGCGTATGCGTTTTTTCCTGAATATATTCAGGAAAAAACGCATACGCCCTTTTTGGCCAACCAAGCAAGCTTGCAAAGGAAATCTGCACTACAATGAAGTCTCACTTCCCCCCGGTCAAAAGGGCCATCTGAAAAAAGTGTAAAATCCAGAAAGGCAGGACAGGCCATGGAGAACTGGGAGCCTTGTTATGCTGATGGGCGGGATGTAAATTGCCAACAGACACTCGGGAGAAGTGTATGGTGTTTCCTGAAACATCTAAAAAACAAAGCAACAGAGCCTAGGGCACTTCCACTTATGGTCCTATAGCTTAGGGAAATTAAAATCAAAAAGACACAGCCACCTCAAAGTTTGGAACGGCTCTGTTTACAAGAACCTCATTTACAGTACAAGTTCAACACCGCAGAAAGTGAAAAATGGATAAAGAAGTTGTGGTATTTACTTACAAAGCAATATCACTCAGCAATGAAATCTATGTCATCAGGCCCTTAGCAGCACAATGAGTGGATTCAGGTATGATGATTCTAACTGAAATAAGTCACACAGAAAAAGAAACATCATAAGATATCAGTAATACACGGAATGTAAACTTGGCTACACAGGAACTGAATTCCAAAACAGAACAGGGTCTCAAATTTAGAAAACCAACTTATGCTTGCTTAAGGGGAAAGGTGAGTTGGGGAGCTGCATAAAACAAGAGATTGAAATGAGCACAGATAAAGTTCCTTAAGCCAAATATGGAATAGACAAGAGCTACTCCTTGCTCAACGAAATGGACTCAACACCCCATATTAAACGCCTAAGAATGTACCTGACTAGTAAGTATCTTAAAACCTATGGATTGCTATGTCTCCAAAAGAGAATCAAGCGTGTGTACAGGGGCATAAACGCAGCAATGATAGGATTGGAGAGGTTCGGTGAGCAAATGAAGACCCTTTGAAGTCATATTGCATGGTACCCATTACACAGGTCTCAACTCTCCAGGTTTAAGTTATTCTTCCTTCAGCTAAAACATGCATGTGGAACCCAGAGTATAATCAACCATGTGAACGGGAGACGTGTTCAAATATGTTTCAGGTTTCCTCCCCTGGTACTCGGGTGCAACATTCCAGACGCTTTACTAACACTCTCCACACTTGGAGAGTCAGCACCTTTAACGTCCTGTTTGGCCCAGTTTGCAATTTCTGCGGAAGATGAACAGGAATAGGGAGAACCAATGAGAGACTAGCTGGAGGTGTCTGGACGGGCAAATTTAACTCTCATTTCCCACCAGGAAGAGGAAATAACCAAAGGCTCAGCGTGCCGTGCCGGAACCAGATTAGGGCCTGAAGCCATCCTGCGGTGTTGCGGCAAGCTCACAAGAAAGCGAGTTGAAGAAAGGAGCTCAGGGGCACTGTAATTCACAAACCTGCAGAGTTATAAATGACAGCTATCGTCCAAAAATATACTGAAGTAAGGCTGCCAAGAGGACTTGAAAGCGCGGCAGAATTGCAGGAAACCGATTTCAGGAGGTAGACTGGAATTGCATTGAAAGCATAGGAAAAGAGGCAGAACGTCCACAATGATGCACTTGGCCAAAAAGGGCGTATGCATTTTTTCCTGAATATATTCAGGAAAAAACGCATACGCCCTTTTTGGCCAAGCAAGCAAACTTGCAAATGAAATCTGCACTACGATGAAGTCTCACTTCCCCCAGGTCAAAAGGGCCATCTGAAAAAAGTGTAAAATCCAGAAAGGCAGGACAGGCCATGGAGAACTGGGAGCCTTGTTATGCTGATGGGCGGGATGTAAATTGCCAACAGACACTGGGGAGAAGTGTATGGTGTTTCCTGAAACATCTAAAAAACAAAGCAACAGAGCCTAGGGCACTTCCACTTATGGTCCTATAGCTTAGGGAAATTAAAATCAAAAAGACACAGCCACCCCAAACTTTGGGACGCCTCTGTTTACAAGAACCTCGTTTACAGTAAAAGTTCAACATCGCAGAAAGTGAAAAATGGATAAAGAAGTTGTGGTATTTACTTACAAAGCAATATCACTCAGCAATGAAATCTATGTCATCAGGCCCTTAGTAGCACAATGAGTGGATTCAGGTATGATGATTCTAACTGAAATAAGTCACACAGAAAAAGAAACATCATAAGATATCAGTAATACACGGAATGTAAACTTGGCTACACAGGAACTGAATTACAGAACAGAACAGGGTCTCAAATTTAGAAAACCAACTTATGCTTGCTTAAGGGTAAAGGTGAGTTGGGGTGCTGCATAAAACCAGAGATTGAAATGAACACAGATAAAGTTCCTTAAGCCAAATATGGAACAGACAAGAGCTACTCCTTGCGCAACGAAATGGACTCAACACCGCATATTAAACGCCTAAGAATGTACCTGACTAGTAAGTATCTTAAAACCTACGGATTGCTATGTCTCCGAAAGAGAATCAAGCATGTGTACAGGGGCATAAACGCAGCAGTGATAGGATTGGAGAGGTTCGGTGAGCAAATGAAGACCCTTTGAAGTCATATTGCATGGTACCCATTCCACGGGTTTCAACTACCCAGGTTTAAGGTATTCTTCCTTCAGCTAAAACATGCATGTGGAACCTAGAGTATGATCAACCATGTGATCGGGAGACGTGTTCAAATATGTCTCAGTTTTCGTACCCTGGTACTCGGGTGCAACATTCCAGACGCTTTACTAACACTCTCCCCACTTGGAGACTCAGCGCCTTTAACCTCCTGTTTGGCCCAGTTTGCAATTTCTGCGGAAGATGAACAGGAATAGCGAGAACCAATGAGAGACTAGCTGGAGGTGTCTGGACGGGCAAATTTAACTCTCATTTCCCACCAGGAAGAGGAAATAACCAAAGGCTCAGCGTGCCGTGCCAGAACCACATTAGGGCCTGAAGCCATCCAGTGGTGTTGCGGCCAGCTCAACAGAAAGCGAGTTGAAGAAAGGAGCTCAGGGGCACTGTAATTCACAAACCTGCAGAGTTATCAATGACAGCTATCGTCCAAAACTATACTGAAGTAAGGCTGCCAAGAGGACTTGAAAGCGGGGCAGAATTGCAGGAAACCGATTTCAGGAGGTAGACTGGAATTGCATTGAAAGCATAGGAAAAGAGGCAGAACGGCCACAATGATGCACTTGGCCAAAAAGGGCGTATGCGTTTTTTCCTGAATATATTCAGGAAAAAACGCATACGCCCTTTTTGGCCAACCAAGCAAGCTTGCAAAGGAAACCTGCACTACAATGAAGTCTCACTTCCCCTCGGTCAAAGGGGCCATCTGAATAAAGTGTAAAATCCAGAAAGGCAGGACAGGCCATGGAGAACTGGGAGCCTTGTTATGCTGATGGGCGGGATGTAAATTGCCAACAGACACTCGGGAGAAGTTTATGGTGTTTCCTGAAACATCTAAAAAACAAAGCAACAGAGCCTAGGGCACTTCCACTTATGGTCCTATAGCTTAGGGAAATTAAAATCAAAAAGACACAGCCACCCCAAAGTTTGGGACGCCTCTGTTTACAAGAACCTCGTTTACCGTACAAGTTCAATATCACAGAAAGTGAAAAATGGATAAAGAACTTGTGGTACTTACCTACAATGCAGTATCACTCAGCAATGAAATCTATGTCATCAGGCCCGTAGCAGCATAATGAGTGGATTCAGGTACGATGATTCTAACTGAAATAAGTCACACAGAAAATGAAACATCATAAGATATCACTAATACACGGAATGTAGACTTGGCTACACAGGAACTGAATTCCAAAACAGAACAGGGTCTCAAATTTAGAAAACCAACTTATGCTTGCTTAAGGGGAAAGGTGAGTTGGGGTGCTGCATAAAACCAGAGATTGAAATGAGCACAGATAAAGTTCCTTAAGCCAAATATGGAATAGACAAGAGCTACTCCTTGCTCAATGAAATGGACTCAACACCGCATATTAAACGCCTAAGAATGTACCTGACTACTAAGTATCTTAAAACCTATGGATTGCTATGTCTCCAAAAGAGAATCAAGTGTGTTTACAGGGGCATAAACGCAGCAGTGATAGGATTGGAGAGGTTCGGTGAGCAAATGAAGTCCCTTTGAAGACATATTGTATGCTACCCATTACACGGGTCTCAACTCTCCAGGTTTAAGGTATTCTTCCTTCAGCTACAATATGCATGTGGAACCTAGAGTATGATCCACCATGTGATCGGGAGACGTGTTCAAATATGTCTCAGTTTTCATACCCTGGTACTCGGGTGCAACATTCCAGACGCTTTACTAACACTCTCCCAACTTGGAGAGTCAGCGCCTTTAACCTCCTGTTTGGCCCAGTTTGCAATTTCTGCGGAAGATGAACAGGAATAGCGAGAACCAATGAGAGACTAGCTGGAGGTGTCTGGACGGGCAAATTTAACTCTCATTTCCCACCAGGAAGAGGAAATAACCAAAGGCTCAGCGTGCCGTGCCAGAACCACATTAGGGCCTGAAGCCATCCTGTGGTGTTGCGGCCAGCTCACAAGAAAGCGAGTTGAAGAAAGGAGCTCAGGGGCACTGTAATTCACAAACCTGCAGAGTTATCAATGACAGCTATCGTCCAAAAATATACTGAAGTAAGGCTGCCAAGAGGACTTGAAAGCGGGGCAAAATTGCAGGAAACCGATTTCAGGAGGTAGACTGGAATTGCATTGAAAGCATAGGAAAAGAGGCAGAACGTCCACAATGATGCACTTGGCCAAAAAGGGCGTATGCGTTTTTTCCTGAATATATTCAGGAAAAAACGCATACGCCCTTTTTGGCCAACCAAGCAAGCTTGCAAAGGAAATCTGCACTACAATGAAGTCTCAATTCCCCCCGGTCAAAAGGGCCATCAGAAAAAAGTGTAAAATCCAGAAAGGCAGGACAGGCCATGGAGAACTGGGAGCCTTGTTATGCTGATGGGCGGGATGTAAATTGCCAACAGACATTGGGGAGAAGTGTATGGTGTTTCCTGAAACATCTAAAAAACAAAGCAACAGAGCCTAGGGCACTTCCACTTATGGTCCTATAGCTTAGGGAAATTAAAATCAAAAAGACACAGCCACCCTAAAGTTTGGAACTGCTCTCTTTACAAGAACCTCGTTTACAGTACAAGTTCAACATCGCAGAAAGTGAAAAATGGATAAAGAAGTTGTGGTATTTACTTACAAAGCAATATCACTCAGCAATGAAATCTATGTCATCAGGCCCTTAGTAGCACAATCAGTGGATTCAGGTATGATGATTCTAACTGAAATAAGTCACACAGAAAAAGAAACATCATAAGATATCAGTAATACACGGAATGTAAACTTGGCTACACAGGAACTGAATTCCAAAACAGAACAGGGTCAAAAATTTAGAAAACCAACTTATGCTTGCTTAAGGGGAAAGGTAAGTTGGGGTGCTGCATAAAACCAGAGATTGAAATGAGCACAGATAAAGTTCCTAAGCCAAATATGGAATAGACAAGAGCTACTCCTTACTCAACGAAATGGACTCAACACCCCATATTAAACGCCTAAGAATGTACCTGACTAGTAAGTATCTTAAAACCTATGGATTGCTATGTCTCCAAAAGAGAATCAACTGTGTGTACAGGGGCATAAACGCAGCAGTGATAGGATTGGAGAGGTTCGGTGAGCAAATGAAGACCCTTTGAAGTCATATTGCATGGTACCCATTACACGGGTCTCAACTCTCCAGGTTTAAGGTATTCTTCCTTCAGCTAAAACATGCATGTGGAACCCAGAGTATGATCAACCGTGTGAACGGGAGACGTGTTCAAATATGTCTCAGTTTTCCTCCCCTGGTACTCGGGTGCAACATTCCAGACGCTTTACTAACACTCTCCCGACTTGGAGAGTCAGTCCCTTTAACCTCCTGTTTGGCCCAGTTTGCAATTTCTACGGAAGATGAACAGGAATAGGGAGAACCAATGAGAGACTAGCTGGAGGTGTCTGGACGGGCAAATTTAACTCTCATTTCCCACCAGGAAGAGGAATTAACCAAAGGCTCAGCGTGCCGTGCCGGAACCAGATTAGGGCCTGAAGCCATCCTGCGGTGTTGCGGCCAGCTCACAAGAAAGCGAGTTGAAGAAAGGAGCTCAGGGGCACTGTAATTCACAAACCTGCAGAGTTATAAATGACAGCTATCGTCCAAAAATATACTGAAGTAAGGCTGCCAAGAGGACTTGAAAGCGGGGCAGAATTGCAGGAAACCGATTTCAGGAGGTAGACTGGAATTGCATTGAAAGCATAGGAAAAGAGGCAGAACATCCACAATGATGCACTTGGCCAAAAAGGGCGTATGCGTTTTTTCCTGAATATATTCAGGAAAAAACGCATACGCCCTTTTTGGCCAACCAAGCAAGCTTGCAAAGGAAATCTGCACTACAATGAAGTCTCACTTCCCCCAGGTCAAAAGGGCCATCTGAAAAAATTGTAAAATCCAGAAAGGCAGGACAGGCCATGGAGAACTGGGAACCTTGTTAGGCTGATGGGCGGGATGTAAATTGCCAACAGACACTCCAGAGAAGTGTATGGTGTTTCCTGAAACATCTAAAAAACAAACCAACAGAGCCTAGGGCACTTCCACTTATGGTCCTATAGCTTAGGGAAATTAAAATCAAAAAGACACAGCCACCCCAAAGTTTGGGACGCCTCTGTTTACAAGAACCTCGTTTACCGTACAAGTTCAATATCACAGAAAGTGAAAAATGGATAAAGAACTTGTGGTACTTACGTACAATGCAGTATCACTCAGCAATGAAATCTATGTCATCAGGCCCGTAGCACCATAATGAGTGGATTCAGGTACGATGATTCTAACTGAAATACGTCACACAGAAAAAGAAACATCATAAGATATCACTAATACACGGAATGTAAACTTGGCTACACAGGAACTGAATTCCAAAACAGAACAGGGTCTCAAATTTAGAAAACCAACTTATGCTTGCTTAAGGGGAAAGGTGATTTGGGGTGCTGCATAAAACCAGAGATTGAAATGAGCACAGATAAAGTTCCCTAAGCCAAATATGGAATAGACAAGAGCTACTCCTTACTCAACGAAATGGACTCAACACCGCATATTAAACGCCTAAGAATGTACCTGACTAGTAAGTATCTTAAAACCTATGGATTGCTATGTCTCCAAAGGAGAATCAAGCGTGTGTACAGGGGCATAAACGCAGCAGTGATAGGATTGGAGAGGTTCGGTGAGCAAATGAAGACCCTTTGAAGTCATATTGCATGGTACCCATTACACGGGTCTCAACTCTCCAGGTTTAAGGTATTCTTCCTTCAGCTAAAACATGCATGTGGAACCCAGAGTATGATCAACCGTGTGAACGGGAGACGTGTACAAATATGTCTCAGTTTTCCTCCCCTGGTACTCGGGTGCAACATTCCAGACGCTTTACTAACACTCTCCCCACTTGGAGAGTCAGCGCCTTTAACCTCCTGTTTGGCCCAGTTTGCAATTTCTGCGGAAGATGAACAGGAATAGCGAGAACCAATGAGAGACTAGCTGGAGGTGTCTTGACGGGCAAATTTAACTCTCATTACCCACCAGGAAGAGGAAATAACCAAAGGCTCAGCGTGCTGTGCCGGAACAAGATTAGGGCCTGAAGCTATCCTGCGGTGTTGCGGCCAGCTCAAAAGAAAGTGAATTGAAGAAAGGAGCTCAGGGGCACTGTAATTCACAAACTTGCAGAGTTATAAATGACAGCTATCGTCCTAAAATATACTGAAGTAAGGCTGCCAAGAGGACTTGAAAGCGCGGCAGAATTGCAGGAAACCGATTTCAGGAGGTAGACTGGAATTGCATTGAAAGCATAGGAAAAGAGGCAGAACGTCCACAATGATGCACTTGGCCAAAAAGGGCGTATGCGTTTTTTCCTGAATATATTCAGGAAAAAACGCATACGCCCTTTTTGGCCAACCAAGCAAGCTTGCAAAGGAAATCTGCACTACAATGAAGTCTCACTTCCCCCCGGTCAAAAGGGCCATCTGAAAAAATTGTAAAATCCAGAAAGGCAGGACAGGCCATGGAGAACTGGGAGCCTTGTTATGCTGATGGGCGGGATGTAAATTGCCAACAGACACTCGGGAGAAGTGTATGGTGTTTCCTGAAACATCTAAAAAACAAAGCAACAGAGCCTAGGGCACTTCCACTTATGGTCCTATAGCTTAGGGAAATTAAAATCAAAAAGACACAGCCACCCCAAAGTTTGCGATGCCTCTGTTTACAAGAACCTCGTTTACTGTACAAGTTCAATATCACAGAAAGTGAAAAATGGATAAAGAACTTGTGGTACTTACGTACAATGCAGTATAACTCAGCAATGAAATCTATGTCATCAGGCCCGTAGCAGCATAATGAGTGGATTCAGGTACGATGATTCTAACTGAAATAAGTCACACAGAAAAAGAAACATCATAAGATATCACTAATACACGGAATGTAAACTTGGCTACACAGGAACTGAATTCCAAAACACAACAGGGTCTCAAATTTAGAAAACCAACTTATGCTTGCTTAAGGGGAAAGGTGAGTTGGGGTGCTGCATAAAACCAGAGATTGAAATGAGCACAGATAATGTTCCTTAAGCCAAATATGGAATAGACAAGAGCTACTCCTTACTCAATGAAATGGACTCAACACCGCATATTAAACGCCTAAGAATGTACCTGACTAGTAAGTATCTTAAAACCTATGGATTGCTATGTCTCCAAAAGAGAATCAAGCATGTTTACAGGGGCATAAACGCAGCAGTGATAGGATTGGAGAGGTTCGGTGAGCAAATGAAGACCCTTTGAAGTCATATTGCATGGTACCCATTACACGGGTCTCAACTCTCCAGGTTTAAGGTATTCTTCCTTCAGCTAAAACATGCATGTGGAACCCAGAGTATGATCAACCGTGTGAACGGGAGACGTGTTCAAATATGTCTCAGTTTTCCTCCCCTGGTACTCGGGTGCAACATTCCAGACGCTTTACTAACACTCTCCCGACTTGGAGAGTCAGTCCCTTTAACCTCCTGTTTGGCCCAGTTTGCAATTTCTGCGGAAGATGAACAGGAATAGCGAGAACCAATGAGAGACTAGCTGGAGGTGTCTGGACGGGCAAATTTAACTCTCATTTCCCACCAGGAAGAGGAATTAACCAAAGGCTCAGCGTGCCGTGCCGGAACCAGATTAGGGCCTGAAGCCATCCTGGGGTGTTGCGGCCATGTCACAAGAAAGCGAGTTGAAGAAAGGAGCTCAGGGGTACTGTAATTCACAAACCTGCAGAGTTATAAATGACAGCTATCGTCCAAAAATATACTGAAGTAAGGCTGCCAAGAGGACTTGAAAGCGGGGCAAAATTGCAGGAAACCGATTTCAGGAGGTAGACTGGAATTGCATTGAAAGCATAGGAAAACAGGCAGAACGTCCACAATGATGCACTTGGCCAAAAAGGGCGTATGTGTTTTTTCCTGAATATATTCAGGAAAAAACGCATACGCCCTTTTTGGCCAACCAAGCAAGCTTGCAAAGGAAATCTGCACTACAATGAAGTCTCACTTCCCCCCGGTCAAAAGGGCCATCTGAAAAAATTGTAAAATCCAGAAAGGCAGGACAGGCCATGAAGAACTGGGAGCCTTGTTAGGCTGATGGGCGGGATGTAAATTGCCAACAGACACTCCGGAGAAGTGTATGGTGTTTCCTGAAACATCTAAAAAACAAAGCAACAGAGCCTAGGGCACTTCCACTTATGGTCCTATAGCTTAGGGAAATTAAAATCAAAAAGACACAGCCACCCCAAAGTTTGGGACGCCTCTGTTTACAAGAACGTCGTTTACCGTACAAGTTCAATATCACAGCAAGTGAAAAATGGATAAAGAACTTGTGGTACTTACGTACAATGCAGTATCACTCAGCAATGAAATCTATGTCATCAGGCCCGTAGCAGCATAATGAGTGGATTCAGATACGATGATTCTAACTGAAATAAGTCACACAGAAAAAGAAACATCATAAGATATCACTAATACACGGAATGTAAACTTGGCTACACAGGAACTGAATTCCAAAACAGAACAGGGTCTCAAATTTAGAAAACCAACTTATGCTTGCTTAAGGGGAAAGGTGAGTTGGGGTGCTGCATAAAACCAGAGATTGAAATGAGCACAGATAAAGTTCCTTAAGCCAAATATCGAATAGACAAGAGCTACTCCTTACTCAACGAAATGGACTCAACACCGCATATTAAACGCCTAAGAATGTACCTGACTAGTAAGTATCTTAAAACCTATGGATTGCTATGTCTCCAAAGGAGAATCAAGCGTGTGTACAGGGGCATAAACGAAGCAGTGATAGGATTGGAGAGGTTCGGTGAGCAAATGAAGACCCTTTGAAGTCATATTGCATGGTACCCATTACACGGGTCTCAACTCTCCAGGTTTAAGGTATTCTTCCTTCAGCTAAAACATGCATGTGGAACCCAGAGTATGATCAACCGTGTGAACGGGAGACGTGTTCAAATATGTCTCAGTTTTCCTCCCCTGGTACTCGGGTGCAACATTCCAGATGCTTTACTAACACTCTCCCCACTTGGAGAGTCAGCGCCTTTAACCTCCTGTTTGGCCCAGTTTGCAATTTCTGCGGAAGATGAACAGGAATAGCGAGAACCAATGAGAGACTAGCTGGAGGTGTCTGGACGGGCAAATTTAACTCTCATTTCCCACCAGGAAGAGGAAATAACCAAAGGCTCAGCGTGCCGTGCCAGAACCACATTAGGGCCTGAAGCCATCCTGCGGTGTTGCGGCCAGCTCACAAGAAAGCGAGTTGAAGAAAGGAGCTCAGGGGCACTGTAATTCACAAACCTGCAGAGTTATAAATGACAGCTATCGTCCAAAAATATACTGAAGTAAGGCTGCCAAGAGGACTTGAAAGCGGGGCAGAATTGCAGGAAACCGATTTCAGGAGGTAGACTGGAATTGCATTGAAAGCATAGGAAAAGAGGCAGAACGTCCACAATGATGCACTTGGCCAAAAAGGGCGTATGCGTTTTTTCCTGAATATATTCAGGAAAAAACGCATACGCCCTTTTTGGCCAACCAAGCAAGCTTGCAAAGGAAATCTGCACTACAATGAAGTCTCACTTCCCCCCGGTCAAAAGGGCCATCTGAAAAAAGTGTAAAATCCAGAAAGGCAGGACAGGCCATGGAGAACTGGGAGCCTTGTTATGCTGATGGGTGGGATGTAAATTGCCAACAGACACTCGGGAGAAGTGTATGGTGTTTCCTGAAACATCTAAAAAACAAAGCAACAGAGCCTAGGGCACTTCCACTTATGGTCCTATAGCTTAGGGAAATTAAAATCAAAAAGACACAGCCACCCCAAAGTTTGGGACGCCTCTGTTTACAAGAACCTCGTTTACAGTAAAAGTTCAACATCGCAGAAAGTGAAAAATGGATAAAGAAGTTGTGGTATTTACTTACAAAGCAATATCACTCAGTAATGAAATCTATGTCATCAGGCCCTTAGCAGCATAATGAGTGGATTCAGGTACGATGATTCTAACTGAAATAAGTCACACAGAAAAAGAAACATCATAAGATATCAGTAATACATGGAATGTAAACTTGGCTACACAGGAACTGAATTACAGAAGAGAACACGGTCTCAAATTTAGAAAACCAACTTATGCTTGCTTAAGCGGAAAGGTGAGTTGGGGTGCTGCATAAAACCAGAGATTGAAATGAGAACAGATAAAGTTCCTTAAGCCAAATATGGAATAGACAAGAGGTACTCCTTGCTCAACGAAATGGACTCAACACCACATATTAAACGCCTAAGAATGTACCTGACTAGTAAGTATCTTAAAACCTATGGATTGCTATGTCTCCGAAAGAGAATCAAGCATGTGTACAGGGGCATAAACGCAGCAGTGATAGGATTGGAGAGGTTCGGTGAGCCAATGAAGACCCTTTGAAGTCATATTGCATGGTACCCATTCCAAAGGTTTCAACTACCCAGTTTTAAGGTATTCTTCCTTCAGCTAAAACATGCATGTGGAACCTAGAGTATGATCAACCATGTGATCGGGAGACGTGTTCAAATATGTCTCAGTTTTCATACCCTGGTACTCGGGTGCAACATTCCAGACGCTTTACTAGCACTCTCCCGACTTGGAGAGTCAGTCCCTTTAACCTCCTGTATGGCCTAGTTTGCAATTTCTGCGGAAGATGAACAGGAATAGCGAGAACCAATGAGAGACTAGCTGGAGGTGTCTGGACGGGCAAATTTATTTCTCATTTCCCACCAGGTAGAGGAATTAACCAAAGGCTGAGCGTGCCATGCCGGAAACAGATTAGGGCCTGAAGCCATCCTGTAGTGTTGCGGCCAGCTCACAAGAAAGCGAGTTGAAGAAAGGAGCTCAGGGGCACTGTAATTCACAAACCTGCAGAGTTATAAATGACAGCTATTGTCCAAAAATATACTGAAGTAAGGCTGCCAAGAGGACTTGAAAGCGCGGCAGAATTGCAGGAAACCGATTTCAGGAGGTAGACTGGAATTGCATTGAAAGCATAGGAAAAGAGGCAGAACGTCCACAATGATGCACTTGGCCAAAAAGGGCGTATGCGTTTTTTCCTGAATATATTCAGGAAAAAACGCATACGCCCTTTATGGCCAACCAAGCAAGCTTGCAAAGGAAATCTGCACTACAATGAAGTCTCACTTCCCCCCAGTCAAAAGGGCCATCTGAAAAAAGTGTAAAATCCAGAAAGGCAGGACAGGCCATGGAGAACTGGGAGCCTTGTTATGCTGATGGGCGGGATGTAACTTGCCAACAGACACTCGGGAGAACTGTATGGTGTTTCCTGAAACATCTAAAAAACAAAGCAACAGAGCCTAGGGCACTTCCACTTATGGTCCTATAGCTTAGGAAAATTAAAATCAAAAAGACACAGCCACCCCAAAGTTTGGAACGGCTCTGTTTACAAGAACCTCGTTTACAGTACAAGTTCAACATCGCAGAAAGTGAAAAATGGATAAAGAAGTTGTGGTATTTACTTACAAAGCAATATCACTCAGCAATGAAATCTATGTCATCAGGCACTTAGCAGCACAATGAGTGGATTCAGGTATGATGATTCTAACTGAAATAAGTCACACAGAAAAAGAAACATCATAAGATATCACTAATACACGGAATGTAAACTTGGCTACACAGGAACTGAATTACAGAACAGAACAGGGTCTCAAATTTAGAACACCAACTTATGCTTGCTTAAGGGTAAAGGTGAGTTGGGGTGCTGCATAAAACCAGAGATTGAAATGAACACAGATAAATTTCCTTAAGCCAAATATGGAATAGACAAGAGCTACTCCTTGCTCAACGAAATGGACTCAACACCGCATATTAAACGCCTAAGAATGTACCTGACTAGTAAGTATCTTAAAACCTATGGATTGCTATGTCTCCGAAAGAGAATCAAGCATGTGTACAGGGGCATAAACGCAGCAGTGATAGGATTGGAGAGGTTCGGTGAGCAAATGAAGACCCTTTGAAGTCATATTGCATGGTACCCATTACACGGGTCTCAACTCTCCAGGTTTAAGGTATTCTTCCTTCAGCTAAAACATGCATGTGGAACCCAGAGTATGATCAACCGTGTGAACGGGAGACGTGTTCAAATATGTCTCAGTTTTCCTCCCCTGGTACTCGGGTGCAACATTCCAGACGCTTTACTAACACTCTCCCCACTTGGAGAGTCAGCGCCTTTAACCTCCTGTTTGGCCCAGTTTGCAATTTCTGCGGAAGATGAACAGGAATAGCGAGAACCAATGAGAGACTAGCTGGAGGTGTCTTGACGGGCAAATTTAACTCTCATTTCCCACCAGGAAGAGGAAATAACCAAAGGCTCAGCGTGCCGTGCCGGAACAAGATTAGGGGCTGAAGCTATCCTGCGGTGTTGCGGCCAGCTCACAAGAAAGCGAGTTGAAGAAAGGAGCTCAGGGGCACTGTAATTCACAAACCTGCAGAGTTATAAATGACAGCTATCGTCCAAAAATATACTGAAGTAAGGCTGCCAAGAGGACTTGAAAGTGCGGCAGAATTGCAGGAAACCGATTTCAGGAGGTAGACTGGAATTGCATTGAAAGCATAGGAAAAGAGGCAGAACGTCCACAATGATGCACTTGGCCAAAAAGGGCGTATGCGTTTTTTCCTGAATATATTCAGGAAAAAACGCATACGCACTTTTTGGCCAACCAAGCAAGCTTGCAAAGGAAATCTGCACTACAATGAAGTCTCACTTCCCCCCGGTCAAAAGGGCCATCTGAAAAAAGTGTAAAATCCAGAAAGGCAGGACAGGCCATGGAGAACTGGGAGCCTTGTTATGCTGATGGGCGGGATGTAAATTGCCAACAGACACTTGGGAGAAGTGTATGGTGTTTCCTGAAACATCTAAAAAACAAAGCAACAGAGCCTAGGGCACTTCCACTTATGGTCCTATAGCTTAGGGAAATTAAAATCAAAAAGACACAGCCACCCCAAAGTTTGGGACGCCTCTGTTTACAAGAACCTCGTTTACCGTACAAGTTCAATATCACAGAAAGTGAAAAATGGATAAAGAACTTGTGGTACTTACGTACAATGCAGTATCACTCAGCAATGAAATCTATGTCATCAGGCCCGTAGCAGCACAATGAGTGGATTCAGGTACGATGATTCTAACTGAAATAAGTCACACAGAAATAGAAACATCATAAGATATCACTAATACACGGAATGTAAACTTGGCTACACAGGAACTGAATTCCAAAACAGAACAGGGTCTCAAATTTAGAAAACCAACTTATGCTTGCTTAAGGGGAAAGGTGAGTTGGGGTGCTGCATAAAACCAGAGATTGAAATGAGCACAGATAAAGTTCCTTAAGCCAAATATGGAATAGACAAGAGCTACTCCTTGCTCAACGAAATGGACTCAACACCCCATATTAAACGCCTAAGAATGTACCTGACTAGTAATTATCTTAAAACCTATGGATTGCTATGTCTCCAAAAGAGAATCAAGCATGTGTACAGGGGCATAAACGCAGCAGTGATAGGATTGGAGAGGTTCGGTGAACAAATGAAGACCCTTTGAAGTCATATTGCATGGTACCCATTACACGGGTCTCAACTCTCCAGGTTTAAGGTATTCTTCCTTCAGCTAAAATATGCATGTGGAACCCAGAGTATGATCAACCGTGTGAACGGGAGACGTGTTCAAATATGTCTCAGTTTTCCTCCCCTGGTACTCGGGTGCAACATTCCAGACGCTTTACTAACACTCTCCCCACTTGGAGAGTCAGCGCCCTTAACCTCCTGTTTGGCCCAGTTTGCATTTTCTGCGGAAGATGAACAGGAATAGCGAGAACCAGTGAGAGACTAGCTGGAGGTGTCTGGACGGGCAAATTTAACTCTCATTTCCCACCAGGAAGAGGAAATAACCAAAGGCTCAGCGTGCCGTGCCGGAACCAGATTAGGGCCTGAAGCCATCCTGCGGTGTTGCGGCCAGCTCACAAGAAAGCGAGTTGAAGAAAGGAGCTCAGGGGCACTGTAATTCACAAACGTGCAGAGTTATAAATGACAGCTATCGTCCAAAAATATACTGAAGTAAGGCTGCCAAGAGGACTTGAAAGCGGGGCAGAATTGCAGGAAACCGATTTCAGGAGGTAGACTGGAATTGCATTGAAAGCATAGGAAAAGAGGCAGAACGTCCACAATGATGCACTTGGCCAAAAAGGGCGTATGCGTTTTTTCCTGAATATATTCAGGAAAAAACGCATACGCCCTTTTTGGCCAACCAAGCAAGCTTGCAAAGGAAATCTGCACTACAATGAAGTCTCACTTCCCCCCGGTCAAAAGGGCCATCTGAAAAAATTGTAAAATCCAGAAAGGCAGGACAGGCCATGGAGAACTGGGAGCCTTGTTATTCTGATGGGCGGGATGTAAATTGCCAACAGACACTCGGGAGAAGTGTATGGTGTTTCCTGAAACATCTAAAAAACAAAGCAACAGAGCCTAGGGCACTTCCACTTATGGTCCTATAGCTTAGGGAAATTAAAATCAAAAAGACACAGCCACCCCAAAGTTTGCGATGCCTCTGTTTACAAGAACCTCGTTTACTGTACAAGTTCAATATCACAGAAAGTGAAAAATGGATAAAGAACTTGTGGTACTTACGTACAATGCAGTATAACTCAGCAATGAAATCTATGTCATCAGGCCCTTAGCAGCATAATGAGTGGATTCAGGTACGATGATTCTAACTGAAATAAGTCACACAGAAAAAGAAACATCATAAGATATCACTAATACACGGAATGTAAACTTGGCTACACAGGAACTGAATTCCAAAACAGAACAGGGTCTCAAATTTAGAAAACCAACTTATGCTTGCTTAAGGGGAAAGGTGAGTTGGGGTGCTGCATAAAACCAGAGATTGAAATGAGCACAGATAAAGTTCCTTAAGCCAAATATGGAATAGACAAGAGCTACTCCTTGCTCAACGAAATGGACTCAACACCCCATATTAAACGCCTAAGAATGTACCTGACTAGTAAGTATCTTAAAACCTATGGATTGCTATGTCTCCAAAGGAGAATCAAGCGTGTGTACAGGGGCATAAACGCAGCAGTGATAGGATTGGAGAGGTTCGGTGAGCAAATGAAGACCCTTTGAAGTCATATTGCATGGTACCCATTACACGGGTCTCAACTCTCCAGGTTTAAGGTATTCTTCCTTCAGCTAAAACATGCATGTGGAACCCAGAGTATGATCAACCGTGTGAACGGGAGACGTGTTCAAATATGTCTCAGTTTTCCTCCCCTGGTACTCGGGTGCAACATTCCAGACGCTTTACTAACACTCTCCCCACTTGGAGAGTCAGCGCCTTTAACCTCCTGTATGGCCTAGTTTGCAATTTCTGCGGAAGATGAACAAGAATAGCGAGAACCAATGAGAGACTAGCTGGAGGTGTCTGGACGGGCAAATTTATTTCTCATTTCCCACCAGGTAGAGGAATTAACCAAAGGCTCAGCGTGCCGTGCCGGAAACAGATTAGGGCCTGAAGCCATCCTGTAGTGTTGCGGCCAGCTCACAAGAAAGCGAGTTGAAGAAAGGAGCTCAGGGGCACTGTAATTCACAAACCTGCAGAGTTATAAATGACAGCTATTGTCCAAAAATATACTGAAGTAAGGCTGCCAAGAGGACTTGAAAGCGCGGCAGAATTGCAGGAAACCGATTTCAGGAGGTAGACTGGAATTGCATTGAAAGCATAGGAAAAGAGGCAGAACGTCCACAATGATGCACTTGGCCAAAAAGGGCGTATGCGTTTTTTCCTGAATATATTCAGGAAAAAACGCATACGCCCTTTATGGCCAACCAAGCAAGCTTGCAAAGGAAATCTGCACTACAATGAAGTCTCACTTCCCCCCAGTCAAAAGGGCCATCTGAAAAAAGTGTAAAATCCAGAAAGGCAGGACAGGCCATGGAGAACTGGGAGCCTTGTTATGCTGATGGGCGGGATGTAACTTGCCAACAGACACTCGGGAGAACTGTATGGTGTTTCCTGAAACATCTAAAAAACAAAGCAACAGAGCCTAGGGCACTTCCACTTTTGGTCCTATAGCTTAGGGAAATTAAAATCAAAAAGACACAGCCACCCCAAAGTTTGGAACGGCTCTGTTTACAAGAACCTCTTTTACAGTACAAGTTCAACATCGCAGAAAGTGAAAAATGGATAAAGAACTTGTGGTATTTACTTACAAAGCAATATCACTCAGCAATGAAATCTATGTCATCAGGCACTTAGCAGCACAATGAGTGGATTCAGGTATGATGATTCTAACTGAAATAAGTCACACAGAAAAAGAAACATCATAAGATATCACTAATACACGGAATGTAAACTTGGCTACACAGGAACTGAATTCCAAAACAGAACAGGGTCTCAAATTTAGAAAACCAACTTATGCTTGCTTAAGGGGAAAGGTGAGTTGGGGTGCTGCATAAAACCAGAGATTGAAATGAGCACAGATAAAGTTCCTTAAGCCAAATATCGAATAGACAAGAGCTACTCCTTACTCAACGAAATGGACTCAACACCGCATATTAAACGCCTAAGAATGTACCTGACTAGTAAGTATCTTAAAACCTATGGATTGCTATGTCTCCAAAGGAGAATCAAGCGTGTGTACAGGGGCATAAACGCAGCAGTGATAGGATTGGAGAGGTTCGGTGAGCAAATGAAGACCCTTTGAAGTCATATTGCATGGTACCCATTACACGGGTCTCAACTCTCCAGGTTTAAGGTATTCTTCCTTCAGCTAAAACATGCATGTGGAACCCAGAGTATGATCAACCGTGTGAACGGGAGACGTGTTCAAATATGTCTCAGTTTTCCTCCCCTGGTACTCGGGTGCAACATTCCAGACGCTTTACTAACACTCTCCCCACTTGGAGAGTCAGCGCCTTTAACCTCCTGTTTGGCCCAGTTTGCAATTTCTGCGGAAGATGAACAGGAATAGCGAGAACCAATGAGAGACTAGCTGGAGGTGTCTGGACGGGCAAATTTAACTCTCATTTCCCACCAGGAAGAGGAAATAACCAAAGGCTCAGCGTGCCGTGCCAGAACCACATTAGGGCCTGAAGCCATCCTGCGGTGTTGCGGCCAGCTCACAAGAAAGCGAGTTGAAGAAAGGAGCTCAGGGGCACTGTAATTCACAAACCTGCAGAGTTATAAATGACAGCTATCGTCCAAAAATATACTGAAGTAAGGCTGCCAAGAGGACTTGAAAGCGGGGCAGAATTGCAGGAAACCGATTTCAGGAGGTAGACTGGAATTGCATTGAAAGCATAGGAAAAGAGGCAGAACGTCCACAATGATGCACTTGGCCAAAAAGGGCGTATGCGTTTTTTCCTGAATATATTCAGGAAAAAACGCATACGCCCTTTTTGGCCAACCAAGCAAGCTTGCAAAGGAAATCTGCACTACAATGAAGTCTCACTTCCCCCCGGTCAAAAGGGCCATCTGAAAAAAGTGTAAAATCCAGAAAGGCAGGACAGGCCATGGAGAACTGGGAGCCTTGTTATGCTGATGGGCGGGATGTAAATTGCCAACAGACACTCGGGAGAAGTGTATGGTGTTTCCTGAAACATCTAAAAAACAAAGCAACAGAGCCTAGGGCACTTCCACTTATGGTCCTATAGCTTAGGGAAATTAAAATCAAAAAGACACAGCCACCCCAAAGTTTGGGACGCCTCTGTTTACAAGAACCTCGTTTACAGTAAAAGTTCAACATCGCAGAAAGTGAAAAATGGATAAAGAAGTTGTGGTATTTACTTACAAAGCAATATCACTCAGTAATGAAATCTATGTCATCAGGCCCTTAGCAGCATAATGAGTGGATTCAGGTACGATGATTCTAACTGAAATAAGTCACACAGAAAAAGAAACATCATAAGATATCAGTAATACATGGAATGTAAACTTGGCTACACAGGAACTGAATTACAGAAGAGAACACGGTCTCAAATTTAGAAAACCAACTTATGCTTGCTTAAGCGGAAAGGTGAGTTGGGGTGCTGCATAAAACCAGAGATTGAAATGAGAACAGATAAAGTTCCTTAAGCCAAATATGGAATAGACAAGAGGTACTCCTTGCTCAACGAAATGGACTCAACACCACATATTAAACGCCTAAGAATGTACCTGACTAGTAAGTATCTTAAAACCTATGGATTGCTATGTCTCCGAAAGAGAATCAAGCATGTGTACAGGGGCATAAACGCAGCAGTGATAGGATTGGAGAGGTTCGGTGAGCAAATGAAGACCCTTTGAAGTCATATTGCATGGTACCCATTCCAAAGGTTTCAACTACCCAGGTTTAAGGTATTCTTCCTTCAGCTAAAACATGCATGTGGAACCTAGAGTATGATCAACCATGTGATCGGGAGACGTGTTCAAATATGTCTCAGTTTTCATACCCTGGTACTCGGGTGCAACATTCCAGACGCTTTACTAGCACTCTCCCGACTTGGAGAGTCAGTCCCTTTAACCTCCTGTATGGCCTAGTTTGCAATTTCTGCGGAAGATGAACAAGAATAGCGAGAACCAATGAGAGACTAGCTGGAGGTGTCTGGACGGGCAAATTTATTTCTCATTTCCCACCAGGTAGAGGAATTAACCAAAGGCTCAGCGTGCCGTGCCGGAAACAGATTAGGGCCTGAAGCCATCTTGTAGTGTTGCGGCCAGCTCACAAGAAAGCGAGTTGAAGAAAGGAGCTCAGGGGCACTGTAATTCACAAACCTGCAGAGTTATAAATGACAGCTATTGTCCAAAAATATACTGAAGTAAGGCTGCCAAGAGGACTTGAAAGCGCGGCAGAATTGCAGGAAACCGATTTCAGGAGGTAGACTGGAATTGCATTGAAAGCATAGGAAAAGAGGCAGAACGTCCACAATGATGCACTTGGCCAAAAAGGGCGTATGCGTTTTTTCCTGAATATATTCAGGAAAAAACGCATACGCCCTTTATGGCCAACCAAGCAAGCTTGCAAAGGAAATCTGCACTACAATGAAGTCTCACTTCCCCCCAGTCAAAAGGGCCATCTGAAAAAAGTGTAAAATCCAGAAAGGCAGGACAGGCCATGGAGAACTGGGAGCCTTGTTATGCTGATGGGCGGGATGTAACTTGCCAACAGACACTCGGGAGAACTGTATGGTGTTTCCTGAAACATCTAAAAAACAAAGCAACAGAGCCTAGGGCACTTCCACTTATGGTCCTATAGCTTAGGAAAATTAAAATCAAAAAGACACAGCCACCCCAATGTTTGGAACGGCTCTGTTTACAAGAACCTCGTTTACAGTACAAGTTCAACATCGCAGAAAGTGAAAAATGGATAAAGAAGTTGTGGTATTTACTTACAAAGCAATATCACTCAGCAATGAAATCTATGTCATCAGGCACTTAGCAGCACAATGAGTGGATTCAGGTATGATGATTCTAACTGAAATAAGTCACACAGAAAAAGAAACATCATAAGATATCACTAATACACGGAATGTAAACTTGGCTACACACAAACTGAATTACAGAACAGAACAGGGTCTCAAATTTAGAACACCAACTTATGCTTGCTTAAGGGTAAAGGTGAGTTGGGGTGCTGCATAAAACCAGAGATTGAAATGAACACAGATAAAGTTCCTTAAGCCAAATATGGAATAGACAAGAGCTACTCCTTGCTCAACGAAATGGACTCAACACCGCATATTAAACGCCTAAGAATGTACCTGACTAGTAAGTATCTTAAAACCTATGGATTGCTATGTCTCCGAAAGAGAATCAAGCATGTGTACAGGGGCATAAACGCAGCAGTGATAGGATTGGAGAGGTTCGGTGAGCAAATGAAGACCCTTTGAAGTCATATTGCATGGTACCCATTACACGGGTCTCAACTCTCCAGGTTTAAGGTATTCTTCCTTCAGCTAAAACATGCATGTGGAACCCAGAGTATGATCAACCGTGTGAACGGGAGACGTGTTCAAATATGTCTCAGTTTTCCTCCCCTGGTACTCGGGTGCAACATTCCAGACGCTTTACTAACACTCTCCCCACTTGGAGAGTCAGCGCCTTTAACCTCCTGTTTGGCCCAGTTTGCAATTTCTGCGGAAGATGAACAGGAATAGCGAGAACCAATGAGAGACTAGCTGGAGGTGTCTTGACGGGCAAATTTAACTCTCATTTCCCACCAGGAAGAGGAAATAACCAAAGGCTCAGCGTGCCGTGCCGGAACAAGATTAGGGGCTGAAGCTATCCTGCGGTGTTGCGGCCAGCTCACAAGAAAGCGAGTTGAAGAAAGGAGCTCAGGGGCACTGTAATTCACAAACCTGCAGAGTTATAAATGACAGCTATCGTCCAAAAATATACTGAAGTAAGGCTGCGAAGAGGACTTGAAAGTGCGGCAGAATTGCAGGAAACCGATTTCAGGAGGTAGACTGGAATTGCATTGAAAGCATAGGAAAAGAGGCAGAACGTCCACAATGATGCACTTGGCCAAAAAGGGCGTATGCGTTTTTTCCTGAATATATTCAGGAAAAAACGCATACGCACTTTTTGGCCAACCAAGCAAGCTTGCAAAGGAAATCTGCACTACAATGAAGTCTCACTTCCCCCCGGTCAAAAGGGCCATCTGAAAAAAGTGTAAAATCCAGAAAGGCAGGACAGGCCATGGAGAACTGGGAGCCTTGTTATGCTGATGGGCGGGATGTAAATTGCCAACAGACACTCGGGAGAAGTGTATGGTGTTTCCTGAAACATCTAAAAAACAAAGCAACAGAGCCTAGGGCACTTCCACTTATGGTCCTATAGCTTAGGGAAATTAAAATCAAAAAGACACAGCCACCCCAAAGTTTGGGACGCCTCTGTTTACAAGAACCTCGTTTACCGTACAAGTTCAATATCACAGAAAGTGAAAAATGGATAAAGAACTTGTGGTACTTACGTACAATGCAGTATCACTCAGCAATGAAATCTATGTCAACAGGCCCGTAGCAGCACAATGAGTGGATTCAGGTACGATGATTCTAACTGAAATAAGTCACACAGAAATAGAAACATCATAAGATATCACTAATACACGGAATGTAAACTTGGCTACACAGGAACTGAATTCCAAAACAGAACAGGGTCTCAAATTTAGAAAACCAACTTATGCTTGCTTAAGGGGAAAGGTGAGTTGGGGTGCTGCATAAAACCAGAGATTGAAATGAGCACAGATAAAGTTCCTTAAGCCAAATATGGAATAGACAAGAGCTACTCCTTGCTCAACGAAATGGACTCAACACCCCATATTAAACGCCTAAGAATGTACCTGACTAGTAATTATCTTAAAACCTATGGATTGCTATGTCTCCAAAAGAGAATCAAGCATGTGTACAGGGGCATAAACGCAGCAGTGATAGGATTGGAGAGGTTCGGTGAACAAATGAAGACCCTTTGAAGTCATATTGCATGGTACCCATTACACGGGTCTCAACTCTCCAGGTTTAAGGTATTCTTCCTTCAGCTAAAATATGCATGTGGAACCCAGAGTATGATCAACCGTGTGAACGGGAGACGTGTTCAAATATGTCTCAGTTTTCCTCCCCTGGTACTCGGGTGCAACATTCCAGACGCTTTACTAACACTCTCCCCACTTGGAGAGTCAGCGCCTTTAACCTCCTGTTTGGCCCAGTTTGCATTTTCTGCGGAAGATGAACAGGAATAGCGAGAACCAGTGAGAGACTAGCTGGAGGTGTCTGGATGGGCAAATTTAACTCTCATTTCCCACCAGGAAGAGGAAATAACCAAAGGCTCAGCGTGCCGTGCCGGAACCAGATTAGGGCCTGAAGCCATCCTGCGGTGTTGCGGCCAGCTCACAAGAAAGCGAGTTGAAGAAAGGAGCTCAGGGGCACTGTAATTCACAAACCTGCAGAGTTATAAATGACAGCTATCGTCCAAAAATATACTGAAGTAAGGCTGCCAAGAGGACTTGAAAGCGGGGCAGAATTGCAGGAAACCGATTTCAGGAGGTAGACTGGAATTGCATTGAAAGCATAGGAAAAGAGGCAGAACGTCCACAATGATGCACTTGGCCAAAAAGGGCGTATGCGTTTTTTCCTGAATATATTCAGGAAAAAACGCATACGCCCTTTTTGGCCAAGCAAGCAAGCTTGCAAAGGAAATCTGCACTACAATGAAGTCTCACTTCCCCCCGGTCAAAAAGGCCATCTGAAAAAAGTGTAAAATCCAGAAAGGCAGGACAGGCCATGGAGAACTGGGAGCCTTGTTATGCTGATGGGCGGGATGTAAATTGCCAACAGACACTCGGGAGAAGTGTATGGTGTTTCCTGAAACATCTAAAAAACAAAGCAACAGAGCCTAGGGCACTTCCACTTATGGTCCTATAGCTTAGGGAAATTAAAATCAAAAAGACACAGCCACGCCAAAGTTTGGGATGCCTCTGTTTACAAGAACCTCGTTTACCGTACAAGTTCAATATCACAGAAAGTGAAAAATGGATAAAGAACTTGTGGTACTTACGTACAATGCAGTATCACTCAGCAATGAAATCTATGTCATCAGGCCCGTAGCAGCATAATGAGTGGATTCAGGTACGATGATTCTAACTGAAATAAGTCACACAGAAAAAGAAACATCATAAGATATCACTAATACATGGAATGTAAACTTGGCTACACAGGAACTGAATTCCAAAACAGAACAGGGTCTCAAATTTAGAAAACCAACTTATGCTTGCTTAAGGGGAAAGGTGAGTTGGGGTGCTGCATAAAACCAGAGATTGAAATGAGCACAGATAATGTTCCTTAAGCCAAATATGGAATAGACAAGAGCTACTCCTTGCTCAACGAAATGGACTCAACACCGCATATTAAACGCCTAAGAATGTACCTGACTAGTAAGTATCTTAAAACCTATGGATTGCTATGTCTCCGAAAGAGAATCAAGCATGTTTACAGGGGCATAAACGCAGCAGTGATAGGATTGGAGAGGTTCGGTGAGCAAATGAAGACCCTTTGAAGTCATATTGCATGGTACCCATTCCACAGGTATCAACTACCCAGGTTTAAGGTATTCTTCCTTCAGCTAAAACATGCATGTGGAACCTAGAGTATGATCAACCATGTGATCGGGAGACGTGTTCAAATATGTCTCAGTTTTCGTACCCTGGTACTCGGGTGCAACATTCCAGACGCTTTACTAACACTCTCCCGACTTGGAGAGTCAGTCCCTTTAACCTCCTGTTTGGCCTAGTTTGCAATTTCTGCGGAAGATGAACAGGAATAGTGAGAACCAATGAGAGACTAGCTGGAGGTGTCTGGACGGGCAAATTTATCTCTCATTTCCCACCAGGAAGAGGAATTAACCAAAGGCTCAGCGTGCCATGCCGGAACAAGATTAGGGCCTGAAGCCATCCTGTGGTGTTGCGGCCAGCTCACAAGAAAGCGAGTTGAAGAAAGGAGCCCAGGGGCACTGTAATTCACAAACCTGCAGAGTTATAAATGACAGCTATCGTCCAAAAATATACTGAAGTAAGGCTGCCAAGAGGACTTGAAAGCGCGGCAGAATTGCAAGAAACCGATTTCAGGAGGTAGACTGGAATTGCATTGAAAGCATAGGAAAAGAGGCAGAACGTCCACAATGATGCACTTGGCCAAAAATGGCGTATGCGTTTTTTCCTGAATATATTCAGGAAAAAACGCATACGCCCTTTTTGGCCAACCAAGCAAGCTTGCAGAGGAAATCTGCACTACAATGAAGTCTCACTTCCCCCCGGTCAAAAGGGCCATCTGAAAAAAGTGTAAAATCCAGAAAGGCAGGACAGGCCATGGAGAACTGGGAGCCTTGTTATGCTGATGGGCGGGATGTAAATTGCCAACAGACACTCGGGAGAAGTGTATGGTGTTTCCTGAAACATCTAAAAAACAAAGCAACAGAGCCTAGGGCACTTCCACTTATGGTCCTATAGCTTAGGGAAATTAAAATCAAAAAGACACAGCCACCCCAAAATTTGGGACGCCTCTGTTTACAAGAACCTCGTTTACAGTACAAGTTCAACATCGCAGAAAGTGAAAAATGGATAAAGAAGTTTTGGTATTTACTTACAAAGCAATATCACTCAGCAATGAAATCTATGTCATCAGGCCCTTAGCAGCACAATGAGTGGATTCAGGTACGAAGATTCTAACTGAAATAAGTCACACAGAAAAAGAAACATCATAAGATATCAGTAATACACGGAATGTAAACTTGGCTACACAGGAACTGAATTACAGAACAGAACAGGGTCTCAAATTTACAAAACCAACTTATGCTTGCTTAAGGGGAAAGGTGAGTTGGGGTGCTGCATAAAACCAGAGATTGAAATGAGCACAGATAAAGTTCCTTAAGCTAAATATGGAATAGACAAGAGCTACTCCTTGCTCAACGAAATGGACTCAACACCCCATATTAAACGCCTAAGAATGTACCTGACTAGTAAGTATCTTAAAACCTATGGTTTGCTTTGTCTCCGGAAGAGAATCAAGCATGTGTACAGGGGCATAAACGCAGCAGTGATAGGATTGGAGAGGTTCGGTGAGCAAATGAAGACCCTTTGAAGTCATATTGCATGGTACCCATTCCACAGGTTTCAACTACCCAGGTTTAAGGTATTCTTCCTTCAGCTAAAACATGCATGTGGAACCCAGAGTATGATCAACCATGTGATCGGGAGACGTGTTCAAATATGTCTCAGTTTTCATACCCTGGTACTCGGATGCAACATTCCAGACGCTTTACTAACACTCTCCCGACTTGGAGAGTCAGTCCCTTTAACCTCCTGTTTGGCCCAGTTTGCAATTTCTCCGGAAGATGAACAGGAATAGCGAGAACCAATGAGAGACTAGCTGGAGGTGTCTGGACGGGCAAATTTAACTCTCATTTCCCACCAGGAAGAGGAAATAACCAAAGGCTGAGCATGCCGTGCTGGAACCACATTAGGGCCTGAAGCCATCCTGCGGTGTTGCGGTCAGCTCACAAGAAAGCGAGTTGAAGAAAGGAGCTCAGGGACACTGTAATTCACAAACCTGCAGAGTTATAAATGACAGCTATCGTCCAAAAATATACTGAAGTAAGGCTGCCAAGAGGACTTGAAAGCGGGGCAGAATTGCAGGAAACCGATTTCAGGAGGTAGACTGGAATTGCATTGAAAGCATAGGAAAAGAGGCAGAACGTCCACAATGATGCACTTGGCCAAAAAGGGCGTATGCGTTATTTCCTGAATATATTCAGGAAAAAACGCATACGCCCTTTTTGGCCAACCAAGCAAGCTTGCAAAGGAAATCTGCACTACAATGATATCTCACTTACCCCCGGTAAAAAGGGCCATCTGAAAAAAGTGTAAAATCCAGAAAGGCAGGACAGGCCATGGAGAACTGGGAGCCTTGTTATGCTGATGGGCGGGATGTAAATTGCCAACAGACACTCGGGAGAAGTGTATGGTGTTTCCTGAAACATCTAAAAAACAAAGCAACAGAGCCTAGGGCACTTCCACTTATGGTCCTATAGCTTAGGGAAATTAAAATCAAAAAGACACAGCCACCCCAAAGTTTGGGACGCCTCTGTTTACAAGAACCTCGTTTACCATACAAGTTCAATATAACAGAAAGAGAAAAATGGATAAAGAACTTGTGGTACTTACGTACAATGCAGTATCACTCAGCAATGAAATCTATGTCATCAGGCCCGTAGAATCATAATGGGTGGATTCAAGTACGATGATTCTAACTGAAATAAGTCACACAGAAAAAGAAACATCATAAGATATCACTAATACACGGAATGTAAACTTGGCTACAAAGGAACTGAATTTCAAGACAGAACAGGGTCTCAAATGTAGAAAACCAACTTATGCTTGCTTAAGGGGAAAGGTGAGTTGGGGTGCTGCATAAAACCAGAGATTGAAATGAGCACAGATAAAGTTCCTTAAGCCAAATATGGAATAGACAAGAGCTACTCCTTGCTCAACGAAATGGACTCAACACCCGATATTAAATGCCTAAGAATGTACCTGACTAGTAAGTATCTTAAAACCTATGGATTGCTATGTCTCCAAAAGAGAATCAAGCGTGTGTACAGGGGCATAAACGCAGCAGTGATAGGATTGGAGAGGTTCGGTGAGCAAATGAAGACCCTTTGAAGTCATATTGCATGGTACCCATTACACGGGTCTCAACTCTCCAGGTTTAAGGTATTCTTCCTTCAGCTAAAACATGCATGTGGAACCCAGAGTATGATCAACCGTGTGAACGGGAGACGTGTTCAAATATGTCTCAGTTTTCCTCCCCTGGTACTCGGGTGCAACATTCCAGACGCTTTACTAACACTCTCCCCACTTGGAGAGTCAGCGCCTTTAACCTCCTGTTTGGCCCAGTTTGCAATTTCTGCGGAAGATGAACAGGAATAGCGAGAACCAATGAGAGACTAGCTGGAGGTGTCTGGACGGGCAAATTTAACTCTCATTTCCCACCAGGAAGAGGAAATAACCAAAGGCTCAGCGTGCCGTGCCAGAACCACATTAGGGCCTGAAGCCATCCTGTGGTGTTGCGGCCAGCTCAAAAGAAAGCGAGTTGAAGAAAGGAGCTCAGGGGCACTGTAATTCACAAACCTGCAGAGTTAAAAATGACAGCTATCGTCCAAAAATATACTGAAGTAAGGCTGCCAAGAGTACTTGAAAGCGGGGCAGAATTGCAGGAAACCGATTTCAGGAGGTAGACTGGAATTGCATTGAAAGCATAGGAAAAGAGGCAGAACGTCCACAATGATGCACTTGGCCAAAAAGGGCGTATGCGTTTTTTCCTGAATATATTCAGGAAAAAACGCATACGCCCTTTTTGGCCAACCAAGCAAGCTTGCAAAGGAAATCTGCACTACAATGAAGTCTCACTTCCTCCCGATCAAAAGGGCCATCTGAAAAAAGTGTAAAATCCAGAAAGGCAGGACAGGCCATGGAGAACTGGGAGCCTTGTTATGCTGATGGGCGGGATGTAAATTGCCAACAGACACTCGGGAGAAGTGTATGGTGTTTCCTGAAACATCTAAAAAACAAAGCAACAGAGCCTAGGGCACTTCCACTTATGGTCCTATAGCTTAGGGAAATTAAAATCAAAAAGACACAGCCACCCCAAAGTTTGCAACGGCTCTGTTTACAAGAACCTCATTTACAGTACAAGTTCAACACCGCACAAAGTGAAAAATGGATAAAGAAGTTGTGGTATTTACTTACAAAGCAATATCACTCAGCAGTGAAATCTATGTCATCAGGCCCTTAGCAGCACAATGAGTGGATTCAGGTATGATGATTCTAACTGAAATAAGTCACACAGAAAAAGAAACATCATAAGATATCAGTAATACACGGAATGTAAACTTGGGTACACAGGAACTGAATTCCAAAACAGAACAGGGTCTCAAATTTAGAAAACCAACTTATGCTTGCTTAAGGGGAAAGGTGAGTTGGGGTGCTACATAAAACCACAGATTGAAATGAGCACAGATAAAGTTCCTTAAGCCAAATATGGAATAGACAAGAGCTACACCTTGCTCAACAAAATGGACTCAACACCGCATATTAAACGCCTAAGAATGTACCTGACTAGTAAGTATCTTAAAACCTATGGATAGCTATGTCTCCAAAAGAGAATCAAGCGTGTGTACAGGGGTATAAACGCAGCAATGATAGGATTGGAGAGGTTCGGTGAGCAAATGAAGACCCTTTGAAGTCATATTGCATGGTTCCCATTACACAGGTCTCAACTCTCCAGGTTTAAGTTATTCTTCCTTCAGCTAAAACATGCATGTGGAACCCAGAGTATGATCAACCGTGTGAACGGGAGACGTGTTCAAATATGTTTCAGGTTTCCTCCCCTGGTACTCGGGTGCAACATTCCAGACGCTTTACTAACACTCTCCACACTTGGAGAGTCAGCGCCTTTAACGTCCTGTTTGGCCCAGTTTGCAATTTCTGCGGAAGATGAACAGGAATAGGGAGAACCAATGAGAGACTAGCTGGAGGTGTCTGGACGGGCAAATTTAACTCTCATTTCCCACCAGGAAGAAGAAATAACCAAAGGCTCAGCGTGCCGTGCCGGAACCAGATTAGGGCCTGAAGCCATCCTGCGGTGTTGCGGCCAGCTCAAAAGAAAGCGAGTTGAAGAAAGGAGCTCAGGGGCACTGTAATTCACAAACATGCAGAGTTATAAATGACAGCTATCGTCCAAAAATATACTGAAGTAAGGCTGCCAAGAGGACTTGAAAGCGCGGCAGAATTGCAGGAAACCGATTTCAGGAGGTAGACTGGAATTGCATTGAAAGCATAGGAAAAGAGGCAGAACGTCCACAATGATGCACTTGGCCAAAAAGGGCGTATGCATTTTTTCCTGAATATATTCAGGAAAAAACGCATACGCCCTTTTTGGCCAAGCAAGCAAACTTGCAAAGGAAATCTGCACTACAATGAAGTCTCACTTCCCCCCGGTCAAAAGGGTCATCTCAAAAAAGTGTAAAATCCAGAAAGGCAGGACAGGCCATGGAGAACTGGGAGCCTTGTTATGCTGATGGGCGGGATGTAAATTGCCAACAGACACTCGGGAGAAGTGTATGGTGTTTCCTGAAACATCTAAAAAACAAAGCAACAGAGCCTAGGGCACTTCCACTTATGGTCCTATAGCTTAGTGAAATTAAAATCAAAAAGACACAGCCACCCTAAAGTTTGGAAGGGCTCTGTTTACAAGAACCTCGTTTACAGTACAAGTTCAACATCGCAGAAAGTGAAAAATGGATAAAGAAGTTGTGGTATTTACTTACAAAGCAATATCACTCAGCAATGAAATCTGTGTCATCAGGCCCTTAGTAGCACAATGAGTGGATTCAGGTATGATGATTCTAACTGAAATAAGTCACACAGAAAAAGAAACATCATAAGATATCAGTAATACACGGAATGTAAACTTGGCTACACAGGAACTGAATTCCAAAACAGAACAGGGTCTCAAATTTAGAAAACCAACTTATGCTTGCTTAAGGGTAAAGGTGAGTTGGGGTGCTGCATAAAACCAGAGATTGAAATGAACACAGATAAAGTTCCTTAAGCCAAATATGGAATAGACAGGAGCTACTCCTTGCTCAACGAAATGGACTCAACACCGCATATTAAACGCCTAAGAATGTACCTGACTAGTAAGTATCTTAAAACCTACGGATTGCTATGTCTCCGAAAGAGAATCAAGCATGTGTACAGGGGCATAAACGCAGCAGTGATAGGATTGGAGAGGTTCGGTGAGCAAATGAAGACCCTTTGAAGTCATATTGCATGGTACCCATTCCACGGGTTTCAACTACCCAGGTTTATGGTATTCTTCCTTCAGCTAAAACATGCATGTGGAACCTAGAGTATGATCAACCATGTGATCGGGAGACGTGTTCAAATATGTCTCAGTTTTCGTACCCTGGTACTCGGGTGCAACATTCCAGACGCTTTACTAACACTCTCCCCACTTGGAGAGTCAGCGCCTTTAACCTCCTGTTTGGCCCAGTTTGCAATTTCTGTGGAAGATGAACAGGAATAGCGAGAACCAATGAGAGACTAGCTGGAGGTGTCTGGACGGGCAAATTTAACTCTCATTTCCCACCAGGAAGAGGAAATAACCAAAGGCTCAGCGTGCCGTGCCAGAACCACATTAGGGCCTGAAGCCATACTGTGGTGTTGCGGCCAGCTCAACAGAAAGCGAGTTGAAGAAAGGAGCTCAGGGGCACTGTAATTCACAAACCTGCAGAGTTATAAATGACAGCTATCGTCCAAAAATATACTGAAGTAAGGCTGCCAAGAGGACTTGAAAGCGGGGTAGAATTGCAGGAAACCGATTTCAGGAGGTAGACTGGAATTGCATTGAAAGCATAGGAAAAGAGGCAGAACGTCCACAATGATGCACTTGGCCAAAAAGGGCGTATGCGTTTTTTCCTGAATATATTCAGGAAAAAACGCATACGCCCTTTTTGGCCAAGCAAGCAAACTTGCAAAGGAAATCTGCACTACAATGAAGTCTCACTTCCCCCAGGTCAAAAGGGCCATCTGAAAAAAGTGTAAAATCCAGAAAGGCAGGACAGGCCATGGAGAACTGGGAGCCTTGTTATGCTGATGGGCGGGATGTAAATTGCCAACAGACACTCGGGAGAAGTGTATGGTGTTTCCTGAAACATCTAAAAAACAAAGCAACAGAGCCTAGGGCACTCCCACTTATGGTCCTATAGCATAGGGAAATTAAAATCAAAAAGACACAGGCACCCCAAAGTTTGGAATGGCTCTGTTTACAAGAACCTCGTTTACATTACAAGTTCAACATCGCAGAAAGTGAAAAATGGATAAAGAAGTTGTGGTATTTACTTACAAAGCAATATCACTCAGCAATGAAATCTATGTCATCAGGCCCTGAGCAGCACAATGAGTGGATTCAGGTATGATGATTCTAACTGAAATAAGTCACACAGAAAAAGAAACATCATAAGATATCACTAATACACGGAATGTAAACTTGGCTACACAGGAACTGAATTACAGAACAGAACAGGGTCTCAAATTTAGAAAACCAACTTATGCTTGCTTAAGGGGAAAGGTGAGTTGGGGTGCTGCATAAAACCAGAGATTGAAATGAGCACAGATAAAGTTCCTTAAGCCAAATATGGAATAGACAAGAGCTACTCCTTACTCAACGAAATGGACTCAACACACCATATTAAAAGCCTAAGAATGTACCTGACTAGTATGTATCTTAAAACCTATGGATTGCTATGTCTCCAAAAGAGAATCAAGCGTGTGTACAGGGGCATAAACGCAGCAGTGATAGGATTGGAGAGGTTCGGTGAGCAAATGAAGACCCTTTGAAGTCATATTGCATGGTACCCATTACACGGGTCTCAACTCTCCAGGTTTAAGGTATTCTTCCTTCAGCTAAAACATGCATGTGGAACCTAGAGTAAGATCAACCATGTGATCGGGAGACGTGTTCAAATATGTCTCAGTTTTCATACCCTGGTACTCGGGTGCAACATTCCAGATGCTTTACTAACACTCTCCCGACATGGAGAGTCAGTCCCTTTAACCTCCTGTTTGGCCCAATTTGCAATTTCTGCGGAAGATGAACAGGAATAGCGAGAACCAATGAGAGACTAGCTGGAGGTGTCTGGACGGGCAAATTTAACTCTCATTTCCCACCAGGAAGAGGAATTAACCAAAGGCTCAGCGTGCCGTGCCGGAACCAGATTAGGGCCTGAAGCCATCCTGCGTTGTTGCGGCCAGCTCACAAGAAAGCGAGTTGAAGAAAGGAGCTCAGGGGCACTGTAATTCACAAACCTGCAGTGTTATAAATGACAGCTATCGTCCAAAAATATACTGAAGTAAGGCTGCCAAGAGGACTTGAAAGCGGGGCAGAATTGCAGGAAATTGATTTCAGGAGGTAGACTGGAATTGCATTGAAAGCATAGGAAAAGAGGCAGAACGTCCACAATGATGCACTTGGCCAAAAAGGGCGTATGCGTTTTTTCCTGAATATATTCAGAAAAAAATGCATACGCCCTTTTTGGCCAAGCAAGCAAGCTTGCAAAGGAAATCTGCACTACAATGAAGTCTCACTTCCCCCCAGTCAAAAGGGCCATCTGAAAAAAGTGTAAAATCCAGAAAGGCAGGACAGGCCATGGAGAACTGGGAGCCTTGTTATGCTGATGGGCGGGATGTAAATTGCCAACAGACACTCGGGAGAAGTGTATGGTGTTTCCTGAAACATCTAAAAAACAAAGCAACAGAGCCTAGGGCACTTCCACTTATGGTCCTATAGCTTAGGGAAATTAAAATCAAAAAGACACAGCCACCCCAAAGTTTGGAACGGCTCTGTTTATAAGAACCTCCTTTACAGTACAAGTTCAACATCGCAGAAAGTGAAAAATGGATAAAAAAGTTGTGGTACTTACGTACAATGCAGTATCACTCAGCAATGAAATCTATGTCATCAGGCCCGTAGCAGCACAATGAGTGGATTCAGGTACGATGATTCTAACTGAAATAAGTCACACAGAAAAAGAAACATCATAAGATATCACTAATACACGGAATGTAAACTTGGCTACACAGGAACTGAATTACAGAACAGAACAGGGACACAAATTTAGAAAACCAACTTATGCTTGCTTAAGGGGAAAGGTGAGTTGGGGTGCTGCATAAAACCAGAGATTGAAATGAGCACAGATAAAGTTCCTTAAGCCAAATATGGAATAGACAAGAGCTACTCCTTGCTCAACGAAATGGACGCAACACCCCATATTAAATGCCTAAGAATGTACCTGACTAGTAAGTATCTTAAAACCTATGGATTGCTATGTCTCCAAAAGAGAATCAAGCGTGTGTACAGGGGCATAAACGCAGCAGTGATAGGATTGGAGAGGTTCGGTGAGCAAATGAAGACCCTTTGAAGTCATATTGCATGGTACCCATTCCACGGGTCTCAACTCTCCAAGTTTAAGGTATTCTTCCTTCAGCTAAAACATGCATGTGGAACCCAGAGTATGATCAACCGTGTGAACGGGAGACGTGTTCAAATATGTCTCAGTTTTCCTCCCCTGGTACTCGGGTGCAACATTCCAGACGCTTTACTAACACTCTCCCCACTTGGAGAGTCAGCGCCTTTAACCTCCTGTTTGGCCCAGTTTGCAATTTCTGTGGAAGATGAACAGGAATAGCGAGAACCAATGAGAGACTAGCTGGAGGTGTCTGGACGGGCAAATTTAAGTCTCATTTCCCACCAGGAAGAGGAATTAACCAAAGGCTCAGCGTGCCGTGCCAGAACCAGATTAGGGCCTGAAGCCATCCTGCGTTGTTGCGGCCAGCTCACAAGAAAGCGAGTTGAAGAAAGGAGCTCAGGGGCACTGTAATTCACAAACCTGCAGTGTTATAAATGACAGCTATCGTCCAAAAATATACTGAAGTAAGGCTGCCAAGAGGACTTGAAAGCGGGGCAGAATTGCAGGAAACTGATTTCAGGAGGTAGACTGGAATTGCATTGAAAGCATAGGAAAAGAGGCAGAACGTCCACAATGATGCACTTGGCCAAAAAGGGCGTATGCGTTTTTTCCTGAATATATTCAGGAAAAAACGCATACGCCCTTTTTGGCCAAGCAAGCAAGCTTGCAAAGGAAATCTGCACTACAATGAAGTCTCACTTCCCCCCGGTCAAAAGGGCCATCTGAAAAAATTGTAAAATCCAGAAAGGCAGGACAGGCCATGGAGAACTGGGAGCCTTGTTATGCTGATGGGCGGGATGTAAATTGGCAACAGACACTCGGGAGAAGTGTATGGTGTTTCCTGAAACATCTAAAAAACAAAGCAACAGAGCCTAGGGCACTTCCACTTATGGTCCTATAGCTTAGGGAAATTAAAATCAAAAAGACACAGCCACCCCAAAGTTTGGAACGGCTCTGTTTATAAAAACCTCGTTTACAGTACAAGTTCAACATCGCAGAAAGTGAAAAATGGATAAAGAACTTGTGGTACTTACATACAATGCAATATCACTCAGCAATGAAATCTATGTCATCAGGCCCGTAGCAGCACAATGAGTGGATTCAGGTACGATGATTCTAACTGAAATAAGTCACACAGAAAAAGAAACATCATAAGATATCACTAATACACGGAATGTAAACTTGGCTACACAGGAACTGAATTACAGAACAGAACAGGGACTCAAATTTAGAAAAGCAACTTATGCTTGCTTAAGGGGAAAGGTGAGTTGGGGTGCTGCATAAAACCAGAGATTGAAATGAGCACAGATAAAGTTCCTTAAGCCAAATATGGAATAGACAAGAGCTACTCCTTGCTCAACGAAATGGACTCAACACCGCATATTAAACGCCTAAGAATGTACCTGACTAGTAAGTATCTTAAAACTAATGGATTGCTATGTCTCCGAAAGAGAATCAAGCATGTGTACAGGGGCATAAACGCAGCAGTGATAGGATTGGAGAGGTTCGGTGAGCAAATGAAGACCCTTTGAAGTCATATTGCATGGTACCGATTCCACAGGTTTCAACTACCCAGGTTTAAGGTATTCTTCCTTCAGCTAAAACATGCATGTGGAACCTAGAGTATGATCAACCATGTGATCGGGAGACGTGTTCAAATATGTCTCAGTTTTCATACCCTGGTACTCGGGTGCAACATTCCAGACGCTTTACTAACACTCTCCCCACTTGGAGAGTCAGCGCCTTTAACCTCCTGTTTGGCCCAGTTTGCAATTTCTGCGGAAGATGAACAGGAATAGCGAGAACCAATGAGAGACTAGCTGGAGGTGTCTGGACGAGCAAATTTAACTCTCATTTCCCACCAGGAAGAGGAAATAACCAAAGGCTCAGCGTGCCGTGCCAGAACGACATTAGGGCCTGAAGCCATCCTGTGGTGTTGCGGCCAGCTCAAAAGAAAGCGAGTTGAAGAAAGGAGCTCAGGGGCACTGTAATTCACAAACCTGCAGAGTTATAAATGACAGCTATCGTCCAAAAATATACTGAAGTAAGGCTGCCAAGAGGACTTGGAAGCGCGGCAGAATTGCAGGAAATCGATTTCAGGAGGTAGACTGGAATTGCATTGAAAGCATAGGAAAAGAGGCAGAACGTCCACAATGATGCACTTGGCCAAAAAGGGCGTATGCGTTTTTTCCTGAATATATTCAGGAAAAAACGCATACGCCCTTTTTGGCCAACCAAGCAAGCTTGCAAAGGAAATCTGCACTACAATGAAGTCTCACTTCCTCCCGGTCAAAAGGGCCATCTGAAAAAAGTGTAAAATCCAGAAAGGCAGGACAGGCCATGGAGAACTGGGAGCCTTGTTATGCTGATGGGCGGGATGTAAATTGCCAACAGCCACTTGGGAGAAGTGTATGGTGTTTCCTGAAACATCTAAAAAACAAAGCAACAGAGCCTAGGGCACTTCCACTTATGGTCCTATAGCTTAGGGAAATTAAAATCAAAAAGACACAGCCACCCCAAAGTTTGGAACGGCTCTGTTTACAAGAACCTCATTTACAGTACAAGTTCAACACCGCAGAAAGTGAAAAATGGATAAAGAAGTTGTGGTATTTACTTACAAAGCAATATCACTCAGCAATGAAATCTATGTCATCAGGCCCTTAGCAGCACAATGAGTGGATTCAGGTATGATGATTCTAACTGAAATAAGTCACACAGAAAAAGAAACATCATAAGATATCAGTAATACACGGAATGTAAACTTGGCTACACAGGAACTGAATTCCAAAACAGAACAGGGTCTCAAATTTAGAAAACCAAGTTATGCTTGCTTAAGGGGAAAGGTGAGTTGGGGTGCTGCATAAAACCAGAGATTGAAATGAGCACAGATAAAGTTCCTTAAGCCAAATATGGAATAGACAAGAGCTACTCCTTGCTCAACGAAATGGACTCAACACCCCATATTAAACGCCTAAGAATGTACCTGACTAGTAAGTATCTTAAAACCTATGGATTGCTATGTCTCCAAAAGAGAATCAAGCGTGTGTACAGGGGCATAAACGCAGCAATGATAGGATTGGAGAGGTTCGGTGAGCAAATGAAGACCCTTTGAAGTCATATTGCATGGTACCCATTACACAGGTCTCAACTCTCCAGGTTTAAGTTATTCTTCCTTCAGCTAAAACATGCATGTGGAACCCAGAGTATGATCAACCGTGTGAACGGGAGACGTGTTCAAATATGTCTCAGTTTTCCTCCCCTGGTACTCGGGTGCAACATTCCAGACGCTTTACTAACACTCTCCCCACTTGGAGAGTCAGCGCCTTTAACCTCCTGTTTGGCCCAGTTTGCAATTTCTGCGGAAGATGAACAGGAATAGCGAGAACCAATGAGAGACTAGCTGGAGGTGTCTGGACGGGCAAATTTAACTCTCATTTCCCACCAGGAAGAGGAAATAACCAAAGGCTCAGCGTGCCGTGACAGAACCACATTAGGGCCTGAAGACATCCTGTGTTGTTGCGGCCAGCTCAAAAGAAAGCGAGTTGAAGAAAGGAGCTCAGGGGCACTGTAATTCACAAACCTGCAGAGTTATCAATGACAGCTATCGTGCAAAAATATACTGAAGTAAGGCTGCCAAGAGGACTTGGAAGCGCGGCAGAATTGCAGGAAATCGATTTCAGGAGGTAGACTGGAATTGCATTGAAAGCATAGGAAAAGAGGCAGAACGTCCACAATGATGCACTTGGCCAAAAAGGGCGTATGCGTTTTTTCCTGAATATATTCAGGAAAAAACGCATACGCCCTTTTTGGCCAACCAAGCAAGCTTGCAAAGGAAATCTGCACTACAATGAAGTCTCACTTCCTCCCGGTCAAAAGGGCCATCTGAAAAAAGTGTAAAATCCAGAAAGGCAGGACAGGCCATGGAGTACTGGGAGCCTTGTTATGCTGATGGGCGGGATGTAAATTGCCAATAGACACTCGGGAGAAGTGTATGGTGTTTCCTGAAACATCTAAAAAACAAAGCAACAGAGCCTAGGGCACTTCCACTTATGGTCCTATAGCTTAGGGAAATTAAAATCAAAAAGACACAGCCACCCTAAAGTTTGGTACGGCTCTCTTTACAAGAACCTCGTTTACAGTACAAGTTCAACATCGCAGAAAGTGAAAAATGGATAAAGAAGTTGTGGTATTTACTTACAAAGCAATATCACTCAGCAATGAAATCTATGTCATCAGGCCCTTAGTAGCACAATGAGTGGATTCAGGTATGATGATTCTAACTGAAATAAGTCACACAGAAAAAGAAACATCATAAGATATCAGTAATACACGGAATGTAAACTTGGCTACACAGGAACTGAATTACAGAACAGAACAGGGTCTCAAATTTAGAAAACCAACTTATGCTTGCTTAAGGGTAAAGGTGAGTTGGGGTGCTGCATAAAAATAGAGATTGAAATGAACAAAGATAAAGTTCCTTAAGCCAAATATGGAATAGACAAGAGCTACTCCTTGCTCAACGAAATGGACTCAACACCGCATATTAAACGCCTAAGAATGTACCTGACTAGTAAGTATCTTAAAACCTACGGATTGCTATGTCTCCGAAAGAGAATCAAGCATGTGTACAGGGGCATAAACGCAGCAGTGATAGGATTGGAGAGGTTCGGTGAGCAAATGAAGACCCTTTGAAGTCATATTGCATGGTACCCATTCCACGGGTTTCAACTACCCAGGTTTAAGGTATTCTTCCTTCAGTTAAAACATGCATGTGGAACCTAGAGTATGATCAACCATGTGATCGGGAGACGTGTTCAAATATGTCTCAGTTTTCGTACCTGGTACTCGGGTGCAACATTCCAGACGCTTTACTAACACTCTCCCCACTTGGAGAGTCAGCGCCTTTAACCTCCTGTTTGGCCCAGTTTGCAATTTCTGCGGAAGATGAACAGGAATAGCGAGAACCAATGAGAGACTAGCTGGAGGTGTCTGGACGGGCAAATTTAACTCTCATTTCCCACCAGGAAGAGGAAATAACCAAAGGCTCAGCGTGCCGTGCCAGAACCACATTAGGGCCTGAAGCCATCCTGTGGTGTTGCGGCCAGCTCAACAGAAAGCGAGTTGAAGAAAGGAGCTCAGGGGCACTGTAATTCACAAACCTGCAGAGTTATAAATGACAGCTATCGTCCAAAAATATACTGAAGTAAGGCTGCCAAAAGGACTTGAAAGCGGGGCAGAATTGCAGGAAACCGATTTCAGGAGGTAGACTGGAATTGCATTGAAAGCATAGGAAAAGAGGCAGAACGTCCACAATGATGCACTTGGCCAAAAAGGGCGTATGCGTTTTTTCCTGAATATATTCAGGAAAAAACGCATACGCCCTTTTTGGCCAACCAAGCAAGCTTGCAAAGGAAATCTGCACTACAATGAAGTCTCACTTCCCCCAGGTCAAAAGGGCCATCTGAAAAAAGTGTAAAATCCAGAAAGGCAGGACAGGCCATGGAGAACTGGGAGCCTTGTTATGCTGATGGGCGGGATGTAAATTGCCAACAGACACTCGGGAGAAGTGTATGGTGTTTCCAGAAACATCTAAAAAACAAAGCAACAGAGCCTAGGGCACTTCCACTTATGGTCCTATAGCTTAGGGAAATTAAAATCAAAAAGACACAGGCACCCCAAAGTTTGGAACGGCTCTGTTTACAAGAACCTCGTTTACAGTATAAGTTCAACATCGCAGAAAGTGAAAAATGGATAAAGAAGATGTGGTATTTACTTACAAAGCAATATCACTCAGCAATGAAATCTATGTCATCAGGCCCTTAGCAGCACAATGAGTGGATTCAGGTATGATGATTCTAACTGAAATAAGTCACACAGAAAAAGAAACATCATAAGATATCACTAATACACGGAATGTAAACTTGGCTACACAAGAACTGAATTACAGAACAGAACAGGGTAGCAAATTTAGAAAACCAACTTATGCTTGCTTAAGGGTAAAGGTGAGTTGGGGTGCTGCATAAAACCAGAGATTGAAATGAGCACAGATAAAGTTCCTTAAGCCAAATATGGAATAGACAAGAGCTACTCCTTGCTCAACAAAATGGACTCAACACCCCATATTAAACGTCTAAGAATGTACCTGACTAGTAAGTATCTTAAAACTTATGGATTGCTATGTCTCCGAAAGTGAATCAAGCATGTGTCCAGGGGCATAAACGCAGCAGTGATAGGATTGGAGAGGTTCGGTGAGCAAATGAAGACCCTTTGAAGTCATATTGCATGGTACCCATTCCACGGGTTTCAACTACCCAGGTTTAAGGTATTCTTCCTTCAGCTAAAACATGCATGTGGAACCTAGAGTATGATCAACCATGTGATCGGGAGACGTGTTCAAATATGTCTCAGTTTTCGTACCCTGGTACTCGGGTGCAACATTCCAGACGCTTTACTAACACTCTCCCCACTTGGAGAGTCAGCGCCTTTAACCTCCTGTTTGGCCCAGTTTGCAATTTCTGCGGAAGATGAACAGGAATAGCGAGAACCAATGAGAGACTAGCTGGAGGTGTCTGGACGGGCAAATTTAACTCTCATTTCCCACCAGGAAGAGGAATTAACCAAAGGATCAGCGTGCCGTGCCGGAACCAGATTAGGGCCTGAAGCCATCCTGGGGTGTTGCGGCCAGGTCACAAGAAAGCGAGTTGAAGAAAGGAGCTCAGGGGCACTGTAATTCACAAACCTGCAGAGTTATAAATGACAGCTATCGTCCAAAAATATACTGAAGTAAGGCTGCCAAGAGGACTTGAAAGCGGGGCAGAATTGCAGGAAACCGATTTCAGGAGGTAGACTGGAATTGCATTGAAAGCATAGGAAAAGAGGCAGAACGTCCACAATGATGCACTTGGCCAAAAAGGGCGTATGCGTTTTTTCCTGAATATATTCAGGAAAAAACGCATACGCCCTTTTTGGCCAACCAAGCAAGCTTGCAAAGGAAATCTGCACTACAATGAAGTCTCACTTCCCCCCGGTCAAAAGGGCCATCTGAAAATATTGTAAAATCCATAAAGGCAGGACAGGCTATGGAGAACTGGGAGCCTTGTGATGCTGATGGGCGGGATGTAAATTGCCAACAGACACTCGGGAGAAGTGTATGGTGTTTCCTGAAACATCTAAAAAACAAAGCAACAGAGCCTAGGGCACTTCCACTTATGGTCCTATAGCTTAGGGAAATTAAAATCAAAAAGACACAGCCACCCCAAAGTTTGGGACGCCTCTGTTTACAAGAACCTCGTTTACCGTACAAGTTCAATATCACAGAAAGTGAAAAATGGATAAAGAACTTGTGGTACTTACGTACAATGCAGTATCACTCAGCACTGAAATCTATGTCATCAGGCCCGTAGCACCATAATGAGAGGATTCAGGTACGATGATTCTAACTGAAATAAGTCAAACAGAAAAAGAAACATCATAAGATATCACTAATACACGGAATGTAAACTTGGCTACACAGGAACTGAATTCCAAAACAGAACAGGGTCTCAAATTTAGAAAACCAACTTATGCTTGCTTAAGGGGAAAGGTGATTTGGGGTGCTGCATAAAACCAGAGATTGAAATGAGCACAGATAAAGTTCCTTAAGCCAAATATGGAATAGACAAGAGCTACTCCTTACTCAACGAAATGGACACAACACCGCATATTAAACGTCTAAGAATGTACCTGACTAGTAAGTATCTTAAAACCTATGGATTGCTATGTCTCCAAAGGAGAATCAAGCATGTGTACAGGGGCATAAACGCAGCAGTGATAGGATTGGAGAGGTTCGGTGAGCAAATGAAGACCCTTTGAAGTCATATTGCATGGTACCCATTACACGGGTCTCAACTCTCCAGGTTTAAGGTAGTCTTCCTTCAGCTAAAACATGCATGTGGAACCCAGAGTATGATCAACCGTGTGAACGGGAGACGTGTTCAAATATGTCTCAGTTTTCCTCCCCTGGTACTCGGGTGCAACATTCCAGACGCTTTACTAACACTCTCCCCACTTGGAGAGTCAGCGCCTTTAACCTCCTGTTTGGCCCAGTTTGCAATTTCTGCGGAAGATGAACAGGAATAGCGAGAACCAATGAGAGACTAGCTGGAGGTGTCTTGACGGGCAAATTTAACTCTCATTTCCCACCAGGAAGAGGAAATAACCAAAGGCTCAACTTGCTGTGCCGGAACAAGATTAGGGCCTGAAGCTATCCTGCGGTGTTGCGGCCAGCTCAAAAGAAAGTGAGTTGAAGAAAGGAGCTCAGGGGCACTGTAATTCACAAACTTGCAGAGTTATAAATGACAGCTATCGTCCAAAAATATACTGAAGTAAGGCTGCCAAGAGGACTTGAAAGCGCGGCAGAATTGCAGGAAACCGATTTCAGGAGGTAGACTGGAATTGCATTGAAAGCATAGGAAAAGAGGCAGAACGTCCACAATGATGCACTTGGCCAAAAAGGGCGTATGCGTTTTTTCCTGAATATATTCAGGAAAAAACGCATACGCCCTTTTTGGCCAACCAAGCAAGCTTGCAAAGGAAATCTGCACTACAATGAAGTCTCACTTCCCCCCGGTCAAAAGGGCCATCTGAAAAAAGTGTAAAATCCAGAAAGGCAGGACAGGCCATGGAGAACTGGGAGCCTTGTTATGCTGATGGGCGGGATGTAAATTGCCAACAGACACTGGGGAGAAGTGTATGGTGTTTCCAGAAACATCTAAAAAACAAAGAAACAGAGCCTAGGGCACTTCCACTTATGGTCCTATAGCTTAGGGAAATTAAAATCAAAAAGACACAGGCACCCTAAAGTTTGGAACGGCTCTGTTTACAAGAACCTCGTTTACAGTACAAGTTCAACATCGCAGAAAGTGAAAAATGGATAAAGAAGTTGTGGTATTTACTTACAAAGCAATATCACTCAGCAATGAAATCTATGTCATCAGGCCCTTAGCAGCACAATGAGTGGATTCAGGTATGATGATTCTAACTGAAATAAGTCACACAGAAAAAGAAACATCATAAGATATCACTAATACACGGAATGTAAACTTGGCTACACAGGAACTGAATTACAGAACAGAACAGGGTCTCAAATTTAGAAAACCAACTTATGCTTGCTTAAGGGTAAAGGTGAGTTGGGGTGCTGCATAAAACCAGAGATTGAAATGAACACAGATAAAGTTCCTTAAGCCAAATATGGAATAGACAAGAGCTACTCCTTGCTCAACGAAATGGACTCAACACCGCATATTAAACGCCTAAGAATGTACCTGACTAGTAAGTATCTTAAAACCTATGGATTGCTATGTCTCCGAAAGAGAATGAAGCACGTGTACAGGGGCATAAACGCAGCAGTGATAGGATTGGAGAGGTTCGGTGAGCAAATGAAGACCCTTTGAAGTCATATTGCATGGTACCCATTACACGGGTCTCAACTCTCCAGGTTTAAGGTATTCTTCCTTCAGCTAAAACATGCATGTGGAACCCAGAGTATGATCAACCGTGTGAACGGGAGACGTGTTCAAATATGTCTCAGTTTTCGTACCCTGGTACTCGGGTGCCACATTCCAGACGCTTTACTAACACTCTCCCGACTTGGAGAGTCAGTCCCTTTAACCTCCTGTTTGGCCCAGTTTGCAATTTCTGTGGAAGATGAACAGGAATAGCGAGAACCAATGAGAGACTAGCTGGAGGTGTCTGGACGGGCAAATTTAACTCTCATTTCCCACCAGGAAGAGGAAATAACCAAAGGCTCAGCGTGCCGTGCCGGAACCAGATTAGGGCCTAAAGCCATCCTGCGGTGTTGCGGCCAGCTCACAAGAAAGCGAGTTGGAGAAAGGAGCTCAGGGGCACTGTAATTCACAAACCTGCAGAGTTATAAATGACAGCTATCGTCCAAAAATATACTGAAGTAAGGCTGCCAAGAGGACTTGAAAACGGGGCAGAATTGCAGGAAACCGATTTCAGGAGGTAGACTGGAATTGCATTGAAAGCATAGGAAAAGAGGCAGAACGTCCACAATGATGCACTTGGCCAAAAAGGGCGTATGCGTTTTTTCCTGAATATATTCAGGAAAAAACGCATACGCCCTTTTTGGCCAAGCAAGCAAGCTTGCAAAGGAAATCTGCACTACAATGAAGTCTCACTTCCCCCCGGTCAAAAAGGCCATCTGAAAAAAGTGTAAAATCCAGAAAGGCAGGACAGGCCATGGAGAACTGGGAGCCTTGTTATGCTGATGGGCGGGATGTAAATTGCCAACAGACACTCGGGAGAAGTGTATGGTGTTTCCTGAAGCATCTAAAAAACAAAGCAACAGAGCCTAGGGCACTTCCACTTATGGTCTTATAGCTTAGGGAAATTAAAATCAAAAAGACACAGCCACCCCAAAGTTTGGGATGCCTCTGTTTACAAGAACCTCGTTTACCGTACAAGTTCAATATCACAGAAAGTGAAAAATGGATAAAGAACTTGTGGTACTTACGTACAATGCAGTATCACTCAGCAATGAAATCTATGTCATCAGGCCCGTAGCAGCATAATGAGTGGATTCAGGTACGATGATTCTAACTGAAATAAGTCACACAGAAAAAGAAACATCATAAGATATCACTAATACATGGAATGTAAACTTGGCTACACAGGAACTGAATTCCAAAACAGAACAGGGTCTCAAATTTAGAAAACCAACTTATGCTTGCTTAAGGGGAAAGGTGAGTTGGGGTGCTGCATAAAACCAGAGATTGAAATGAGCACAGATAATGTTCCTTAAGCCAAATATGGAATAGAGAAGAACTACTCCTTGCTCAACGAAATGGACTCAACACCGCATATTAAACGCCTAAGAATGTACCTGACTAGTAAGTATCTTAAAACCTATGGATTGCTATGTCTCCGAAAGAGAATCAAGCATGTTTACAGGGGCATAAACGCAGCAGTGATAGGATTGGAGAGGTTCGGTGAGCAAATGAAGACCCTTTGAAGTCATATTGCATGGTACCCATTCCACAGGTATCAACTACCCAGGTTTAAGGTATTCTTCCTTCAGCTAAAACATGCATGTGGAACCTAGAGTATGATCAACCATGTGATCGGGAGACGTGTTCAAATATGTCTCAGTTTTCCTCCCCTGGTACTCGGGTGCAACATTCCAGACGGTTTACTAACACTCTCCCGACTTGGAGAGTCAGTCCCTTTAACCTCCTGTTTGGCCTAGTTTGCAATTTCTGCGGAAGATGAACAGGAATAGTGAGAAACAATGAGAGACTAGCTGGAGGTGTCTGGACGGGCAAATTTATCTCTCATTTCCCACCAGGAAGAGGAATTAACCAAAGGCTCAGCGTGCCGTGCCGGAACAAGATTAGGGCCTGAAGCCATCCTGTGGTGTTGCGGCCAGCTCACAAGAAAGCGAGTTGAAGAAAGGAGCTCAGGGGCACTGTAATTCACAAACCTGCAGAGTTATAAATGACAGCTATCGTCCAAAAATATACTGAAGTAAGGCTGACAAGAGGCCTTGAAAGCGGGGCAGAATTGCAGGAAACCGATTTCAGGAGGTAGACTGGAATTGCATTGAAAGCATAGGAAAAGAGGCAGAACGTCCACAATGATGCACTTGGCCAAAAAGGGCGTATGCGTTTTTTCCTGAATATATTCAGGAAAAAACGCATACGCCCTTTTTGGCCAAGCAAGCAAGCTTTCAAAGGAAATCTGCACTACAATGAAGTCTCACTTCCCCTCGGTCAAAAGGGCCATCTGAAAAAATTGTAAAATCCAGAAAGGCAGGACAGGCCATGGAGAACTGGGAGCCTTGTTATGCTGATGGGCGGGATGTAAATTGCCAACAGACACTCGGGAGAAGTGTATGGTGTTTCCTGAAACATCTAAAAAAAAAAGCAACAGAGCCTAGGGCACTTCCACTTATGGTCCTATAGCTTAGGGAAATTAAAATCAAAAAGACACAGCCACCCCAAACTTTGGGACGCCTCTGTTTACAAGAACCTCGTTTACAGTAAAAGTTCAACATCGCAGAAAGTGAAAAATGGATAAAGAACTTGTGGTACTTACGTACAATGCAGTATCACTCAGCAATGAAATCTATGTCATCAGGCCCGTAGCAGCATAATGAGTGGATTCAGGTACGATGATTCTAACTGAAATAAGTCACACAGAAAAAGAAACATCATAAGATATCAGTAATACACGAAATATAAACTTGGCTACACAGAAACTGAATTACAGAACAGAACAGGGTCTCAAATTTAGAAAACCAACTTATGCTTGCTTAAGGGGAAAGGTGAGTTGGGGTGCTGCATAAAACCAGAGACTGAAATGAGCACAGATAAACTTCCTTAAGCCACATATGGAATAGACAAGAGCTACTCCTTGCTCAACGAAATGGACTCAACACCGCACATTAAATGCCTAAGAATGTACCTGACTAGAAAATATCTTAAAACCTATGGATTGCTATGTCTCCAAAAGAGAATCAAGCATGTGTACAGGGGCATAAACGCAGCAGTGATAGGATTGGAGAGTTTCGGTGAGCAAATGAAGAGCCTTTGAAGTCATATTGCATGGTACCAATTTCACAGGTTTCAACTACCCAGGTTTAATGTATTCTTCCTTCAGCTAAAACATGCATGTGGAACCCAGAGTATGATCAACCGTGTGAACGGGAGACATGTTCAAATATGTCTCAGTTTTCCTCCCCTGGTACTCGGGTGCAACATACCAGATATTTACTAACACTCTCCCCACTTGGAGAGTCAGCGCCTCTAACCTCCTGTTTGGCCCAGTTTGCAATTTCTGCAGAAGATAAACAGGAATAGCGAGAACCAATGAGAGACTAGCTGGAGGTGTCTGGACGGGCAAATTTAACTCTCATTTCCCACCAGGAAGAGTAAATAACCAAAGGCTGAGCGTGCTGTGTCAGAACAAGATTAGGGCCTGAAGCCATCCTGCGGTGTTGCGGCCATCTCACAAGAAAGCGAGTTGAAGAAAGGAGCTCAGGGGCACTGTAATTCACAAACCTGCAGAGTTATAAATGACAGCTATCGTCCAAAAATATACTGAAGTAAGGCTGCCAAGAGGACTTGAAAGCGGGGCAGAAGTGCAGGAAACCGATTTCAGGAGGTAGACTGGAATTGCATTGAAAGCATAGGAAAAGAGGCAGAGCGTCCACAATGATGTACTTGGCCAAAAAGGGCGTATGCGTTTTTTCCTGAATATATTCAGGAAAAAACGCATACGCCCTTTTTGGCCAACCAAGCAAGCTTGCAAAGGAAATCTGCACTACAATGAAGTCTCACTTCCCCCCGGTCAAAAGGGCCATCTGAAAAAAGTGTAAAATCCAGAAAGGCAGGACAGGCCATGGAGAACTGGGAGCCTTGTTATGCTGATGGGCGGGATGTAAATTGCCAACAGACACTCGGGAGAAGTGTATGGTGTTTCCTGAAACATCTAAAAAACAAAGCAACAGAGCCTAGGGCACTTCCACTTATGGTCCTATAGCTTAGGGAAATTAAAATCAAAAAGACACAGCCATCCCAAAGTTTGCAATGGCTCTGTTTACAAGAACCTCGTTTACAGTACAAGTTCAACATCGCAGAAAGTGAAAAATGGATAAAGAAGTTGTGGTATTTACTTACAAAGCAATATCACTCAGCAATGAAATCTATGTCATCAGGCCCTTAGTAGCACAATGAGTGGATTCAGGTATGGTGATTCTAACTGAAATAAGTCACACAGAAAAAGAAACATCATAAGATATCACTAATACACGGAATGTAAACTTGGCTACACAGGAACTGAATTCCAAAACAGAACAGGGTCTCAAATTTAGAAAACCAACTTATGCTTGCTTAAGGGGAAAGGCGAGTTGGGGTGCTGCATAAAACCAGAGATTGAAATGAGCACAGATAAAGTTCCTTAAGCCAAATATGGAATAGACAAGAGCTACTCCTTGCTCAACGAAATGGACTCAACACCCCATATTAAACGCCTAAGAATGTACCTGACTAGTAAGTATCTTAAAACCTATGGATTGCTATGTCTCCAAAAGAGAATCAAGCGTGTGTACAGGGGCATAAACGCAGCAGTGATAGGATTGGAGAGGTTAGGTGAGCAAATGAAGACCCTTTGAAGTCATATTGTATGGTACCCATTCCACGGGTTTCAACTACCCAGGTTTAATGTATTCTTCCTTCAGCTAAAACATGCATGTGGAACCCAGAGTATGATCAACCGTGTGAACGGGAGACATGTTCAAATATGTCTCAGTTTTCCTCCCCTGGTACTCGGGTGCAACATACCAGATATTTACTAACACTCTCCCCACTTGGAGAGTCAGCGCCTTTAACCTCCTGTTTGGCCCAGTTTGCAATTTCTGCGGAAGATAAACAGGAATAGCGAGAACCAATGAGAGACTAGCTGGAGGTGTCTGGACGGGCAAATTTAATTCTCATTTCCCACCAGGAAGAGTAAATAACCAAAGGCTGAGCGTGCCGTGCCAGAACCAGATTAGGGCCTGAAGCCATCCTGCGGTGTTGCGGCCAGCTCACAAGAAAGCGTGTTGAAGAAAGGAGCTCAGGGGCACTGTAATTCACAAACCTGCAGAGTTATAAATGACAGCTATCGTCCAAAAATATACTGAAGTAGGGCTGCCAAGAGGACTTGAATGCGGGGCAGAATTGCAGGAAACCGATTTTAGGAGGAATCGGAATTGGATTGCATTTAAAACACAGGAAAAGAGGCAGAATGTCGACAATGATGCACTTGGCCAAAAAGGGCGTATGCGTTTATTCCTGAATATATTCAGGAAAAAAACGCATACGCCCTTTTTGGCCAACCAAGCAAGCTTGCAAAGGAAATCTGCACTACAATGAAGTCTCACTTCCCCCCGGTCAAAAGGGCCATCTGAAAAAAGTGTAAAATCCAGAAAGGCAGGACAGGCCATGGAGAACTGGGAGCCTTGTTATGCTGATGGGCTGGATGTAAATTGCCAACAGCCGCTCTGTAGAAGTGTATGGTGTTTCCTGAAACATCTAAAAAACAAAGCAACAGAGCCTAGGGCACTTCCACTTATGGTCCTATAGCTTAGGGAAATTAAAATCAAAAAGACACAGCCACCCCAAAATTTGGGACGGCTCTTTTTACAGGAATCTCTTCTGTGGCACAAGTTAAATATCCCAGAGAGCAAATAATGGATAAAGAAGTTGCGGTACTTATGTACAACAGAATACCACTCAGCAATGAAATCTATGTCACCAGGCCCGTACCAGCATAATGAGTGGATTGAGGCACGATGATTCTAAGTGAAATAAGTCACACAGAAAAAGAAACATCCTAAGGTATCACTAATACACGGAATGTGAACTTGGCTACACATGAACTGAATTACAAAACAGAACAGGGTCTCAAATTTAGAAAACCAACTTATGCTTGCTTAAGGGGGAAGGTGAGTTGGGGTGCTGCATAAAAGCAGAGTTTGAAATTAGCACAGATACCGTTCCATAAGCCAAATATGTAATAGACAAGACCTACCCCTTGCTCAACGAAATGGATTCAACAATGAGGTATCACCTCACACCTGGTAGAATAGGCATCATAGAAAATCTACAAACAAAAAATGCTGGAAAGGGTGTGGAGAAAAGGAACCCTCTTCCACTATTGTTGGGAATATAAATTGATACAGTCATTATGGAGAACAATATGGAATTTCTTAAGAAACTAACAATAGAATTACCATATGATACAGCAATCCCAGTACTGGACATATACCCAGACAAAACCATAAATCAAAAAGAGTCATTCACCGCAATGTTCATTGCATCACTATTTACAATATCGAGGTAATGGAAGCAACCTAAATGCCTACAGACAGACGAATGCATAAAGCTGTGGTACATATATAAAATGGAATATTACTAAGCCATGAAAAGGAATGAAATTGGGTCATTTGTAGAGACGTCGATGGATCTAGAGACTGTCATACAGAGTGAAGTAAGTCAGAAAGAGAAAAACAAATCTTGTATATTCATGCATATATGTGGAACCTAGAAAAACTCTACAGATTAACCATTTTGCAAGGCATAAATAGAGCAACAGATGTAGACAACAAACGTATGGACAACAAGGGGGGAAAGCTGTTGGGGGGGTGGTGGTGGGAGGAGTTGAGAGACTGGGATTGGCATGTATACATTTATATGTATAAAATAGATAACCAATAAGAACCTGCTGTATAAAAATATAAAATAAAATTCAAAATTAAAAAGAAATAAAATTTAAAAAATAAAACAGAAAAAACAATTATTCCCTGCACATACATGTATTCATATGAATAAATTATTTCCATGCTTATATCTGTAAATACAAAAAAGAGGAATAAAATCTACCTTGAACCAAAAACGAAAAAGAGAAAAAAACACAGAACCCACCAGTTACACAGAGGAAAACCGTATCAGGGCACTTGCTCCAGTTGTAAACAATTCTGAAGTTGGTCAGTGGTGGGGAATCGTCTCCCATTCAGCCAGCAGCCCCCACGCAACAAGCGTCCTCATTGCAAAGCTGGGGCACCGTGCCGAGGCATCTGTGAGTAAACGTGAGCTGAGCCCCAGGCCAGTTGCTGCTGAACTATTCCCACCCGTCCCAGGTAAAACACCTGAATATATACAAGGACTTGAAAGCCTAGAGGAAGGGCCATAGAGCCACACGAGTGACAGCATGCCGGCCGACTTTGTGCCTGCAGGCCAGCCAGGATGGTCCTGGCCCTGGGTGCTCTTATGGAAGATTTCCATTTCCCTGCCTGAGGTACCCATCCTGTCCCTGCCCCCACTGCTTTTTTCCTTCCTCACCTCTGCCCAGGGAGAAATTCCAGCAGCAGGTATGGGTGACACATCCTCTTCTTTAGCAGGTGGCAGCCTGGCAACTGCTGCAGAAAGCCCAGCAGAGCCCCACTCACACTGGGCCACCCACAAAGCCGTGGCCTCTCACTCCCTCCCACCAGCCCAGCCCCGAGACTGCTGACAGGGCAGAGAAAATGGTGTCAGGCACGGCTGCAGGGGCTCTTGCTGCCTGGAGTGGTATTTATATTGATCTCAACCCAGGCACACCTGGGGAGGGCTGGCCGGCACGGTAAGGCTGCCCAGGTCAGCCAATCATCACCCCTCAGGGGCTCAAAGTTGCAGTAAATGGAACTTGCTGAACCGGCCAGGTCCAAGGAACAGGTGTGGGCTCCTGAGAGTCAGGATAGACAAGGGGCTGCAGCTTTGGCTTGTTTTCTAATCATTTTATCTGGCCCATGAGTGGGAGACAACTTCAAGAAAACCCTCTCCTAATGAGAGGAACCCAGGAGTCAGGGAGAGGAGGGGTGGGTGGTGGTTGGAGACAGAGGCCTGGTGCCCCGGGTGCAGTGGAAGTCTGTGGAAGACCAGGTGGAGGGAGGCCTCACGGAGTGATGCCCAGGGTCACAGACCTGTCGCAGCTGCTGTTTGTTAGTTCAAGTCCTGCTCTGAGGTGCTCTGTGTCAGCTCTGAGCGACAGGTGAGCTGGGGGTGCTCTGCAATGAGGGTTATGTGCACGGTTCCTGTGTGCCCAGCCCTGCCACGATACCTGCAAGGGTAGCTCTGTATCCTGGGAGGGGCCTGACCACGAGAGCCCCGTGGGCTGGGGTGGGGGTGGGGTACCTGCCCAGGTGAGCTCCATATTCTGCGATTGGTCTGACCACGAGAGCCCCATGGGCTGCTGGGGACCTGGTAAATGATGTCAGGACAGTCAGTGAAGCCACCGAGGATATACCTCCAGTTGCTCCTAATTGCTACACCCTGCTGGTCATTCTACCAACCACCAGGACATGGTATTCTGTATTAGTCTTCAATGATGCCTTCTTTTGTATTCCATTAGTCCCAGAGTCACAAGAAATTTTGGCTTGTGAGTGGCAGGACTCAACATACAACTAAAACAATACTTCCGGGTCGTCTGGCCCCAAGGGTGCAAAAATTCCCACACCATCTTTGGGGAAAGCTTAGCTAAAGACCTAAAAGTTCTGCCTCTGGAAAAGGAAACCCTCCTTCAATATGCAGACGACATTCTGATCGCCAACCCTACTAAGGAGGCCTCTGAACTACCAAGCCAATAAAGGATAGAAGTTGTCCAAGAAAAAGCTCAAATATCACAGACTGCAGTGACCTGCCTGGGCTTCATTCACACAGAAGGTCGGAGAAGCCCATCCCAGGAAAGGGAAGAAACCATTTTCAGCCTTACCCCTTTCTAAAACTAGAAGACAGCTTAGGGGTTCCTGGGGAGGCCAGGGTTTGCTGCTTCTGGATCCCTAACTACAGTCTACTAGCTGGGCCTCTATATGAAACACTGAAAGGAAAAGATGATGATCCTTTTGAATAGAATCCAGAAGTGGCCTTTCAAGAATGCAAAGAGCAGTCAATTCAGACCCTTGCCCTGGAACTCCCTAATTTAGCTAAACCCTTTGACCTTTACATTCCCGGTGAAAGGTGAATCGCCATTGGAGAATTAGTGCAAAAACTGGGACCACTTGAAATGGAACAATGCAAGAATGCCATCCAGGTAGGATAAACTACGGTCACCAAGGGGCTTGGCCCACTGCCACATCTGGCCAAGATACTGGCGGTATCTAAAAACCTGGAAATCAGCAGCCCAAAAGGCCACCTCCTTCCTAAGGGAAAAGGACCACACGTGGTGATCCTAACCACCAACCATGCCCTGAAGTTGCAGGGTTCGCTCCGTGGGCACACTGACCTTGAGTGAGGAGGCCCTCCAACTCCAACATCCAGAGAGATAACCGGGGGCAACAGGGCACCATGACGACTCGTGTGAACATCACTTGACCTGGAGTTTCTCTCATAAAACAACAAGAGTGTGTCCCAAAAGAGTAGACTACTGCTTGCAGGACTTACTGCACCCAGAGGGGAGCTAATAATCTTGGCGGGGGAACAGTATACCACACTGTCACCATAGAAAAGCCTACAGACACCGTGATGATGGTGGCCAATAAGACCGGCTGGACTCCTGTTTACTTCAAAAGGCTGTTGACTCAGTGGCCATCATGGTCCTTGATCACCACTGACCCTGGACTGTCTGGGAGTTGAGCGGGCAGGGCTCTGACACCTGGTGCTGTTTGTACGTTAATTCAGGGGCCTAATTGAAGAAAGCGCAGACTACTGGTCAGAGCATCTAGGCTGGCAGAAACGGTCAGCCTAAGGTGGCCGAACAAATGTGGGGTGGGGTGAAACCGGCCCCCACAGCGTCTCTGCACATCTCTTTCCTGGACCCTTAAAGGTCATTAGAATCTATAACACTTCCAATGCTGGTGCTCAGGCGGACGAGCAGGGAGGCAGGGGTCCTGGGGACAATCAACGTCACCGGGAGGCTGCTGGGGAGAAGCTCTGACCCTCGCCCCAGGGTATGAGGGCTCCCAACTCAGCACTCAGCAGTTACAGAAGAAGGGTCTGCACCCTCAGCACTCCAAGAATGAGGAACGGGACAAAAGGCAGAGGAGGGGTTTGTCCCCAGCAAAGCCCATTAAAAATCCCTGGGAGATAAACATAGAATCTGGGCAATAAAGTCAAGTCTAACCTTTTTTATCCTTTGTGCTTTGTCTAATTTCACGTGCTCCTAGGGTCCCGCATGCAGAGGTTCCACACCCGGCACTTCAGACCAGATTTCCTAGTGCAGAATGGCTGGGTCGACACCTCAGCTCCTGGGGCCCAGTGCAGACTCCACGATATAGAGCCTGAGCTACAGCCAACCCGGCCCTCGAGAGCTCCGCCGCCTCCCTCCCTCCCACTGACTCTGACAGGATCTCTACACAGCAGCCCAGCCCACAGCCCATGGGGTAGTGCATGCTCTCACCTCTCCATTCTCTGATCAAAATATAAAGTTTCCTTTGCTTGTGAACCAAACTCAGTCTCGATCTGTTGGCCCCAATGACACTGGGCAGGGGGACACTCGTTGGGGTCCACTCTGGAGGATCAGTAACAGAAATTGAGACTATTGTAACCTCAATGAACAGATGTGTGAGCCAAACTGTAGTTAACATAGAACAGTGTATAAGGCTCGGGTAAAATAAGATGTTTTTAACACTTCCATTTGATATTTCCATCACTTTTTATAAGCAAGTTCAGTGAAAAGGTTTGTCTTATTTGTCAGGTCAATATTAGAGAAACGAAGTGATTTCTTTCCAAGGATGTACATCTAATAATCTTGGTTAAACCTTCAATCTTGTTTTAAATGCTTTTCCATTGAAAATGATACCTCTCTTTCAGCTCCCCCATTTCTGAGAAGTATAAAATCTTATAATTTATTATTACCAAAGGGGAAAGGTGGGAGGAGGGATAAATTAACAGTTTGGAATTAACACATACACACTGCTATGTATAAAATAGATCATCAACAAGGAACTACTGTATAGCACAGGGAACTACACTCAACATTTTGCAATAACCTATAAGGGGAAATAATCTGAAAAAGAATAGATATTTTTATTGACATCATCTATCAATGACAGTTAAAGTGTAGCCTAAGGGAAGCTGGTGGTGAGTGCTTCTGACCCTGAAGACTTCAATCATCTAAAGTTTGGACTCTGCCTACTTCCCAAGGCCCTTAATGAACATATGTGTAGCCGTAGCTTAAAAACTTCCCCAGTTTGGGTTTCGGGGAGACACTGATTTTGAAAAAGCCCTGGTGTTCTCCTTACATGAATGGGACTCTTCCTACTGCTAAAACATGTCTGTCACACCCAGAGGATGGTATACCGTCTGATCGGGAAGAGTTTGGAAAAGGCATCTCATCTCCTCATCTCCTGGTGCTCGGGTTCACCCCTCCAGCGTCTTTACTAACAGTCTCCCCACTTGGAGATGTCAGCACTGTCAACATCCTGTTGCGTACAGTTTGGAATTTGTCCAGAGGATGAAGCGGAAGGATGAGGAACAAAGAGAGACAAGTCCTAGGTGTTCAGACAGGCACATGTCACTCTAATTTCCAATCAGGAAGACGAATTGACCAAAGGCTAGGGTTGCCCATGGAAACAGTATAGGGCTTGAGGAAATCCCGCTGCTTTGTGGCCAGTTCCCATAAACACAAGTTGAACAATGGAACTCAGGGGCAGTAAAATTCACAAAACTGCAGAGTTGAAAATATCCATCACTGAAAAATGTCTTGAGGAAAGTCAGAGAAAAGGACTTGTAAGCAAGGGAGAATGGCAGGAAAGGGATTTGAGGAGGTAGAAAGGACTCGCCATTAAGCACAAGAAAAGGAGCTGAACATTGCCAACATTGCAGTTGGCCAAAAAGGGTGTATGTGTTTTTTTCTGTATATATTCAAGAAAAGGGCATACACTTTTTTAGCCAACCAAACAGGTGGGCACTGGAAGTCAATACTACAAAAGATATCACTTCGCATCAGTCAGAAGAGCCATCCTCATAAAGCGTAAACAACAGAAATGCAGGACAGGGCAAGGAGAAGAGGGAGCCCTGTGAGACTTATAGTGGAAATGTATATTGCCAACGGCCATTCTGGAGAAGTGTATTGTGTTTACTAAAGCATCTAAAAAATGAGCTACAGAGCATAGGGCACTTGCACTCATGGGCGTATATCTTGGGAAAAACAAAAATCGAGAGGACACAGGCACCCCAATGTTTACCCCCTCTCTGTTTAAAAGATCCTCGACTAGGATATAACTTAAATGTCTCTGGAGGGAAAAAATGGATAGAGATGTGGTACTTAGGTAGAGTGGAATATTATTCAGCCTGGAAATCAATGAAATATGGCCAGTTGTAACAACTCCAGAGGAGTTACGTATGATCATTCTAAGTGACAGAATTCAAAAAGAAAAAGACACATATCATAAGATATCACTTAAAGGTGGAATCCAAAATGGCTACACATGAAATAAATTACAAAACAAAAACATAGTCAAATATGTAGAAAACACGCATAAGGCTGCTAAACGGGAAAGGTGGGGAGGGGTGAGGCATCATCCAGGAGGTTGAAATTAGCAAAGATACCATTCCAAATACCAAACTGATAATCAACAAGGCCTACACGGTAGCTAAAAGAACTGCACTCAGCACACTCAAGTCACCGGAAAAGAATATATACGACTGGTAAGAATCTGAAAAAGAATTTATTGATGTCTCTCTGTACGTGAATCAAGTGGATGTACAGCAGCAAGAAACAGAGCTTTGAAAATCAGCTGTAACCAATATAGTAATAAATTGAAAAAAATAAACGACAGAGAGACAGAGAAAACCTCTTACAACTTTTCCTCAGGGACGGTGATGCAACATGGATTGAACACATCTAGACCCACAGCAGGATGAGACATAAGGCTGGAAACTGTTTGCGCTAAGAGAAATGTGAGGTTGGGTGAGGAAATGCACACCCTTTAAAGTAATACTACCTGGTACCCATTCAATGGGTCCCAAATCTGCAGGTTCAAGGGATCTTCCTACAGCTAAAACATGCATGGAAAACCCAGAGGACTGTACACCATGTGATCGGGAGATGTGTCTAAAATGCACCTCATTTATCCTCTCCTGGTGCTCCTGTTCACCATTTCAGCCACGTTACTTAGAATCTCCCCACTTGGAGAATCAGCACATTTAAACTTCTGTTTCACACATTTTGCAAATTGTGAGGAGGATGAACGGGAAGAAGGGGAACCAATGAGAGAATAGTTGTAGGGGTTTGGACGGGCACATATCACTCTAATTTCCCATTAAGAATAAGAATTAAAGAAAGGCTCAGCCTGCCTCGCCGGAGCCAAAATAGGGCCTGAAGCAATCCTGCGGGTTTGAGGCCAGCTCACAAAAGAGCAACTTAAAAAATGGAGCTCAGGGTCACTGCAATTCACAAACCTGCAGAGTTATAAATGAAAACTAACGTCCAAAAATATGTTGAGGTAAGGCAAAGAAGAGGATCTGAATGCAAGACAGAATTGCAAGAAACAGATTTCAAGAGATAGATTGGACTCGTCTTTAACGCACATGAAAAGCGGCAGAATTTCGACAATGATGCAGTTGGCCCAAAAGGGCGTATGCGTTTTTTCCTGATTATATCCAGGAAAAAACGCATACGCACTTTATGGGCAACGAAGCAAGCAAGCAATGCAAATGTGCACAACAAAGAAGTCTCACTTCCCACCGGTCAAAAGGGCCATCCTAAAAAATTGTAAAAACCAGAAATGCAGGACAGGCCATGGAGAACAGGGAGCCTTTATACGCTGATGGGCAGTGTGTGACCTGCCAAGAGCCACTCTGGAGAAGTGTATGGTGGTTCCTAAATCATCTAAAAAACAGAGCTACAGAGCATAGGACACTTCCAATCATGGGAGTATATCTAGGGAAGTCTAAAAATCAACAAGACACAAGCACACCACAGTTTAGGGCTACTCTGTTTACAAGAACCTCAACTTCAGTACACCTTAAATATCCCAGGAAAGAGAACAATGGATAAAGAAGATGTGGTACTTATGTACAATGGAATATCTCTTCACCATGAAATCAATGTAATAAGGCTAGTAGAAGGATAAAGAGTGGATTTAGGTCCGATAATACTACTTGAAATAAGTCAAACAGAAAAAGAAACATATCATAAGATATCACTTATAGAGGGAGGGTAAATATGGCTGCACAAGAAATGAATTACAGAACAGAACAGTGTCTCACATTTAGAAAACACACTTATGTCAGCTTAAGGGGAAAGGAGAGGTGGGGTGATGCATAAAACCAGAGTTTGAAATTAGCACAGATACCGTTCAATAAACCAAATAGGTATTAGACAAGATCTACACCTTGCTCAATGAACTGGCCTCAACACACCCTATACACCGCAGAGAAATATATCTGAGTAATAAGAATCTTAAAACCCATGTATTGATATATCTCCATAAGGGAATCAAGTGTGTGCAGAGCGGCACAAACACAGCAGTGAAAATGAGCTAAACCCCATTATAGAAATAAATTTTAAAAACAAAACGCTGAAACAATGAAAGAGAGAAAAATTCTTACAAAATTCGCTCAGGGGCTGTGATGCAACCTGGATTGACCACATATAAACCCACAGCTGGATAAGACATAAGGCTGGACACTTGGGGCTGAGAGGATTGGTGAGCTTTGGTGAGCAACTGCCGAAAGTTTAATGCAATACTTCATGCTACTCATTCCAAGGGTCCCAACACTCCAGGTTGAAGGGAATCTTCCTCCAGCTAAACCATGCTTGGGAAACCCAGCGACTGGTATACCATATGATCGGGAAAGGTTTCTAAAACACACCTCATTTTTCCTCTCCTGGGGCTCCGGATCGACATTCCAGCCACTTTACTAACAACATCCCCACATGGAGAGTCAATGCCTTTAAGTTCTGGTATCGCACAGTCTGCAGTTAGTGCGGAGGATGAATGGGAATAGGGGGAACCAGTGAGAAACTAGCTGTAGTGGTTTCAATGGGCACATGTCACTCTAATTTCACATCAGTAAGAAGAATTAACCAAAGGCACAGCAAGGTGCCCCAGAAGAAGAATAGAGCTTCAAGGAATCCTGTGGTTATGGGGCAAGATCACAAAAATAAGAGCTGAAAAATGGAGCTAAGGGCCACTGCAATTCAAAAACCTGCAGAGTTATAAAGGCCAACTATTTTCAAAAAATATATTGAGGTAAGGCTATGAAGAAGCATTGAAAGCAAGGCAGAATTGCAGGAAACCGATTTCAGGAGGTACACTGGAATTGCATTTAAAACATATGAAGAGAGTCAGAACCTCGACAGTGATGCACTTGGCCAAAAAGGGCGTATGTGTTTTTTCCTGAATATAGTCAGGAAAAAACGCATACACACTTTTTGGCCAACCAAGCAAGCTTGCAAAGGAAATCTGCACTACAATGAAGTCTCACTTTCCCCTGGTCAAAAGGGCCATCTGAAAAAAGTGTAAAATCCATAAAGGCACGACAGGCCATGGAGAACTGGGAGCCTTCTTCTGCTGATGGGCGGGATGTAAATTGCCAACAGCCACTCTGGAGAAGTGTATGGTGTTTCCTGAAACATCTAAAAAACAAAGCAACAGAGCCTAGGGCACTTCCACTTATGGTCCTATAGTTTAGGGAAATTAAAATCAAAAAGACACAGCCACCCCAAAGTTTGGGATGGCTTTGTTTACAAGAACCTCATATACGGTACAAGTTCAATATCGCAGAAAGTGAAAAATGGATAAAGAAGTTGTGGTACTTATGTACAATGCAATATCACTCAGCAATGAAATCTATGTCATCAGGCCTGTAGCAGCATAATGAGTGGATTAAGTACGATGAATCTAACTGAAATAAGTCACACAGAGAAAGAAACATCATAAGATATCACTAATACACGGAATGTAAACTTGGCTACACAGGAACTGAATTCCAAAACAGAACAGGGTCTCAAATTTAGAAAACCAACTTATGCTTGCTTAAGGGGAAAGGTGAGTTGGGGTGCTGCATAAAACCAGAGATTGAAATGAGCACAGATAAAGTTCTATAAGCCAAATATGGAATAGACAAGAGCTACTCCTTGCTCAACGAAATGGACTCAACACCCCATATTCAACGCCTAGGAATATACCTGCCTAGTAAGAATCATAAAAGCTATGGATTTATATATCTCTGTAAGAGAATCAAGAGTGTGTACAGCGGCATTAAAGCAGTGAAAATCAGCTAAATCCCATATTAAAAATAAATTTCTTAAACAAAACACAATGACAGTGAAATAGAGAGCAATACTTAAGTAATTCATTCAAGGCTTCTGAGGCAACCTGCATTTACCATATCTACACCCAGAGCTGGGTGACACATAAGGCTGGACACTTGGGGCTCATAAGATTGGTGAGGTTCGGTGAGCAAATGCAGACCCTTTGAAGTCATATTGCATGGTACCCATTCCATGGGTCTCAACTCTCCAGGTTTACGGGATTCTTCCTTCACCTAAAACATGCATGTGGAACCCAGAGTATGATCCACCGTGTGATCGAGAACCGTGTTCAAATGTGTCTCACTTTTCGTTCCCTGGTACTCGGGTGCAACATTCCAGACGCTTTACTAACACTCTCCTCACTTGGAGAGTGAGTGCCTTTAACCTCCTGTTTGGCCCAGTTTGCAATTTCTGCGGAAGATGAACAGGAATAGGGAGAACCAATGAGAGACTAGCTGGAGGTGTCTGGACGGGCAAATTTAACTCTCATTTCCCACAGGGAAGAGGAATAAACCAAAGGCTCAGCATGCCGTGCCGGAACCAGATTAGGGCCTGAAGCCATCCTGCGGTGTTGCGGCCAGGTCACAAGAAAGCGAGTTGAAGAAAGGAGCTCAGGGGCACTGTAATTCACAAACCTGCAGATTTATAAATGACAGCTATTGTCCGAAAATATACTGAAGTAGGGCTGCCAAGAGGACTTGAATGCGGGGCAGAATTGCAGGAAACCGATTTTAGGAGGAATCGGAATTGGATTGCATTTAAAACACAGGAAAAGAGGCAGAATGTCGACAATGATGCACTTGGCCAAAAAGGGCGTATGCGTTTTTTCCTGAATATATTCAGGAAAAAACGCATACGCCCTTTTTGGCCAACCAAGCAAGCTTGCAAAGGAAATCTGCACTACAATGAAGTCTCACTTCCCCCCGGTCAAAAGGGCCATCTGAAAAAAGTGTAAAATCCAGAAAGGCAGGACAGGCCATGGAGAACTGGGAGCTTTTTTATGCTGATGGGCTGGATGTAAATTGCCAACAGCCGCTCTGTAGAAGTGTATGGTGTTTCCTGAAACATCTAAAAAACAAAGCAACAGAGCCTAGGGCACTTCCACTTATGGTCCTATAGCTTAGGGAAATTAAAATCAAAAAGACACAGCCACCCCAAAATTTGGGACGGCTCTTTTTACAGGAATCTCTTCTGTGGCACAAGTTAAATATCCCAGAGAGCAAATAATGGATAAAGAAGTTGCGGTACTTATGTACAACAGAATACCACTCAGCAATGAAATCTATGTCACCAGGCCCGTACCAGCATAATGAGTGGATTGAGGCACGATGATTCTAAGTGAAATAAGTCACACAGAAAAAGAAACATCCTAAGGTATCACTAATACACGGAATGTGAACTTGGCTACACATGAACTGAATTACAAAACAGAACAGGGTCTCAAATTTAGAAAACCAACTTATGCTTGCTTAAGGGGGAAGGTGAGTTGGGGTGCTGCATAAAAGCAGAGTTTGAAATTAGCACAGATACCGTTCCATAAGCCAAATATGTAATAGACAAGACCTACCCCTTGCTCAACGAAATGGATTCAACAATGAGGTATCACCTCACACCTGGTAGAATAGGCATCATAGAAAATCTACAAACAAAAAATGCTGGAAAGGGTGTGGAGAAAAGGAACCCTCTTCCACTATTGTTGGGAATATAAATTGATACAGTCATTATGGAGAACAATATGGAATTTCTTAAGAAACTAACAATAGAATTACCATATGATACAGCAATCCCAGTACTGGACATATACCCAGACAAAACCATAAATCAAAAAGAGTCATTCACCGCAATGTTCATTGCATCACTATTTACAATATCGAGGTAATGGAAGCAACCTAAATGCCTACAGACAGACGAATGCATAAAGCTGTGGTACATATATAAAATGGAATATTACTAAGCCATGAAAAGGAATGAAATTGGGTCATTTGTAGAGACGTCGATGGATCTAGAGACTGTCATACAGAGTGAAGTAAGTCAGAAAGAGAAAAACAAATCTTGTATATTCATGCATATATGTGGAACCTAGAAAAACTGTACAGATTAACCATTTTGCAAGGCATAAATAGAGCAACAGATGTAGACAACAAACGTATGGACAACAAGGGGGGAAAGCTGTTGGGGGGGTGGTGGTGGGAGGAGTTGAGAGACTGGGATTGGCATGTATACATTTATATGTATAAAATAGATAACCAATAAGAACCTGCTGTATAAAAATATAAAATAAAATTCAAAATTAAAAAGAAATAAAATTTTAAAAATAAAACAGAAAAAACAATTATTCCCTGCACATACATGTATTCATATGAATAAATTATTTCCATGCTTATATCTGTAAATACAAAAAAGAGGAATAAAATCTACCTTGAACCAAAAACGAAAAAGAGAAAAAAACACAGAACCCACCAGTTACACAGAGGAAAACCGTATCAGGGCTCTTGCTCCAGTTGTAAACAATTCTGAAGTTGGTCAGTGGTGGGGAATCGTCTCCCATTCAGCCAGCAGCCCCCACGCAACAAGCGTCCTCATTGCAAAGCTGGGGCACCGTGCCGAGGCATCTGTGAGTAAACGTGAGCTGAGCCCCAGGCCAGTTGCTGCTGAACTATTCCCACCCGTCCCAGGTAAAACACCTGAATATATACAAGGACTTGAAAGCCTAGAGGAAGGGCCATAGAGCCACACGAGTGACAGCATGCCGGCCGACTTTGTGCCTGCAGGCCAGCCAGGATGGTCCTGGCCCTGGGTGCTCTTATGGAAGATTTCCATTTCCCTGCCTGAGGTACCCATCCTGTCCCTGCCCCCACTGCTTTTTTCCTTCCTCACCTCTGCCCAGGGAGAAATTCCAGCAGCAGGTATGGGTGACACATCCTCTTCTTTAGCAGGTGGCAGCCTGGCAACTGCTGCAGAAAGCCCAGCAGAGCCCCACTCACACTGGGCCACCCACAAAGCCGTGGCCTCTCACTCCCTCCCACCAGCCCAGCCCCGAGACTGCTGACAGGGCAGAGAAAATGGTGTCAGGCACGGCTGCAGGGGCTCTTGCTGCCTGGAGTGGTATTTATATTGATCTCAACCCAGGCACACCTGGGGAGGGCTGGCCGGCACGGTAAGGCTGCCCAGGTCAGCCAATCATCACCCCTCAGGGGCTCAAAGTTGCAGAAAATGGAACTTGCTGAACCGGCCAGGTCCAAGGAACAGGTGTGGGCTCCTGAGAGTCAGGATAGACAAGGGGCTGCAGCTTTGGCTTGTTTTCTAATCATTTTATCTGGCCCATGAGTGGGAGACAACTTCAAGAAAACCCTCTCCTAATGAGAGGAACCCAGGAGTCAGGGAGAGGAGGGGTGGGTGGTGGTTGGAGACAGAGGCCTGGTGCCCCGGGTGCAGTGGAAGTCTCTGGAAGACCAGGTGGAGGGAGGCCTCACGGAGTGATGCCCAGGGTCACAGACCTGTCGCAGCTGCTGTTTGTTAGTTCAAGTCCTGCTCTGAAGTGCTCTGTGTCAGCTCTGAGCGACAGGTGAGCTGGGGGTGCTCTGCAATGAGGGTTATGTGCACGGTTCCTGTGTGCCCAGCCCTGCCACGATACCTGCAAGGGTAGCTCTGTATCCTGGGAGGGGCCTGACCACGAGAGCCCCGTGGGCTGGGGTGGGGGTGGGGTACCTGCCCAGGTGAGCTCCATATTCTGCGATTGGTCTGACCACGAGAGCCCCATGGGCTGCTGGGGACCTGGTAAATGATGTCAGGACAGTCAGTGAAGCCACCGAGGATATACCTCCAGTTGCTCCTAATTGCTACACCCTGCTGGTCATTCTACCAACCACCAGGACATGGTATTCTGTATTAGTCTTCAATGATGCCTTCTTTTGTATTCCATTAGTCCCAGAGTCACAAGAAATTTTGGCTTGTGAGTGGCAGGACTCAACATACAACTAAAACAATACTTCCGGGTCGTCTGGCCCCAAGGGTGCAAAAATTCCCACACCATCTTTGGGGAAAGCTTAGCTAAAGACCTAAAAGTTCTGCCTCTGGAAAAGGAAACCCTCCTTCAATATGCAGACGACATTCTGATCGCCAGCCCTACTAAGGAGGCCTCTGAACTACCAAGCCAATAAAGGATAGAAGTTGTCCAAGAAAAAGCTCAAATATCACAGACTGCAGTGACCTGCCTGGGCTTCATTCACACAGAAGGTCGGAGAAGCCCATCCCAGGAAAGGGAAGAAACCATTTTCAGTCTTACCCCTTTCTAAAACTAGAAGACAGCTTAGGGGTTCCTGGGGAGGCCAGGGTTTGCTGCTTCTGGATCCCTAACTACAGTCTACTAGCTGGGCCTCTATATGAAACACTGAAAGGAAAAGATGATGATCCTTTTGAATAGAATCCAGAAGTGGCCTTTCAAGAATGCAAAGAGCAGTCAATTCAGACCCTTGCCCTGGAACTCCCTAATTTAGCTAAACCCTTTGACCTTTACATTCCCGGTGAAAGGTGAATCGCCATTGGAGAATTAGTGCAAAAACTGGGACCACTTGAAATGGAACAATGCAAGAATGCCATCCAGGTAGGATAAACTACGGTCACCAAGGGGCTTGGCCCACTGCCACATCTGGCCAAGATACTGGCGGTATCTAAAAACCTGGAAATCAGCAGCCCAAAAGGCCACCTCCTTCCTAAGGGAAAAGGACCACACGTGGTGATCCTAACCACCAACCATGCCCTGAAGTTGCAGGGTTCGCTCCGTGGGCACACTGACCTTGAGTGAGGAGGCCCTCCAACTCCAACATCCAGAGAGATAACCGGGGGCAACAGGGCACCATGACGACTCGTGTGAACATCACTTGACCTGGAGTTTCTCTCATAAAACAACAAGAGTGTGTCCCAAAAGAGTAGACTACTGCTTGCAGGACTTACTGCACCCAGAGGGGAGCTAATAATCTTGGCGGGGGAACAGTATACCACACTGTCACCATAGAAAAGCCTACAGACACCGTGATGATGGTGGCCAATAAGACCGGCTGGACTCCTGTTTACTTCAAAAGGCTGTTGACTCAGTGGCCATCATGGTCCTTGATCACCACTGACCCTGGACTGTCTGGGAGTTGAGCGGGCAGGGCTCTGACACCTGGTGCTGTTTGTACGTTAATTCAGGGGCCTAATTGAAGAAAGCGCAGACTACTGGTCAGAGCATCTAGGCTGGCAGAAACGGTCAGCCTAAGGTGGCCGAACAAATGTGGGGTGGGGTGAAACCGGCCCCCACAGCGTCTCTGCACATCTCTTTCCTGGACCCTTAAAGGTCATTAGAATCTATAACACTTCCAATGCTGGTGCTCAGGCGGACGAGCAGGGAGGCAGGGGTCCTGGGGACAATCAACGTCACCGGGAGGCTGCTGGGGAGAAGCTCTGACCCTCGCCCCAGGGTATGAGGGCTCCCAACTCAGCACTCAGCAGTTACAGAAGAAGGGTCTGCACCCTCAGCACTCCAAGAATGAGGAACGGGACAAAAGGCAGAGGAGGGGTTTGTCCCCAGCAAAGCCCATTAAAAATCCCTGGGAGATAAACATAGAATCTGGGCAATAAAGTCAAGTCTAACCTTTTTTATCCTTTGTGCTTTGTCTAATTTCACGTGCTCCTAGGGTCCCGCATGCAGAGGTTCCACACCCGGCACTTCAGACCAGATTTCCTAGTGCAGAACGGCTGGGTCGACACCTCAGCTCCTGGGGCCCAGTGCAGACTCCACGATATAGAGCCTGAGCTACAGCCAACCCGGCCCTCGAGAGCTCCGCCGCCTCCCTCCCTCCCACTGACTCTGACAGGATCTCTACACAGCAGCCCAGCCCACAGCCCATGGGGTAGTGCATGCTCTCACCTCTCCATTCTCTGATCAAAATATAAAGTTTCCTTTGCTTGTGAACCAAACTCAGTCTCGATCTGTTGGCCCCAATGACACTGGGCAGGGGGACACTCGTTGGGGTCCACTCTGGAGGATCAGTAACAGAAATTGAGACTATTGTAACCTCAATGAACAGATGTGTGAGCCAAACTGTAGTTAACATAGAACAGTGTATAAGGCTCGGGTAAAATAAGATGTTTTTAACACTTCCATTTGATATTTCCATCACTTTTTATAAGCAAGTTCAGTGAAAAGGTTTGTCTTATTTGTCAGGTCAATATTAGAGAAACAAAGTGATTTCTTTCCAAGGATGTACATCTAATAATCTTGGTTAAACCTTCAATCTTGTTTTAAATGCTTTTCCATTGAAAATGATACCTCTCTTTCAGCTCCCCCATTTCTGAGAAGTATAAAATCTTATAATTTATTATTACCAAAGGGGAAAGGTGGGAGGAGGGATAAATTAACAGTTTGGAATTAACACATACACACTGCTATGTATAAAATAGATCATCAACAAGGAACTACTGTATAGCACAGGGAACTACACTCAACATTTTGCAATAACCTATAAGGGGAAATAATCTGAAAAAGAATAGATATTTTTATTGACATCATCTATCAATGACAGTTAAAGTGTAGCCTAAGGGAAGCTGGTGGTGAGTGCTTCTGACCCTGAAGACTTCAATCATCTAAAGTTTGGACTCTGCCTACTTCCCAAGGCCCTTAATGAACATATGTGTAGCCGTAGCTTAAAAACTTCCCCAGTTTGGGTTTCGGGGAGACACTGATTTTGAAAAAGCCCTGGTGTTCTCCTTACATGAATGGGACTCTTCCTACTGCTAAAACATGTCTGTCACACCCAGAGGATGGTATACCGTCTGATCGGGAAGAGTTTGGAAAAGGCATCTCATCTCCTCATCTCCTGGTGCTCGGGTTCACCCCTCCAGCGTCTTTACTAACAGTCTCCCCACTTGGAGATGTCAGCACTGTCAACATCCTGTTGCGTACAGTTTGGAATTTGTCCAGAGGATGAAGCGGAAGGATGAGGAACAAAGAGAGACAAGTCCTAGGTGTTCAGACAGGCACATGTCACTCTAATTTCCAATCAGGAAGACGAATTGACCAAAGGCTAGGGTTGCCCATGGAAACAGTATAGGGCTTGAGGAAATCCCGCTGCTTTGTGGCCAGTTCCCATAAACACAAGTTGAACAATGGAACTCAGGGGCAGTAAAATTCACAAAACTGCAGAGTTGAAAATATCCATCACTGAAAAATGTCTTGAGGAAAGTCAGAGAAAAGGACTTGTAAGCAAGGGAGAATGGCAGGAAAGGGATTTGAGGAGGTAGAAAGGACTCGCCATTAAGCACAAGAAAAGGAGCTGAACATTGCCAACATTGCAGTTGGCCAAAAAGGGTGTATGTGTTTTTTTCTGTATATATTCAAGAAAAGGGCATACACTTTTTTAGCCAACCAAACAGGTGGGCACTGGAAGTCAATACTACAAAAGATATCACTTCGCATCAGTCAGAAGAGCCATCCTCATAAAGCGTAAACAACAGAAATGCAGGACAGGGCAAGGAGAAGAGGGAGCCCTGTGAGACTTATAGTGGAAATGTATATTGCCAACGGCCATTCTGGAGAAGTGTATTGTGTTTACTAAAGCATCTAAAAAATGAGCTACAGAGCATAGGGCACTTGCACTCATGGGCGTATATCTTGGGAAAAACAAAAATCGAGAGGACACAGGCACCCCAATGTTTACCCCCTCTCTGTTTAAAAGATCCTCGACTAGGATATAACTTAAATGTCTCTGGAGGGAAAAAATGGATAGAGATGTGGTACTTAGGTAGAGTGGAATATTATTCAGCCTGGAAATCAATGAAATATGGCCAGTTGTAACAACTCCAGAGGAGTTACGTATGATCATTCTAAGTGACAGAATTCAAAAAGAAAAAGACACATATCATAAGATATCACTTAAAGGTGGAATCCAAAATGGCTACACATGAAATAAATTACAAAACAAAAACATAGTCAAATATGTAGAAAACACGCATAAGGCTGCTAAACGGGAAAGGTGGGGAGGGGTGAGGCATCATCCAGGAGGTTGAAATTAGCAAAGATACCATTCCAAATACCAAACTGATAATCAACAAGGCCTACACGGTAGCTAAAAGAACTGCACTCAGCACACTCAAGTCACCGGAAAAGAATATATACGACTGGTAAGAATCTGAAAAAGAATTTATTGATGTCTCTCTGTACGTGAATCAAGTGGATGTACAGCAGCAAGAAACAGAGCTTTGAAAATCAGCTGTAACCAATATAGTAATAAATTGAAAAAAATAAACGACAGAGAGACAGAGAAAACCTCTTACAACTTTTCCTCAGGGACGGTGATGCAACATGGATTGAACACATCTAGACCCACAGCAGGATGAGACATAAGGCTGGAAACTGTTTGCGCTAAGAGAAATGTGAGGTTGGGTGAGGAAATGCACACCCTTTAAAGTAATACTACCTGGTACCCATTCAATGGGTCCCAAATCTGCAGGTTCAAGGGATCTTCCTACAGCTAAAACATGCATGGAAAACCCAGAGGACTGTACACCATGTGATCGGGAGATGTGTCTAAAATGCACCTCATTTATCCTCTCCTGGTGCTCCTGTTCACCATTTCAGCCACGTTACTTAGAATCTCCCCACTTGGAGAATCAGCACATTTAAACTTCTGTTTCACACATTTTGCAAATTGTGAGGAGGATGAACGGGAAGAAGGGGAACCAATGAGAGAATAGTTGTAGGGGTTTGGACGGGCACATATCACTCTAATTTCCCATTAAGAATAAGAATTAAAGAAAGGCTCAGCCTGCCTCGCCGGAGCCAAAATAGGGCCTGAAGCAATCCTGCGGGTTTGAGGCCAGCTCACAAAAGAGCAACTTAAAAAATGGAGCTCAGGGTCACTGCAATTCACAAACCTGCAGAGTTATAAATGAAAACTAACGTCCAAAAATATGTTGAGGTAAGGCAAAGAAGAGGATCTGAATGCAAGACAGAATTGCAAGAAACAGATTTCAAGAGATAGATTGGACTCGTCTTTCACGCACATGAAAAGCGGCAGAATTTCGACAATGATGCAGTTGGCCCAAAAGGGCGTATGCGTTTTTTCCTGATTATATCCAGGAAAAAACGCATACGCACTTTATGGGCAACGAAGCAAGCAAGCAATGCAAATGTGCACAACAAAGAAGTCTCACTTCCCACCGGTCAAAAGGGCCATCCTAAAAAATTGTAAAAACCAGAAATGCAGGACAGGCCATGGAGAACAGGGAGCCTTTATACGCTGATGGGCAGTGTGTGACCTGCCAAGAGCCACTCTGGAGAAGTGTATGGTGGTTCCTAAATCATCTAAAAAACAGAGCTACAGAGCATAGGACACTTCCAATCATGGGAGTATATCTAGGGAAGTCTAAAAATCAACAAGACACAAGCACACCACAGTTTAGGGCTACTCTGTTTACAAGAACCTCAACTTCAGTACACCTTAAATATCCCAGGAAAGAGAACAATGGATAAAGAAGATGTGGTACTTATGTACAATGGAATATCTCTTCACCATGAAATCAATGTAATAAGGCTAGTAGAAGGATAAAGAGTGGATTTAGGTCCGATAATACTACTTGAAATAAGTCAAACAGAAAAAGAAACATATCATAAGATATCACTTATAGAGGGAGGGTAAATATGGCTGCACAAGAAATGAATTACAGAACAGAACAGTGTCTCACATTTAGAAAACACACTTATGTCAGCTTAAGGGGAAAGGAGAGGTGGGGTGATGCATAAAACCAGAGTTTGAAATTAGCACAGATACCGTTCAATAAACCAAATAGGTATTAGACAAGATCTACACCTTGCTCAATGAACTGGCCTCAACACACCCTATACACCGCAGAGAAATATATCTGAGTAATAAGAATCTTAAAACCCATGTATTGATATATCTCCATAAGGGAATCAAGTGTGTGCAGAGCGGCACAAACACAGCAGTGAAAATGAGCTAAACCCCATTATAGAAATAAATTTTAAAAACAAAACGCTGAAACAATGAAAGAGAGAAAAATTCTTACAAAATTCGCTCAGGGGCTGTGATGCAACCTGGATTGACCACATATAAACCCACAGCTGGATAAGACATAAGGCTGGACACTTGGGGCTGAGAGGATTGGTGAGCTTTGGTGAGCAACTGCCGAAAGTTTAATGCAATACTTCATGCTACTCATTCCAAGGGTCCCAACACTCCAGGTTGAAGGGAATCTTCCTCCAGCTAAACCATGCTTGGGAAACCCAGCGACTGGTATACCATATGATCGGGAAAGGTTTCTAAAACACACCTCATTTTTCCTCTCCTGGGGCTCCGGATCGACATTCCAGCCACTTTACTAACAACATCCCCACATGGAGAGTCAATGCCTTTAAGTTCTGGTATCGCACAGTCTGCAGTTAGTGCGGAGGATGAATGGGAATAGGGGGAACCAGTGAGAAACTAGCTGTAGTGGTTTCAATGGGCACATGTCACTCTAATTTCACATCAGTAAGAAGAATTAACCAAAGGCACAGCAAGGTGCCCCAGAAGAAGAATAGAGCTTCAAGGAATCCTGTGGTTATGGGGCAAGATCACAAAAATAAGAGCTGAAAAATGGAGCTAAGGGCCACTGCAATTCAAAAACCTGCAGAGTTATAAAGGCCAACTATTTTCAAAAAATATATTGAGGTAAGGCTATGAAGAAGCATTGAAAGCAAGGCAGAATTGCAGGAAACCGATTTCAGGAGGTACACTGGAATTGCATTTAAAACATATGAAGAGAGTCAGAACCTCGACAGTGATGCACTTGGCCAAAAAGGGCGTATGTGTTTTTTCCTGAATATAGTCAGGAAAAAACGCATACACACTTTTTGGCCAACCAAGCAAGCTTGCAAAGGAAATCTGCACTACAATGAAGTCTCACTTTCCCCTGGTCAAAAGGGCCATCTGAAAAAAGTGTAAAATCCATAAAGGCACGACAGGCCATGGAGAACTGGGAGCCTTCTTCTGCTGATGGGCGGGATGTAAATTGCCAACAGCCACTCTGGAGAAGTGTATGGTGTTTCCTGAAACATCTAAAAAACAAAGCAACAGAGCCTAGGGCACTTCCACTTATGGTCCTGTAGTTTAGGGAAATTAAAATCAAAAAGACACAGCCACCCCAAAGTTTGGGATGGCTCTGTTTACAAGAACCTCATATACGGTACAAGTTCAATATCGCAGAAAGTGAAAAATGGATAAAGAAGTTGTGGTACTTATGTACAATGCAATATCACTCAGCAATGAAATCTATGTCATCAGGCCCGTAGCAGCATAATGAGTGGATTAAGTACGATGAATCTAACTGAAATAAGTCACACAGAGAAAGAAACATCATAAGATATCACTAATACACGGAATGTAAACTTGGCTACACAGGAACTGAATTCCAAAACAGAACAGGGTCTCAAATTTAGAAAACCAACTTATGCTTGCTTAAGGGGAAAGGTGAGTTGGGGTGCTGCATAAAACCAGAGATTGAAATGAGCACAGATAAAGTTCTATAAGCCAAATATGGAATAGACAAGAGCTACTCCTTGCTCAACGAAATGGACTCAACACCCCATATTCAACGCCTAGGAATATACCTGCCTAGTAAGAATCATAAAAGCTATGGATTTATATATCTCTGTAAGAGAATCAAGAGTGTGTACAGCGGCATTAAAGCAGTGAAAATCAGCTAAATCCCATATTAAAAATAAATTTCTTAAACAAAACACAATGACAGTGAAATAGAGAGCAATACTTAAGTAATTCATTCAAGGCTTCTGAGGCAACCTGCATTTACCATATCTACACCCAGAGCTGGGTGACACATAAGGCTGGACACTTGGGGCTCATAAGATTGGTGAGGTTCGGTGAGCAAATGCAGACCCTTTGAAGTCATATTGCATGGTACCCATTCCATGGGTCTCAACTCTCCAGGTTTACGGGATTCTTCCTTCAGCTAAAACATGCATGTGGAACCCAGAGTATGATCCACCGTGTGATCGAGAACCGTGTTCAAATGTGTCTCACTTTTCGTTCCCTGGTACTCGGGTGCAACATTCCAGACGCTTTACTAACACTCTCCTCACTTGGAGAGTGAGTGCCTTTAACCTCCTGTTTGGCCCAGTTTGCAATTTCTGCGGAAGATGAACAGGAATAGGGAGAACCAATGAGAGACTAGCTGGAGGTGTCTGGACGGGCAAATTTAACTCTCATTTCCCACAGGGAAGAGGAATAAACCAAAGGCTCAGCATGCCGTGCCGGAACCAGATTAGGGCCTGAAGCCATCCTGCGGTGTTGCGGCCAGGTCACAAGAAAGCGAGTTGAAGAAAGGAGCTCAGGGGCACTGTAATTCACAAACCTGCAGATTTATAAATGACAGCTATTGTCCGAAAATATACTGAAGTAGGGCTGCCAAGAGGACTTGAATGCGGGGCAGAATTGCAGGAAACCGATTTTAGGAGGAATCGGAATTGGATTGCATTTAAAACACAGGAAAAGAGGCAGAATGTCGACAATGATGCACTTGGCCAAAAAGGGCGTATGCGTTTTTTCCTGAATATATTCAGGAAAAAACGCATACGCCCTTTTTGGCCAACCAAGCAAGCTTGCAAAGGAAATCTGCACTACAATGAAGTCTCACTTCCCCCCGGTCAAAAGGGCCATCTGAAAAAAGTGTAAAATCCAGAAAGGCAGGACAGGCCATGGAGAACTGGGAGCTTTGTTATGCTGATGGGCTGGATGTAAATTGCCAACAGCCGCTCTGTAGAAGTGTATGGTGTTTCCTGAAACATCTAAAAAACAAAGCAACAGAGCCTAGGGCACTTCCACTTATGGTCCTATAGCTTAGGGAAATTAAAATCAAAAAGACACAGCCACCCCAAAATTTGGGACGGCTCTTTTTACAGGAATCTCTTCTGTGGCACAAGTTAAATATCCCAGAGAGCAAATAATGGATAAAGAAGTTGCGGTACTTATGTACAACAGAATACCACTCAGCAATGAAATCTATGTCACCAGGCCCGTACCAGCATAATGAGTGGATTGAGGCACGATGATTCTAAGTGAAATAAGTCACACAGAAAAAGAAACATCCTAAGGTATCACTAATACACGGAATGTGAACTTGGCTACACATGAACTGAATTACAAAACAGAACAGGGTCTCAAATTTAGAAAACCAACTTATGCTTGCTTAAGGGGGAAGGTGAGTTGGGGTGCTGCATAAAAGCAGAGTTTGAAATTAGCACAGATACCGTTCCATAAGCCAAATATGTAATAGACAAGACCTACCCCTTGCTCAACGAAATGGATTCAACAATGAGGTATCACCTCACACCTGGTAGAATAGGCATCATAGAAAATCTACAAACAAAAAATGCTGGAAAGGGTGTGGAGAAAAGGAACCCTCTTCCACTATTGTTGGGAATATAAATTGATACAGTCATTATGGAGAACAATATGGAATTTCTTAAGAAACTAACAATAGAATTACCATATGATACAGCAATCCCAGTACTGGACATATACCCAGACAAAACCATAAATCAAAAAGAGTCATTCACCGCAATGTTCATTGCATCACTATTTACAATATCGAGGTAATGGAAGCAACCTAAATGCCTACAGACAGACGAATGCATAAAGCTGTGGTACATATATAAAATGGAATATTACTAAGCCATGAAAAGGAATGAAATTGGGTCATTTGTAGAGACGTCGATGGATCTAGAGACTGTCATACAGAGTGAAGTAAGTCAGAAAGAGAAAAACAAATCTTGTATATTCATGCATATATGTGGAACCTAGAAAAACTGTACAGATTAACCATTTTGCAAGGCATAAATAGAGCAACAGATGTAGACAACAAACGTATGGACAACAAGGGGGGAAAGCTGTTGGGGGGGTGGTGGTGGGAGGAGTTGAGAGACTGGGATTGGCATGTATACATTTATATGTATAAAATAGATAACCAATAAGAACCTGCTGTATAAAAATATAAAATAAAATTCAAAATTAAAAAGAAATAAAATTTTAAAAATAAAACAGAAAAAACAATTATTCCCTGCACATACATGTATTCATATGAATAAATTATTTCCATGCTTATATCTGTAAATACAAAAAAGAGGAATAAAATCTACCTTGAACCAAAAACGAAAAAGAGAAAAAAACACAGAACCCACCAGTTACACAGAGGAAAACCGTATCAGGGCTCTTGCTCCAGTTGTAAACAATTCTGAAGTTGGTCAGTGGTGGGGAATCGTCTCCCATTCAGCCAGCAGCCCCCACGCAACAAGCGTCCTCATTGCAAAGCTGGGGCACCGTGCCGAGGCATCTGTGAGTAAACGTGAGCTGAGCCCCAGGCCAGTTGCTGCTGAACTATTCCCACCCGTCCCAGGTAAAACACCTGAATATATACAAGGACTTGAAAGCCTAGAGGAAGGGCCATAGAGCCACACGAGTGACAGCATGCCGGCCGACTTTGTGCCTGCAGGCCAGCCAGGATGGTCCTGGCCCTGGGTGCTCTTATGGAAGATTTCCATTTCCCTGCCTGAGGTACCCATCCTGTCCCTGCCCCCACTGCTTTTTTCCTTCCTCACCTCTGCCCAGGGAGAAATTCCAGCAGCAGGTATGGGTGACACATCCTCTTCTTTAGCAGGTGGCAGCCTGGCAACTGCTGCAGAAAGCCCAGCAGAGCCCCACTCACACTGGGCCACCCACAAAGCCGTGGCCTCTCACTCCCTCCCACCAGCCCAGCCCCGAGACTGCTGACAGGGCAGAGAAAATGGTGTCAGGCACGGCTGCAGGGGCTCTTGCTGCCTGGAGTGGTATTTATATTGATCTCAACCCAGGCACACCTGGGGAGGGCTGGCCGGCACGGTAAGGCTGCCCAGGTCAGCCAATCATCACCCCTCAGGGGCTCAAAGTTGCAGAAAATGGAACTTGCTGAACCGGCCAGGTCCAAGGAACAGGTGTGGGCTCCTGAGAGTCAGGATAGACAAGGGGCTGCAGCTTTGGCTTGTTTTCTAATCATTTTATCTGGCCCATGAGTGGGAGACAACTTCAAGAAAACCCTCTCCTAATGAGAGGAACCCAGGAGTCAGGGAGAGGAGGGGTGGGTGGTGGTTGGAGACAGAGGCCTGGTGCCCCGGGTGCAGTGGAAGTCTCTGGAAGACCAGGTGGAGGGAGGCCTCACGGAGTGATGCCCAGGGTCACAGACCTGTCGCAGCTGCTGTTTGTTAGTTCAAGTCCTGCTCTGAAGTGCTCTGTGTCAGCTCTGAGCGACAGGTGAGCTGGGGGTGCTCTGCAATGAGGGCTATGTGCACGGTTCCTGTGTGCCCAGCCCTGCCACGGTACCTGCAAGGGTAGCTCTGTATCCTGGGAGGGGCCTGACCACGAGAGCCCCGTGGGCTGGGGTGGGGGTGGGGTACCTGCCCAGGTGAGCTCCATATTCTGCGATTGGTCTGACCACGAGAGCCCCATGGGCTGCTGGGGACCTGGTAAATGATGTCAGGACAGTCAGTGAAGCCACCGAGGATATACCTCCAGTTGCTCCTAATTGCTACACCCTGCTGGTCATTCTACCAACCACCAGGACATGGTATTCTGTATTAGTCTTCAATGATGCCTTCTTTTGTATTCCATTAGTCCCAGAGTCACAAGAAATTTTGGCTTGTGAGTGGCAGGACTCAACATACAACTAAAACAATACTTCCGGGCCGTCTGGCCCCAAGGGTGCAAAAATTCCTACACCATCTTTGGGGAAAGCTTAGCTAAAGACCTAAAAGTTCTACCTCTGGAAAAGGAAACCCTCCTTCAATATGCAGACGACATTCTGATCGCCAGCCCTACTAAGGAGGCCTCTGAACTACCAAGCCAATAAAGGATAGAAGTTGTCCAAGAAAAAGCTCAAATATCACAGACTGCGGTGACCTGCCTGGGCTTCATTCTCACAGAAGGTCAGAGAAGCCCATCCCAGGAAAGGGAAGAAACCATTTTCAGCCTTACCCCTTTCTAAAACTAGAAGACAGCTTAGGGGTTCCTGGGGAGGCCAGGGTTTGCTGCTTCTGGATCCCTAACTACAGTCTACTAGCTGGGCCTCTATATGAAACACTGAAAGGAAAAGATGATGATCCTTTTGAATAGAATCCAGAAGTGGCCTTTCAAGAATGCAAAGAGCAGTCAATTCAGACCCTTGCCCTGGAACTCCCTAATTTAGCTAAACCCTTTGACCTTTACATTCCCGGTGAAAGGTGAATCGCCATTGGAGAATTAGTGCAAAAACTGGGGCCACTTGAAATGGAACAATGCAAGAATGCCATCCAGGTAGGATAAACTACGGTCACTAAGGGGCTTGGCCCACTGCCACATCAGGCAAAGATACTGGCGGTATCTAAAAACCTGGAAATCAGCAGCCCAAAAGGCCACCTCCCTCCTAAGGGAAAAGGACCCCACGTGGTGATCCTAACCACCAACCATGCCCTGAAGTTGCAGGGTTCGCTCCGTGGGCACACCGACCTCGAGTGAGGAGGCCCTCCAACTCCAACATCCAGAGAGATAACCGGGGGCAACAGGGCACCATGACGACTCGTGTGAACATCACTTGACCTGGAGTTTCTCTCATAAAACAACAAGAGTGTGTCCCAAAAGAGTAGACTACTGCTTGCAGGACTTACTGCACCCAGAGGGGAGCTAATAATCTTGGCGGGGGAACAGTATACCACACTGTCACCATAGAAAAGCCTACAGACACCGTGATGATGGTGGCCAATAAGACCGGCTGGACTCCTGTTTACTTCAAAAGGCTGTTGACTCAGTGGCCATCATGGTCCTTGATCACCACTGACCCTGGACTGTCTGGGAGTTGAGCGGGCAGGGCTCTGACACCTGGTGCTGTTTGTACGTTAATTCAGGGGCCTAATTGAAGAAAGCGCAGACTACTGGTCAGAGCATCTAGGCTGGCAGAAACGGTCAGCCTAAGGTGGCCGAACAAATGTGGGGCGGGGTGAAACCGGCCCCCACAGCGTCTCTGCACATCTCTTTCCTGGATCCTTAAAGGTCATTAGAATCTATAACACTTCCAATGCTGGTGCTCAGGTGGACGAGCAGGGAGGCAGGGGTCCTGGGGACAATCAACGTCACCGGGAGGCTGCTGGGGAGAAGCTCTGACCCTCGCCCCAGGGTATGAGGGCTCCCAACTCAGCACTCAGCAGTTACAGAAGAAGGGTCTGCACCCTCAGCACTCCAAGAATGAGGAACGGGACAAAAGGCAGAGGAGGGGTTTGTCCCCAGCAAAGCCCATTAAAAATCCCTGGGAGATAAAAATAGAATCTGGGCAATAAAGTCAAGTCTAACCTTTTTTATCCTTTGTGCTTTGTCTAATTTCACGTACTCCTAGGGTCCCGCATGCAGAGGTTCCACACCCGGCACTTCAGACCAGATTTCCTAGTGCAGAATGGCTGGGTCGACACCTCAGCTCCTGGGGCCCAGTGCAGACTCCACGATATAGAGCCTGAGCTACAGCCAACCCGGCCCTCGAGAGCTCCGCCGCCTCCCTCCCTCCCACTGACTCTGACAGGATCTCTACACAGCAGCCCAGCCCACAGCCCACGGGGTAGTGCATGCTCTCACCTCTCCATTCTCTGAGCAAAATATAAAGTTTCCTTTGCTTGTGAACCAAACTCAGTCTCGATCTGTTGGCCCCAATGACACTGGGCAGGGGGACACTCGTTGGGGTCCACTCTGGAGGATCAGTAACAGAAATTGAGACTATTGTAACCTCAATGAACAGATGTGTGATCCAAACTGTAGTTAACATAGAACAGTGTATAAGGCTCGGGTAAAATAAGATGTTTTTAACACTTCCATTTGATATTTCCATCACTTTTTATAAGCAAGTTCAGTGAAAAGGTTTGTCTTATTTGTCAGGTCAATATTAGAGAAACGAAGTGATTTCTTTCCAAGGATGTACATCTAATAATCTTGGTTAAACCTTCAATCTTGTTTTAAATGCTTTTCCATTGAAAATGATACCTCTCTTTCAGCTCCCCCATTTCTGAGAAGTATAAAATCTTATAATTTATTATTACCAAAGGGGAAAGGTGGGAGGAGGGATAAATTAACAGTTTGGAATTAACACATACACACTGCTATGTATAAAATAGATCATCAACAAGGAACTACTGTATAGCACAGGGAACTACACTCAACATTTTGCAATAACCTATAAGGGGAAATAATCTGAAAAAGAATAGATATTTTTATTGACATCATCTATCAATGACAGTTAAAGTGTAGCCTAAGGGAAGCTGGTGGTGAGTGCTTCTGACCCTGAAGACTTCAATCATCTAAAGTTTGGACTCTGCCTACTTCCCAAGGCCCTTAATGAACATATGTGTAGCCGTAGCTTAAAAACTTCCCCAGTTTGGGTTTCGGGGAGACACTGATTTTGAAAAAGCCCTGGTGTTCTCCTTACATGAATGGGACTCTTCCTACTGCTAAAACATGTCTGTCACACCCAGAGGATGGTATACCGTCTGATCGGGAAGAGTTTGGAAAAGGCATCTCATCTCCTCATCTCCTGGTGCTCGGGTTCACCCCTCCAGCGTCTTTACTAACAGTCTCCCCACTTGGAGATGTCAGCACTGTCAACATCCTGTTGCGTACAGTTTGGAATTTGTCCAGAGGATGAAGCGGAAGGATGAGGAACAAAGAGAGACAAGTCCTAGGTGTTCAGACAGGCACATGTCACTCTAATTTCCAATCAGGAAGACGAATTGACCAAAGGCTAGGGTTGCCCATGGAAACAGTATAGGGCTTGAGGAAATCCCGCTGCTTTGTGGCCAGTTCCCATAAACACAAGTTGAACAATGGAACTCAGGGGCAGTAAAATTCACAAAACTGCAGAGTTGAAAATATCCATCACTGAAAAATGTCTTGAGGAAAGTCAGAGAAAAGGACTTGTAAGCAAGGGAGAATGGCAGGAAAGGGATTTGAGGAGGTAGAAAGGACTCGCCATTAAGCACAAGAAAAGGAGCTGAACATTGCCAACATTGCAGTTGGCCAAAAAGGGTGTATGTGTTTTTTTCTGTATATATTCAAGAAAAGGGCATACACTTTTTTAGCCAACCAAACAGGTGGGCACTGGAAGTCAATACTACAAAAGATATCACTTCGCATCAGTCAGAAGAGCCATCCTCATAAAGCGTAAACAACAGAAATGCAGGACAGGGCAAGGAGAAGAGGGAGCCCTGTGAGACTTATAGTGGAAATGTATATTGCCAACGGCCATTCTGGAGAAGTGTATTGTGTTTACTAAAGCATCTAAAAAATGAGCTACAGAGCATAGGGCACTTGCACTCATGGGCGTATATCTTGGGAAAAACAAAAATCGAGAGGACACAGGCACCCCAATGTTTACCCCCTCTCTGTTTAAAAGATCCTCGACTAGGATATAACTTAAATGTCTCTGGAGGGAAAAAATGGATAGAGATGTGGTACTTAGGTAGAGTGGAATATTATTCAGCCTGGAAATCAATGAAATATGGCCAGTTGTAACAACTCCAGAGGAGTTACGTATGATCATTCTAAGTGACAGAATTCAAAAAGAAAAAGACACATATCATAAGATATCACTTAAAGGTGGAATCCAAAATGGCTACACATGAAATAAATTACAAAACAAAAACATAGTCAAATATGTAGAAAACACGCATAAGGCTGCTAAACGGGAAAGGTGGGGAGGGGTGAGGCATCATCCAGGAGGTTGAAATTAGCAAAGATACCATTCCAAATACCAAACTGATAATCAACAAGGCCTACACGGTAGCTAAAAGAACTGCACTCAGCACACTCAAGTCACCGGAAAAGAATATATACGACTGGTAAGAATCTGAAAAAGAATTTATTGATGTCTCTCTGTACGTGAATCAAGTGGATGTACAGCAGCAAGAAACAGAGCTTTGAAAATCAGCTGTAACCAATATAGTAATAAATTGAAAAAAATAAACGACAGAGAGACAGAGAAAACCTCTTACAACTTTTCCTCAGGGACGGTGATGCAACATGGATTGAACACATCTAGACCCACAGCAGGATGAGACATAAGGCTGGAAACTGTTTGCGCTAAGAGAAATGTGAGGTTGGGTGAGGAAATGCACACCCTTTAAAGTAATACTACCTGGTACCCATTCAATGGGTCCCAAATCTGCAGGTTCAAGGGATCTTCCTACAGCTAAAACATGCATGGAAAACCCAGAGGACTGTACACCATGTGATCGGGAGATGTGTCTAAAATGCACCTCATTTATCCTCTCCTGGTGCTCCTGTTCACCATTCCAGCCACGTTACTTAGAATCTCCCCACTTGGAGAATCAGCACATTTAAACTTCTGTTTCACACATTTTGCAAATTGTGAGGAGGATGAACGGGAAGAGGGGGAACCAATGAGAGAATAGTTGTAGGGGTTTGGACGGGCACATATCACTCTAATTTCCCATTAAGAATAAGAATTAAAGAAAGGCTCAGCCTGCCTCGCCGGAGCCAAAATAGGGCCTGAAGCAATCCTGCGGGTTTGAGGCCAGCTCACAAAAGAGCAACTTAAAAAATGGAGCTCAGGGTCACTGCAATTCACAAACCTGCAGAGTTATAAATGAAAACTAACGTCCAAAAATATGTTGAGGTAAGGCAAAGAAGAGGATCTGAATGCAAGACAGAATTGCAAGAAACAGATTTCAAGAGATAGATTGGACTCGTCTTTCACGCACATGAAAAGCGGCAGAATTTCGACAATGATGCAGTTGGCCCAAAAGGGCGTATGCGTTTTTTCCTGATTATATCCAGGAAAAAACGCATACGCACTTTATGGGCAACGAAGCAAGCAAGCAATGCAAATGTGCACAACAAAGAAGTCTCACTTCCCACTGGTCAAAAGGGCCATCCTAAAAAATTGTAAAAACCAGAAATACAGGACAGGCCATGGAGAACAGGGAGCCTTTATACGCTGATGGGCAGTGTGTGAACTGCCGAGAGCCACTCTGGAGAAGTGTATGGTGGTTCCTAAATCATCTAAAAAACAGAGCTACAGAGCATAGGACACTTCCAATCATGGGAGTATATCTAGGGAAGTCTAAAAATCAACAAGACACAAGCACACCACAGTTTAGGGCTACTCTGTTTACAAGAACCTCAACTTCAGTACACCTTAAATATCCCAGGAAAGAGAACAATGGATAAAGAAGATGTGGTACTTATGTACAATGGAATATCTCTTCACCATGAAATCAATGTAATAAGGCTAGTAGAAGGATAAAGAGTGGATTTAGGTCCGATAATACTACTTGAAATAAGTCAAACAGAAAAAGAAACATATCATAAGATATCACTTATAGAGGGAGGGTAAATATGGCTGCACAAGAAATGAATTACAGAACAGAACAGTGTCTCACATTTAGAAAACACACTTATGTCAGCTTAAGGGGAAAGGAGAGGTGGGGTGATGCATAAAACCAGAGTTTGAAATTAGCACAGATACCGTTCAATAAACCAAATAGGTATTAGACAAGATCTACACCTTGCTCAATGAACTGGCCTCAACACACCCTATACACCGCAGAGAAATATATCTGAGTAATAAGAATCTTAAAACCCATGTATTGATATATCTCCATAAGGGAATCAAGTGTGTGCAGAGCGGCACAAACACAGCAGTGAAAATGAGCTAAACCCCATTATAGAAATAAATTTTAAAAACAAAACACTGAAACAATGAAAGAGAGCAAAATTCTTACAAAATTCGCTCAGGGGCTGTGATGCAACCTGGATTGACCACATATAAACCCACAGCTGGATAAGACATAAGGCTGGACACTTGGGGCTGAGAGGATTGGTGAGCTTTGGTGAGCAACTGCCGAAAGTTTAATGCAATACTTCATGCTACTCATTCCAAGGGTCCCAACACTCCAGGTTGAAGGGAATCTTCCTCCAGCTAAACCATGCTTGGGAAACCCAGCGACTGGTATACCATATGATCGGGAAAGGTTTCTAAAACACACCTCATTTTTCCTCTCCTGGGGCTCCGGATCGACATTCCAGCCACTTTACTAACAACATCCCCACATGGAGAGTCAATGCCTTTAAGTTCTGGTATCGCACAGTCTGCAGTTAGTGCGGAGGATGAATGGGAATAGGGGGAACCAGTGAGAAACTAGCTGTAGTGGTTTCAATGGGCACATGTCACTCTAATTTCACATCAGTAAGAAGAATTAACCAAAGGCACAGCAAGGTGCCCCAGAAGAAGAATAGAGCTTCAAGGAATCCTGTGGTTATGGGGCAAGATCACAAAAATAAGAGCTGAAAAATGGAGCTAAGGGCCACTGCAATTCAAAAACCTGCAGAGTTATAAAGGCCAACTATTTTCAAAAAATATATTGAGGTAAGGCTATGAAGAAGCATTGAAAGCAAGGCAGAATTGCAGGAAACCGATTTCAGGAGGTACACTGGAATTGCATTTAAAACATATGAAGAGAGTCAGAACTTCGACAGTGATGCACTTGGCCAAAAAGGGCGTATGTGTTTTTTCCTGAATATAGTCAGGAAAAAATGCATACACACTTTTTGGCCAACCAAGCAAACTTGCAAAGGAAATCTGCACTACAATGAAGTCTCACTCTCCCCTGGTCAAAAGGGCCATCTGAAAAAAGTGTAAAATCCATAAAGGCACGACAGGCCATGGAGAACTGGGAGCCTTCTTCTGCTGATGGGCGGGATGTAAATTGCCAACAGCCACTCTGGAGAAGTGTATGGTGTTTCCTGAAACATCTAAAAAACAAAGCAACAGAGCCTAGGGCACTTCCACTTATGGTCCTATAGTTTAGGGAAATTAAAATCAAAAAGACACAGCCACCCCAAAGTTTGGGATGGCTTTGTTTACAAGAACCTCATATACGGTACAAGTTCAATATCGCAGAAAGTGAAAAATGGATAAAGAAGTTGTGGTACTTATGTACAATGCAATATCACTCAGCAATGAAATCTATGTCATCAGGCCCGTAGCAGCATAATGAGTGGATTAAGTACGATGAATCTAACTGAAATAAGTCACACAGAGAAAGAAACATCATAAGATATCACTAATACACGGAATGTAAACTTGGCTACACAGGAACTGAATTCCAAAACAGAACAGGGTCTCAAATTTAGAAAACCAACTTATGCTTGCTTAAGGGGAAAGGTGAGTTGGGGTGCTGCATAAAACCAGAGATTGAAATGAGCACAGATAAAGTTCTATAAGCCAAATATGGAATAGACAAGAGCTACTCCTTGCTCAACGAAATGGACTCAACACCCCATATTCAACGCCTAGGAATATACCTGCCTAGTAAGAATCATAAAAGCTATGGATTTATATATCTCTGTAAGAGAATCAAGAGTGTGTACAGCGGCATTAAAGCAGTGAAAATCAGCTAAATCCCATATTAAAAATAAATTTCTTAAACAAAACACAATGACAGTGAAATAGAGAGCAATACTTAAGTAATTCATTCAAGGCTTCTGAGGCAACCTGCATTTACCATATCTACACCCAGAGCTGGGTGACACATAAGGCTGGACACTTGGGGCTCATAAGATTGGTGAGGTTCGGTGAGCAAATGCAGACCCTTTGAAGTCATATTGCATGGTACCCATTCCATGGGTCTCAACTCTCCAGGTTTAAGGGATTCTTCCTTCAGCTAAAACATGCATGTGGAACCTAGCGTATGATCAACCATGTGATAGGGAGACGTGTTCAAATATGTCTCAGTTTTCGTACCCTGGTACTCAGGTGCAACATTCCAGACGCTTTACTAACACTCTCCCGACTTGGAGAGTCAGTCCCTTTAACCTCCTGTTTGGCCCAGTTTGCAATTTCTGCGGAAGATGAACAGGAATAGCGAGAACCAATGAGAGACTAGCTGGAGGTGTCTGGACGGGCAAATTTAACTCATATTTCCCACCAGGAAGAGGAATTAACCAAAGGCTCAGCGTGCCGTGCCGGAACCAGATTAGGGCCTGAAACCATCCTGCGGTGTTACGGCCAGGTCACAAGAAAGCGAATTGAAGAAAGGAGCTCAGGGGCACTGTAATTCATAAACCTGCAGAGTTATAAATGACAGCTATCGTCCAAAAATATACTGAAGTAAGGCTGCCAAGAGGACTTGAAAGCGGGGCAGAATTGCAGGAAACCGATTTCAGGAGGTAGACTGGAATTGCATTGAAAGCATAGGAAAAGAGGCAGAACGTCCACAATGATGCACTTGGCCAAAAAGGGCGTATGCGTTTTTTCCTGAATATATTCAGGAAAAAACGCATACGCCCTTTTTGGCCAACCAAGCAAGCTTGCAAAGCAAATCTGCACTACAATGAAGTCTCACTTCCCCCCGGTCAAAAGGGCCATCTGAAAAAAGTGTAAAATCCAGAAAGGCAGGTCAGGCCATGGAGAACTGGGAGCCTTCTTATGCTGATGGGCGGGATGTAAATTGCCAACAGCCACTTGGGAGAAGTGTATGGTGTTTCCTGAAACATCTAGAAAACAAAGCAACAGAGCCTAGGGCACTTCCACTTATGGTCCTATAGCTTAGGGAAATTAAAATCAAAAAGACACAGCCACCCCAAAGTTTGGGACTCCTCTGTTTACAAGAACCTCGTTTACCGTACAAGTTCAATATCACAGAAAGTGAAAAATGGATAAAGAACTTGTGGTACTTACGTACAATGCAGTATCACTGAGCAATGAAATCTATGTCATCAGGCCCGTAGCAGCATAATGAGTGGATTCAGGTACGATAATTCTAACTGAAATAAGTCACACAGAAATAGAAACATCATAAGATATCACTAATACACGGAATGTAAACTTGGCTAAACAGGAACTGAATTCCAAAACAGAACAGGGTCTCAAATTTAGAAAACCAACTTATGCTTGCTTAAGGGGAAAGGTGAGTTGGGGTGCTGCATAAAACCAGAGATTGAAATGAGCACAGATAAAGTTCCTTAAGCCAAATATGGAATAGACAAGAGCTACTCCTTGCTCAACGAAATGGACTCAACACCCCATATTAAACGCCTAAGAATGTACCTGACTAGTAAGTATCTTAAATCCTATGGATTGCTATGTCTCCGAAAGAGAATCAAGCGTGTGTACAGGGGCATAAACGCAGCAGTGATAGGATTGGAGAGGTTCGGTGAGCAAATGAAGACCCTTTGAAGTCATATTGCATGGTACCCATTCCACGGGTTTCAACTACCCAGGTTTAAGGTATTCTTCCTTCAGCTAAAACATGCATGTGGAACCTAGAGTATGATCAACCATGTGATAGGGAGACGCGTTCAAATATGTCTCAGTTTTCCTCCCCTGGTACTCGGGTGCAACATTCCAGACGCTTTACTAACACTCTCCCCACTTGGAGAGTCAGCGCCTTTAACCTCCTGTTTGGCCCAGTTTGCAATTTCTGCGGAAGATGAACAGGAATAGGGAGAACCAATGAGAGACTAGCTGGAGGTGTCTGAATGGGCAAATTTAACTCTCATTTCCCTCCAAGAAGAGGAATTAACCAAAGGCTCAGTGTGCCGTGCCGGAACCAGATTAGGGCCTGAAGCCATCCTGCGGTGTTGCGGCCAGCTCAAAAGAAAGCGAGTTGAAGAAAGGAGCTCAGGGGCACTGTAATTCACAAACCTGCAGAGTTATAAATGACAGCTATCGTCCAAAAATATACTGAAGTAAGGCTGCCAGGAGGACTTGAAAGCGGGGCAGAATTGCAGGAAACCGATTTCAGGAGGTAGACTGGAATTGCATTGAAAGCATAGGAAAAGAGGCAGAACGTCCACAATGATGCACTTGGCCAAAAAGGGCGTATGCGTTTTTTCCTGAATATATTCAGGAAAAAACGCATACGCCCTTTTTGGCCAACCAAGCAAGCTTGCAAAGGAAATCTGCACTACAATGAAGTCTCACTTTCCCCTGGTCAAAAGGGCCATCTGAAAAAAGTGTAAAATCCATAAAGGCACGACAGGCCATGGAGAACTGGGAGCCTTCTTCTGCTGATGGGCGGGATGTAAATTGCCAACAGCCACTCTGGAGAAGTGTATGGTGTTTCCTGAAACATCTAAAAAACAAAGCAACAGAGCCTAGGGCACTTCCACTTATGGTCCTATGGTTTAGGGAAATTAAAATCAAAAAGACACAGCCACCCCAAAGTTTGGGATGGCTTTGTTTACAAGAACCTCATATACGGTACAAGTTCAATATCGCAGAAAGTGAAAAATGGATAAAGAAGTTGTGGTACTTATGTACAATGCAATATCACTCAGCAATGAAATCTATGTCATCAGGCCCGTAGCAGCATAATGAGTGGATTAATTACGATGAATCTAACTGAAATAAGTCACACAGAGAAAGAAACATCATAAGATATCACTAATACACGGAATGTAAACTTGGCTACACAGGAACTGAATTCCAAAACAGAACAGTGTCTCAAATTTAGAAAACCAACTTATGCTTGCTTAAGGGGAAAGGTGAGTTGGGGTGCTGCATAAAACCAGAGATTGAAATGAGCACAGATAAAGTTCTATAAGCCAAATATGGAATAGACAAGAGCTAATCCTTGCTCAACGAAATGGACTCAACACCCCATATTCAAAGCCTAGGAATATACCTGCCTAGTAAGAATCATAAAAGGTATGGATTTATATATCTCTGTAAGAGAATCAAGAGTGTGTACAGCGGCATTAAAGCAGTGAAAATCAGCTAAATCCCATATTAAAAATAAATTTCTTAAACAAAACACAATGACAGTGAAATAGAGAGCAATACTTAAGTAATTCATTCAAGGCTTCTGAGGCAACCTGCATTTACCATATCTACACCCAGAGCTGGGTGACACATAAGACTGGACACTTGGGGCTCATAAGATTGGTGAGGTTCGGTGAGCAATTGCAGACCCTTTGAAGTCATATTGCATGGTACCCATTCCACGGGTCTCAACTCTCCAGGTTTAAGGGATTCTTCCTTCAGCTAAAACATGCATGTGGAACCTAGCGTATGATCAACCATGTGATAGGGAGACGTGTTCAAATATGTCTCAGTTTTCGTACCCTGGTACTCGGGTGCAACATTCCAGACGCTTTACTAACACTCTCCCGACTTGGAGAGTCAGTCCCTTTAACCTCCTGTTTGGTCCAGTTTGCAATTTCTGCGGAAGATGAACAGGAATAGGGAGCACCAATGAGAGACTAGCTGGAGGTGTCTGGACGGGCAAATTTAACTCATATTTCCCACCAGGAAGAGGAATTAACCAAAGGCTCAGCGTGCCGTGCCGGAACCAGATTAGGGCCTGAAACCATCCTGCGGTGTTGCGGCCAGGTCACAAGAAAGCGAATTGAAGAAAGGAGCTCAGGGGCACTGTAATTCATAAACCTGCAGAGTTATAAATGACAGCTATCGTCCAAAAATATACTGAAGTAAGGCTGCCAGGAGGACTTGAAAGCGGGGCAGAATTGCAGGAAACCGATTTCAGGAGGTAGACTGGAATTGCATTGAAAGCATAGGAAAAGAGGCAGAACGTCCACAATGATGCACTTGGCCAAAAAGGGCGTATGCGTTTTTTCCTGAATATATTCAGGAAAAAACGCATACGCCCTTTTTGGCCAACCAAGCAAGCTTGCAAAGCAAATCTGCACTACAATGAAGTCTCACTTCCCCCCGGTCAAAAGGGCCATCTGAAAAAAGTGTAAAATCCAGAAAGGCAGGACAGGCCATGGAGAACTGGGAGCCTTCTTATGCTGATGGGCGGGATGTAAATTGCCAACAGCCACTTGGGAGAAGTGTATGGTGTTTCCTGAAACATCTAGAAAACAAAGCAACAGAGCCTAGGGCACTTCCACTTATGGTCCTATAGCATAGGGAAATTAAAATCAAAAAGACACAGCCACCCCAAAGTTTGGGACTCCTCTGTTTACAAGAACCTCGTTTACCGTACAAGTTCAATATCACAGAAAGTGAAAAATGGATAAAGAACTTGTGGTACTTACGTACAATGCAGTATCACTCAGCAATGAAATCTATGTCATCAGGCCCGTAGCAGCATAATGAGTGGATTCAGGTACGATAATTCTAACTGAAATAAGTCACACAGAAATACAAACATCATAAGATATCACTAATACACGGAATGTAAACTTGGCTAAACAGGAACTGAATTCCAAAACAGAACAGGGTCTCAAATTTAGAAAACCAACTTATGCTTGCTTAAGGGGAAAGGTGAGTTGGGGTGCTGCATAAAACCAGAGATTGAAATGAGCACAGATAAAGTTCCTTAAGCCAAATATGGAATAGACAAGAGCTACTCCTTGCTCAACGAAATGGACTCAACACCCCATATTAAACGCCTAAGAATGTACCTGACTAGTAAGTATCTTAAATCCTATGGATTGCTATGTCTCCGAAAGAGAATCAAGCGTGTGTACAGGGGCATAAACGCAGCAGTGATAGGATTGGAGAGGTTCGGTGAGCAAATGAAGACCCTTTGAAGTCATATTGCATGGTACCCATTCCACGGGTTTCAACTACCCAGGTTTAAGGTATTCTTCCTTCAGCTAAAACATGCATGTGGAACCTAGAGTATGATCAACCATGTGATAGGGAGACGCGTTCAAATATGTCTCAGTTTTCCTCCCCTGGTACTCGGGTGCAACATTCCAGACGCTTTACTAACACTCTCCCCACTTGGAGAGTCAGCGCCTTTAACCTCCTGTTTGGCCCAGTTTGCAATTTCTGCGGAAGATGAACAGGAATAGGGAGAACCAATGAGAGACTAGCTGGAGGTGTCTGAATGGGCAAATTTAACTCTCATTTCCCTCCAAGAAGAGGAATTAACCAAAGGCTCAGTGTGCCGTGCCGGAACCAGATTAGGGCCTGAAGCCATCCTGCGGTGTTGCGGCCAGCTCAAAAGAAAGCGAGTTGAAGAAAGGAGCTCAGGGGCACTGTAATTCACAAACCTGCAGAGTTATAAATGACAGCTATCGTCCAAAAATATACTGAAGTAAGGCTGCCAGGAGGACTTGAAAGCGGGGCAGAATTGCAGGAAACCGATTTCAGGAGGTAGACTGGAATTGCATTGAAAGCATAGGAAAAGAGGCAGAACGTCCACAATGATGCACTTGGCCAAAAAGGGCGTATGCGTTTTTTCCTGAATATATTCAGGAAAAAACGCATACGCCCTTTTTGGCCAACCAAGCAAGCTTGCAAAGGAAATCTGCACTACAATGAAGTCTCACTTTCCCCTGGTCAAAAGGGCCATCTGAAAAAAGTGTAAAATCCATAAAGGCACGACAGGCCATGGAGAACTGGGAGCCTTCTTCTGCTGATGGGCGGGATGTAAATTGCCAACAGCCACTCTGGAGAAGTGTATGGTGTTTCCTGAAACATCTAAAAAACAAAGCAACAGAGCCTAGGGCACTTCCACTTATGGTCCTATGGTTTAGGGAAATTAAAATCAAAAAGACACAGCCACCCCAAAGTTTGGGATGGCTTTGTTTACAAGAACCTCATATACGGTACAAGTTCAATATCGCAGAAAGTGAAAAATGGATAAAGAAGTTGTGGTACTTATGTACAATGCAATATCACTCAGCAATGAAATCTATGTCATCAGGCCCGTAGCAGCATAATGAGTGGATTAATTACGATGAATCTAACTGAAATAAGTCACACAGAGAAAGAAACATCATAAGATATCACTAATACACGGAATGTAAACTTGGCTACACAGGAACTGAATTCCAAAACAGAACAGTGTCTCAAATTTAGAAAACCAACTTATGCTTGCTTAAGGGGAAAGGTGAGTTGGGGTGCTGCATAAAACCAGAGATTGAAATGAGCACAGATAAAGTTCTATAAGCCAAATATGGAATAGACAAGAGCTAATCCTTGCTCAACGAAATGGACTCAACACCCCATATTCAAAGCCTAGGAATATACCTGCCTAGTAAGAATCATAAAAGGTATGGATTTATATATCTCTGTAAGAGAATCAAGAGTGTGTACAGCGGCATTAAAGCAGTGAAAATCAGCTAAATCCCATATTAAAAATAAATTTCTTAAACAAAACACAATGACAGTGAAATAGAGAGCAATACTTAAGTAATTCATTCAAGGCTTCTGAGGCAACCTGCATTTACCATATCTACACCCAGAGCTGGGTGACACATAAGACTGGACACTTGGGGCTCATAAGATTGGTGAGGTTCGGTGAGCAATTGCAGACCCTTTGAAGTCATATTGCATGGTACCCATTCCACGGGTCTCAACTCTCCAGGTTTAAGGGATTCTTCCTTCAGCTAAAACATGCATGTGGAACCTAGCGTATGATCAACCATGTGATAGGGAGACGTGTTCAAATATGTCTCAGTTTTCGTACCCTGGTACTCGGGTGCAACATTCCAGACGCTTTACTAACACTCTCCCGACTTGGAGAGTCAGTCCCTTTAACCTCCTGTTTGGCCCAGTTTGCAATTTCTGCGGAAGATGAACAGGAATAGGGAGCACCAATGAGAGACTAGCTGGAGGTGTCTGGACGGGCAAATTTAACTCATATTTCCCACCAGGAAGAGGAATTAACCAAAGGCTCAGCGTGCCGTGCCGGAACCAGATTAGGGCCTGAAACCATACTGCGGTGTTGCGGCCAGGTCACAAGAAAGCGAATTGAAGAAAGGAGCTCAGGGGCACTGTAATTCATAAACCTGCAGAGTTATAAATGACAGCTATCGTCCAAAAATATACTGAAGTAAGGCTGCCAAGAGGACTTGAAAGCGGGGCAGAATTGCAGGAAACCGATTTCAGGAGGTAGACTGGAATTGCATTGAAAGCATAGGAAAAGAGGCAGAACGTCCACAATGATGCACTTGGCCAAAAAGGGCGTATGCGTTTTTTCCTGAATATATTCAGGAAAAAACGCATACGCCCTTTTTGGCCAACCAAGCAAGCTTGCAAAGCAAATCTGCACTACAATGAAGTCTCACTTCCCCCCGGTCAAAAGGGCCATCTGAAAAAAGTGTAAAATCCAGAAAGGCAGGACAGGCCATGGAGAACTGGGAGCCTTCTTATGCTGATGGGCGGGATGTAAATTGCCAACAGCCACTTGGGAGAAGTGTATGGTGTTTCCTGAAACATCTAGAAAACAAAGCAACAGAGCCTAGGGCACTTCCACTTATGGTCCTATAGCATAGGGAAATTAAAATCAAAAAGACACAGCCACCCCAAAGTTTGGGACTCCTCTGTTTACAAGAACCTCGTTTACCGTACAAGTTCAATATCACAGAAAGTGAAAAATGGATAAAGAACTTGTGGTACTTACGTACAATGCAGTATCACTCAGCAATGAAATCTATGTCATCAGGCCCGTAGCAGCATAATGAGTGGATTCAGGTACGATAATTCTAACTGAAATAAGTCACACAGAAATACAAACATCATAAGATATCACTAATACACGGAATGTAAACTTGGCTAAACAGGAACTGAATTCCAAAACAGAACAGGGTCTCAAATTTAGAAAACCAACTTATGCTTGCTTAAGGGGAAAGGTGAGTTGGGGTGCTGCATAAAACCAGAGATTGAAATGAGCACAGATAAAGTTCCTTAAGCCAAATATGGAATAGACAAGAGCTACTCCTTGCTCAACGAAATGGACTCAACACCCCATATTAAACGCCTAAGAATGTACCTGACTAGTAAGTATCTTAAATCCTATGGATTGCTATGTCTCCGAAAGAGAATCAAGCGTGTGTACAGGGGCATAAACGCAGCAGTGATAGGATTGGAGAGGTTCGGTGAGCAAATGAAGACCCTTTGAAGTCATATTGCATGGTACCCATTCCACGGGTTTCAACTACCCAGGTTTAAGGTATTCTTCCTTCAGCTAAAACATGCATGTGGAACCTAGAGTATGATCAACCATGTGATAGGGAGACGCGTTCAAATATGTCTCAGTTTTCCTCCCCTGGTACTCGGGTGCAACATTCCAGACGCTTTACTAACACTCTCCCCACTTAGAGAGTCAGCGCCTTTAACCTCCTGTTTGGCCCAGTTTGCAATTTCTGCGGAAGATGAACAGGAATAGGGAGAACCAATGAGAGACTAGCTGGAGGTGTCTGAATGGGCAAATTTAACTCTCATTTCCCTCCAAGAAGAGGAATTAACCAAAGGCTCAGTGTGCCGTGCCGGAACCAGATTAGGGCCTGAAGCCATCCTGCGGTGTTGCGGCCAGCTCAAAAGAAAGCGAGTTGAAGAAAGGAGCTCAGGGGCACTGTAATTCACAAACCTGCAGAGTTATAAATGACAGCTATCGTCCAAAAATATACTGAAGTAAGGCTGCCAGGAGGACTTGAAAGCGGGGCAGAATTGCAGGAAACCGATTTCAGGAGGTAGACTGGAATTGCATTGAAAGCATAGGAAAAGAGGCAGAACGTCCACAATGATGCACTTGGCCAAAAAGGGCGTATGCGTTTTTTCCTGAATATATTCAGGAAAAAACGCATACGCCCTTTTTGGCCAAGCAAGCAAGCTTGCAAAGGAAATCTGCACTACAATGAAGTCTCACTTCCCGCAGGTCAAAAGGGCCATCTGAAAAAAGTGTAAAATCCAGAAAGGCAGGACAGGCCATGGAGAACTGGGAGCCTTGTTATGCTGATGGGCGGGATGTAAATTGCCAACAGACACTCGGGAGAAGTGTATGTTGTTTCCTGAAACATCTAAAAAACAAAGCAACAGAGCCTAGGGCACTTCCACTTATGGTCCTATAGCTTAGGGAAATTAAAATCAAAAAGACACAGCCACCCCAAAGTTTGGGACGCCTCTGTTTACAAGAATCTCGTTTACAGTAGAAGTTCAATATCACAGAAAGTGAAAAATGGATAAAGAACTTGTGGTACTTACGTAAAATGCAGTATCACTCAGCAATGATATCTATGTCATCAGGCCCGTAGCAGCATAATGAGTGGATTGAGGTACGATGATTCTAACTGAAATAAGTCACACAGAAAAAGAAACATCATAAGTTATCACTGATACACGGAATGTAAACTTGGCTACACAGGAACTGAATTCCAAAACAGAACAGGGTCTCAAGTTTAGAAAACCAACTTATGCTTGCTTAAGGGGAAAGGTGAGTTGGGGTGCTGCATAAAACCAGAGATTGAAATGAGCACAGATAAAGTTCCTTAAGCCAAATATGGAATAGACAAGAGCTACTCCTTGCTCAACGAAATGGACTCAACACCCCATATTAAACGCCTAAGAATGTACCTGACTAGTAAGTATCTTAAAACCTATGGATTGCTATGTCTCCAAAAGACAATCAAGCGTGTGTACAGGGGCATAAACGCAGCAGTGATAGGATTGGAGACGTTCGGTGAGCAAATGTAGACCCTTTGAAGTCATACTGCATGGTACCCATTCCACGGGTCTCAAGTCTCCAGGTTTAAGGTATTCTTCCTTCAGCTAAAACATGCATGTGGAACCCAGAGTATGATCAACCGTGTGAACGGGAGACGTGTTCAAATATGTCTCAGTTTTCCTCCCCTGGTACTCGGGTGCAACATTCCAGACGCTTTACTAACACTCTCCCCACTTGGAGAGTCAGCGCCTTTAACCTCCTGTTTGGCCCAGTTTGCAATTTCTGCGGAAGATGAACAGGAATAGGGAGAACCAATGAGAGACTAGCTGGAGGTGTGTGGACGGGCAAATTTAACTCTCATTTCCCACCAGGAAGAGGAATTAACCAAAGGCTCAGCGTGCCGTGCCAGAACCAGATTAGGACCTGAAGCCATCCTGCGGTGTTGTGGCCAGCTCAAAAGAAAGCGAGTTGAAGAAAGGAGCTCAGGGGCACTGTAATTCACAAACCTGCAGAGTTATAAATGACAGCTATCGTCCAAAAATATACTGAAGTAAGGCTGCCAAGAGGACTTGAAAGCGGGGCAGAAGTGCAGGAAACCGATTTCAGGAGGTAGACTGGAATTGCATTGAAAGCATAGGAAAAGAGGCAGAGCGTCCACAATGATGCACTTGGCCAAAAAGGGCGTATGCGTTTTTTCCTGAATATATTCAGGAAAAAACGCATACGCCCTTTTTGGCCAACCAAGCAAGCTTGCAAAGGAAATCTGCACTACAATGAAGTCTCACTTCCCCCGGTCAGAAGGGCCATCTGAAAAAAGTGTAAAATGCAGAAAGGCAGGACAGTCCATGGAGAACTGGGAGCCTTGTTATGCTGATGGGCGGGATGTAAATTGCCAACAGACACTCGGGAGAAGTGTATGGTGTTTCCTGAAACATCTAAAAAACAAAGCAACAGAGCCTAGGGCACTTCCACTTATGGTCCTATAGCTTAGGGAAATTAAAATCAAAAAGACACAGCCACCCCAAAGTTTGGAACGGCTCTGTTTACAAGAACCTCGTTTACAGTACAAGTTCAACATCGCAGAAAGTGAAAAATGGATAAAGAAGTTGTGGTATTTACTTACAAAGCAATATCACTCAGCAATGAAATCTATGTCATCAGGCCCGTAGCAGCATAATGAGTGGATTCAGGTACGATGATTGTAACTGAAATAAGTCACACAGAAAAAGAAACATCATAAGATATCACTAATACACGGAATGTAAACTTGGCTACACAGGAACTGAATTCCAAAACAGAACAAGGTCTCAATTTTAGAAAACCAACTTATGCTTGCTTAAGGGGAAAGGTGAGTTGGGGTGCTGCATAAAACCAGAGATTGAAATGAGCACAGATAAAGTTCCTTAAGCCAAATATGGAATAGACAAGAGCTACTCCTTGCTCAACGAAATGGACTCAACACCCCATATTAAACGCCTAAGAATGTACCTGACTAATAAGTATCTTAAAACCTATGGATTGCTATGTCTCTGAAAGAGAATCAAGCGTGTGTACAGGGACATAAACGCAGCAGTGATAGGATTGGAGAGGTTCGGTGAGCAAATGAAGACCCTTTGAAGTCATATTGCATGGTACCCATTCCACAGGTTTCAACTCTCCAGGTTTAAGGTATTCTTCCTTCAGCTAAAACATGCATGTGGAACCTAGAGTATGATCAACCATGTGATCGGGAGACGTGTTCAAATATGTCTCAGTTTTCGTACCCTGGTACACGGGTGCAACATCCCAGATGCTTTACTAACACTCTCCCGACTTGGAGAATCAGTCCCTTTAACCCCCTGTTTGGCCCAGTTTGCAATTTCTGGGGAAGATGAACAGGAATAGCGAGAACCAATGAGAGACTAGCTGGAGGTGTCTGGACGGGCAAATTTAACTCTCATTTCCCCCAAGGAAGACGAATTAACCAAAGGCTCAGCGTGCCGTGCCGGAACCAGATTAGGGCCTGAAGCCATCCTGCGGTGTTGCGGCCAGCTCACAAGAAAGCGAGTAGAAGAAAGGAGCTCAGGGGCACTGTAATTCACAAACCTGCAGAGTTATAAATGACAGCTATCGTCCAAAAATATACTGAAGTAAGGCTGCCAAGAGGACTTGAAAGCGGGGCAGAATTGCAGGAAACCGATTTCAGGAGGTAGACTGGAATTGCATTGAAAGCATAGGAAAAGAGGCAGAACGTCCACAATGATGCACTTGGCCAAAAAGGGCGTATGCGTTTTTTCCTGAATATATTCAGGAAAAAACGCATACGCCCTTTTTGGCCAACCAAGCAAACTAGCAAAGGAAATCTGCACTACAATGAAGTCTCACATCCCCCCGGTCAAAAGGGCCATCTGAAAAAAGTGTAAAATCCAGAAAGGCAGGACAGGCCATGGAGAACTGGGAGCCTTGTTATGCTGATGGGCGGGATGTAAATTGCCAACAGACACTCGGGAGAAGTGTATGGTGTTTCCTGAAACATCTAAAACAGAAAGCAACAGAGCCTACGGCACTTCCACATATGGTCCTATAGCTTAGGGAAATTAAAATCAAAAAGACACAGCCACCCCAAAGTTTCGGACGCCTCTGTTTACAAGAAACTCATTTACCGTACAAGTTCAATATAACAGAAAGTGAAAAATGGATAAAGAACTTGTGGTACTTACATACAATGCAGTATCACTCAGCAATGAAATCTATGTCATCAGGCCCATAGCAGCATAATGAGTGGATTCAGGTACGATGATTCTAACTGAAATAAGTCACACAGAAAAAGAAATATCATAAGATATCACTAATACACAGAATGTAAACTTGGCTACACAGGAACTGAATTCCAAAACAGAACAGGGTCTCAATTTTAGAAAACCAACTTATGCTTGCTTAAGGGGAAAGGTGAGTTGGGGTGCTGCATAAAACCAGAGATTGAAATGAGCACAGATAAAGTTCCTTAAGCCAAATATGGAATAGACAAGAGCTACTCCTTGCTCAACGAAATGGACTCAACACCCCATATTGAACGCCTAATAATGTACCTGACTAGTAAGTATCTTAAAACCTATGGATTGCTATGTCTCCAAAAGAGAATCAAGCGTGTGTACAGGGGCATAAACGCAGCAGTGATAGGATTGGAGAGGTTCGGTGAGCAAATGAAGACCCTTTGAAGTCATATAGCATGGTACCCATTACACGGGTCTCAACTCTCCAGGTTTAAGGTATTCTTCCTTCAGCTAAAACATGCATGTGGAACCCAGAGTATGATCAACCGTGTGAACGGGAGACGTGTTCAAATATGTCTCAGTTTTCCTCCCCTGGTACTCGGGTGCAACATTCCAGACACTTTACTAACACTCTCCCCACCAGAAGAGTCAGCGCCTTTAACCTCCTGTTTGGCCCAGTTTGCAATTTCTGCGGAAGATGAACAGGAATAGGGAGAACCAATGAGAGACTAGCTGGAGGTGTCTGGACGGGCAAATTTAACTCTCATTTCCCACCAGGAAGAGGAATTAACCAAAGGCTCAGCGTGCCGTGCCGGAACCAGATTAGGGCCTGAAGCCATCCTGCGGTGTTGCGGCCAGCTCACAAGAAAGCGAGTTGAAGAAAGGATCTCAGTGGCACTGTAATGCACAAACCTTCAGATTTATAAATGACAGCTATCGTCCAAAAATATACTGAAGTAAGGCTGCCAAGAGGACTTGAAAGCGGGGCAGAATTGCAGGAAACCGATTTCAGGAGGTAGACTGGAATTGCATTGAAAGCATAGGAAAAGAGGCAGAACGTCCACAATGATGCACTTGGCCAAAAAGGGCGTATGCGTTTTTTCCTGAATATATTCAGGAAAAAACGCATACGCCCTTTTTGGCCAACCAAGCAAGCTTGCAAAGGAAATCTGCACTACAATGAAGTCTCACTTCCCCCCGGTCAAAAGGGCCATCTGAAAAAAGTGTAAAATCCAGAAAGGCAGGACAGGCCATGGAGAACTGGGAGCCTTGTTATGCTGATGGGCGGGATGTAAATTGCCAACAGACACTCGGGAGAAGTGTATGGTGTTTCCTGAAACATCTAAAAAACAAAGCAACAGAGCCTAGGGCACTTCCACTTATGGTCCTAGAGATTAGGGAAATTAAAATCAAAAAGACACAGCCACCCCAAAGTGTGGAACGGCTCTGTTTACAAGAACCTCGTTTACAGTAGAAGTTCAAAATCGCAGAAAGTGAAAAATGGATAAAGAAGTTGTGGTATTTACTTACAAAGCAATATCACTCAGCAATGAAATCTATGTCATCACGCCCTTAGCAGCACAATGAGTGGATTCAGGTATGATGATTCTAACTGAAATAAGTCACACAGAAAAAGAAACATCATAAGATATCAGTAATACACGGAATGTAAACTTGGCTACACAGGAACTGAATTACAGAACAGAACAGGGTCTCAAATTTAGAAAACCAACTTATGCTTGCTTAAGGGGAAAGGTGAGTTGGGGTGCTGCATAAAACCAGAGATTGAAATGAGCACGGATAAAGTTCCTTAAGCCAAATATGGAATAGACAAGAGCTACTCCTTACTCAACGAAATGGACTCAACACCCCATATTAAACGCCTAAGAATGCACCTGACTAGGAAGTATCTTAATACCTATGGATTGCTATGTCTCCGAAAGAGAATCAAGCAAGTGTACAGGGGCATAAACGCAGCAGTGATAGGATTGGAGAGGTTCGGTGAGCAAATGAAGACCCTTTGAAGTCATATTGCATGGTACCCATTACACGGGTCTCAACTCTCCAGGTTTAAGGTATTCTTCCTTCAGCTAAAACATGCATGTGGAACCCAGAGTATGATCAACCATGTGAACGGGAGACGTGTTCAAATATGTCTCAGTTTTCCTCCCCTGGTACTCGGGTGCAACATTCCAGACGCTTTACTAACACTCTCCCCACTTGGAGAGTCAGCGCCTTTAACCTCCTGTTTGGCCCAGTTTGCAATTTCTGCGGAAGATGAACAGGAATAGGGAGAACCAATGAGAGACTAGCTGGAGATGTCTGGACGGGCAAATTTAACTTTCATTTCCCACCAGGAAGAGGAATTAACCAAAGGCTCAGCGTGCCGTGCCGGAACAAGATTAGGGCCTGAAGCCATCCTGCGGTGTTGCGGCCAGCTCACAAGAAAGAGAGTTGAAGAAAGGAGCTCAGGGACACTGTAATTCACAAACCTGCAGAGTTATAAATGACAGCTATCGTCCAAAAATATACTGAAGTAAGGCTGCCAAGAGGACTTGAAAGCGGGGCAGAATTGCAGGAAACCGATTTCAGGAGGTAGACTGGAATTGCATTGAAAGCATAGGAAAAGAGGCAGAACGTCCACAATGAAGCACTTGGCCAAAAAGGGCGTATGCGTTTTTTCCTGAATATATTCAGGAAAAAACGCATACGCCCTTTTTGGCCAACCAAGCAAGATTGCAAAGGAAATCTGCACTACAATGAAGTCTCACTTCCCCCCGGTCAAAAGGGCCATCTGAAAAAAGTGTAAAATCCAGAAAGGCAGGACAGGCCATGGAGAACTGGGAGCCTTGTTATGCTGATGGGCGGGATGTAAATTGCCAACAGACACTCGGGAGAAGTGTATGGTGTTTCCTGAAACATCTAAAAAACAAAGCAACAGAGCCTAGGGCACTTCCACTTATGGTCCTATAGCTTAGGGAAATTAAAATAAAAAAGACACAGCCACCCCAAAGTTTGGGACGCCTCTGTTTACAAGAACCTCGTTTACCGTACAAGTTCTGTATCACAGAAAGTGAAAAATGTATAAAGAAGTTGTGGTATTTACTTACAAAGCAATATCACTCAGCAATGAAATCTATGTCATCAGGCCCTTAGCAGCATAATGAGTGGATTCAGGTACGATGATTCTAACTGAAATAAGTCACACAGAAAAAGAAACATCATAAGATATCACTAATACACGGAATGTAAACTTGGTTACACAGGAACTGAATTCCAAAACAGAACAGGGTCTCAAATTCAGAAAACCAACTTATGCTTGCTTAAGGGTAAAGGTGAGTTGGGGTGCTGCATAAAACCAGAGATTGAAATGAGCACAGATAAAGTTCCTTAAGCCAAATATGGAATAGACAAGAGCTACTCCTTGCTCAACGAAATGGACTCAACACCCCATATTAAACGCCTAAGAATGTACCTGACTAGTAAGTATCTTAAAACCTATGGATAGCTATGTCTCTGAAAGAGAATCAAGCATGTGTATAGGGGCATAAATGCAGCAGTGATAGGATTGGAGAGGTTCGGTGAGCAAATGAAGACCCTTTGAAGTCATATTGCATGGTACCCATTACAGGGGTCTCAACTCTCCAGGTTTAAGCTATTCTTCCTTCAGCTAAAACATACATGTGGAACCCAGAGTATGATCAACCGTGTGAACGGGAGACGTGTTCAAATATGTCTCAGTTTTCCTCCCCTGGTACTCGGGTGCAACATTCCAGACGCTTTACTAACACTCTCCCCACTTAGAGAGTCAGCGCCTTTAACCTCCTGTTTGGCCCAATTTGCAATTTCTGTGGAAGATGAACAGGAATAGGGAGAACCAATGAGAGACTAGCTGGAGGTGTCTGGACGGGCAAATTTAACTCTCATTTCCCACCAGGAAGAGGAATTAACCAAAGGCTCAGTGTGCCGTGCCGTAACCAGATTAGGGCCTGAAACCATCCTGCGGTGTTGCGGCCAGGTCACAAGAAAGCGAGTTGAAGAAAGGAGCTCAGGGGCACTGTAATTCACAAACCTGCAGAGTTATAAATGACAGCTATCGTCCAAAAATATACTGAAGTAAGGCTGCCAAGAGGACTTGAAAGCGGGGCAGAATTGCAGGAAACCGATTTCAGGAGGTAGACTGGAATTGCATTGAAAGCATAGGAAAAGAGGCAGAACGTCCACAATGATGCACTTGGCCAAAAAGGGCGTATGCGTTTTTTCCTGAATATATTCAGGAAAAAACGCATACGCCCTTTTTGGCCAACCAAGCAAACTTGCAAAGGAAATCTGCACTACAATGAAGTCTCACTTCCCCCAGGTCAAAGGGGCCATCTGAAAAAAGTGTAAAATCCAGAAAGGCAGGACAGGCCATGGAGAACTGGGAGCCTTGTTATGCTGATGGGCGGGATGTAAATTGCCAACAGACACTCGGGAGAAGTGTATGGTGTTTCCTGAAACATCTAAAAAACAAAGCAACAGAGCCTAAGGCACTTCCACTTATGGTCCTATAGCTTAGGGAAATTAAAATCAAAAAGACACAGCCACCCTAAAGTTTGGGACGCCTCTGTTTACAAGAACCTCGTTTACCATACAAGTTCAATATCACAGAAAGTGAAAAATGGATAAAGAACTTGTGGTACTTACGTACAATGCAGTATGACTCAGCAATGAAATCTATGTCATCAGGCCCGTAGCAGCACAATGAGTGGATTCAGGTACGATGATTCTAACTGAAATAAGTCACACAGAAAAAGAAACATCATAAGATATCACTAATACACGGAATGTAAACTTGGCTACACAGGAACTGAATTCCAAAACAGAACAGGGTCTCAAATTTAGAAAACCAACTTATGCTTGCTTAAGGGGAAAGGTGAGTTGGGGTGCTGCATAAAACCAGAGATTGAAATGAGCACAGATAAAGTTCCTTAAGCCAAATATGGAATAGACAAGAGCTACTCCTTACTCAACGAAATGGACTCAACACCCCATATTAAACGCCTAAGAATGTACCTGACTAGTAAGTATCTTAAAACCTATGGATTGCTATGTCTCCAAAAGAGAATCAAGCGTGTGTACAGGGGCATAAACGCAGCAGTGATAGGATTGGAGAGGTCCGGTGAGCAAATGAAGACCCTTTGAAGTCATATTGCATGGTACCCATTTCACGGGTCTCAACTCTCCAGGTTTAAGGTATTCTTCCTTCAGCTAAAACATGCATGTGCAACCCAGAGTATGATCATCCGTGTGAACGGGAGACGTGTTCAAATATGTCTCAGTTTTCCTCCCCTGGTACTCGGGTGCAACATTCCAGACGCTTTACTAACACTCTCCCCACTTGGAGAGTCAACGCCTTTAACCTCCTGTTTGGCCCAGTTTGCAATTTCTGCGGAAGATGAACAGGAATAGGGAGAACCAATGAGAGACTAGCTGGAGGTGTCTGGACGGGCAAATTTAACTCTCATTTCCCACCAGGAAGAGGAATTAACCAAAGGCTCAGCGTGCCGTGCCGGAACAAGATTAGGGCCTGAAGCCATCCTGCGGTGTTGCGGCCAGCTCACAAGAAAGAGAGTTGAAGAAAGGAGCTCAGGGGCACTGTAATTCACAAACCTGCAGAGTTATGAATGACAGCTATCGTCCAAAAATATACTGAAGTAAGGCTGCCAAGAGGACTTGAAAGCGGGGCAGAATTGCAGGAAACCGATTTCAGGAGGTAGACTGGAATTGCATTGAAAGCATAGGAAAAGAGGCAGAACGTCCACAATGAAGCACTTGGCCAAAAAGGGCGTATGCGTTTTTTCCTGAATATACTCAGGAAAAAACGCATACGCCCTTTTTGGCCAACCAAGCAAGCTTGCAAAGGAAATCTGCACTACAATGAAGTCATACTTCCCCCCGGTCAAAAGGGCCATCTGAAAAAAGTGTAAAATCCAGAAAGGCAGGACAGGCCATGGAGAACTGGGAGCCTTGTTATGCTGATGGGCGGGATGTAAATTGCCAACAGACACTCGGGAGAAGTGTATGGTGTTTCCTGAAACATCTAAAAAACAAAGCAACAGAGCCTAGGGCACTTCCACTTATGGTCCTATAGCTTAGGGAAATTAAAATCAAAAAGACACAGCCACCCCAAAGTTTGGAACGGCTCTGTTTACAAGAACCTCGTTTACAGTACAAGTTCAACATCGCAGAAAGTGAAAAATGGATAAAGAAGTTGTGGTATTTACTTACAAAGCAATATCACTCAGCAATGAAATCTATGTCATCAGGCCCTTAGCAGCACAATGAGTGGATTCAGGTATGATGATTCTAACTGAAATAAGTCACACAGAAAAAGAAACATCGTAAGATATCAGTAATACACGGAATGTAAACTTGGCTACACAGGAACTGAATTCCAAAACAGAACAGGGTCTCAAATTTAGAAAACCAACTTATGCTTGCTTAAGGGTAAAGGTGAGTTGGGGTGCTGCATAAAACCAGAGACTGAAATGAGCACAGATAAAGTTCCTTAAGCCAAATATGGAATAGACAAGAGCTACTCCTTGCTCAACGAAATGGACTCAACACCGCACATTAAATGCCTAAGAATGTACCTGACTAGTAAATATCTTAAAACCTATGGATTGCTATGTCTCCGAAAGAGAATCAAGCATGTGTACAGGGGCATAAACGCAGCAGTGATAGGATTGGAGAGGTTCGGTGAGCAAATGAAGACCCTTTGAAGTCATATTGCATGGTACCCATTCCACAGGTTTCAACTACCCAGGTTTAAGGTATTCTTCCTTCAGCTAAAACATGCATGTGGAACCTAGAGTATGATCAACCGTGTGATCGCGAGACGTTTTCAAATATGTCTCAGTTTTCGTACCCTGGTACTCGGGTGCAACATTCCAGACGCTTTACTAACACTCTCCCGACTTGGAGAGTCAGTCCCTTTAACCTCCTGTTTGGCCCAGTTTGCAATTTCTGCGGAAGATGAACAGGAATAGCGACTACCAATGAGAGACTAGCTGGAGGTGTCTGGACGGGCAAATTTAACTCTCATTTCCCACCAGGAAGAGGAATTAACCAAAGGCTCAGCGTGCCGTGCCGGAACAGGATTAGGGCCTGAAGCCATCCTGCGGTGTTGCGGCCAGCTCACAAGAAAGCGAGTTGAAGAAAGGAGCTCAGGGGCACTGTAATTCACAAACCTGCAGAGTTATAAATGACAGCTATCGTCCAAAAATATACTGAAGTAAGGCTGCCAAGAGGACTTGAAAGCAGGGCAGAATTGCAGGAAACCGATTTCAGGAGGTAGACTGGAATTGCATTGAAAGCATAGGAAAAGAGGCAGAACGTCCACAATGATGCACTTGGCCAAAAAGGGCGTATGCGTTTTTTCCTGAATATATTCAGGAAAAAACGCATACGCCCTTTTTGGCCAACCAAGCAAGCTTGCAAAGGAAATCTGCACTACAATGAAGTCTCACTTCCCCCCGGTCAAAAGGGCCATCTGAAAAAAGTGTAAAATCCAGAAAGGCAGGACAGGCCATGGAGAACTGGGAGCCTTGTTATGCTGATGGGCGGGATGTAAATTGCCAACAGACACTCGGGAGAAGTGTATGGTGTTTCCTGAAACATCTAAAAAACAAAGCAACAGAGCCTAGGGCACTTCCACTTATGGTCCTATAGCTTAGGGAAATTAAAATCAAAAAGACACAGCCACCCCAAAGTTTGGGACGCCTCTGTTTACAAGAACCTCGTTTACCGTACAAGTTCAGTATCACAGAAAGTGAAAAATGTATAAAGAATTTGTGGTATTTACTTACAAAGCAATATCACTCAGCAATGAAATCTATGTCATCAGTCCCTTAGCAGCATAATGAGTGGATTGAGGTACGATGATTCTAACTGAAATAAGTCACACAGAAAAAGAAACATCATAAGATATCACTAATACACGGAATGTAAACTTGGTTACACAGGAACTGAATTCCAAAACAGAACAGGGTCTCAAATTCAGGAAACCAACTTATGCTTGCTTAAGGGTAAAGGTGAGTTGGGGTGCTGCATAAAACCAGAGACTGAAATGAGCACAGATAAAGTTCCTTAAGCCAAATATGGAATAGACAAGAGCTACTCCTTGCTCAACGAAATGGACTCAACACCCCATATTAAACGCCTAAGAATGTACCTGACTAGTAAGTATCTTAAAACCTATTGATAGCTATGTCTCTGAAAGAGAATCAAGCATGTGTACAGGGGCATAAATGCAGCAGTGATAGGATTGGAGAGGTTCGGTGAGCAAATGAAGACCCTTTGAAGTCATATTGCATGGTACCCATTACAGGGGTCTCAACTCTCCAGGTTTAAGCTATTCTTCCTTCAGCTAAAACATGCATGTGGAACCCAGAGTATGATCAACCGTGTGAACGGGAGACGTGTTCAAATATGTCTCAGTTTTCCTCCCCTGGTACTCGGGTGCAACATTCCAGACGCTTTACTAACACTCTCCCAACATGGAGAGTCAACGCCTTTAACCTCCTGTTTGGCCCAGTTTGCAATTTCTGCGGAAGATGAACAGGAATAGGGAGAACCAATGAGAGACTAGCTGGAGGTGTCTGGACGGGCAAATTTAACTCTCATTTCCCACCAGGAAGAGGAATTAACCAAAGGCTCAGCGTGCCGTGCCGGAACAAGATTAGGGCCTGAAGCCATCCTGCGGTGTTGCGGCCAGCTCACAAGAAAGAGAGTTGAAGAAAGGAGCTCAGGGGCACTGTAATTCACAAACCTGCAGAGTTATGAATGACAGCTATCGTCCAAAAATATACTGAAGTAAGGCTGCCAAGAGGACTTGAAAGCGGGGCAGAATTGCAGGAAACCGATTTCAGGAGGTAGACTGGAATTGCATTGAAAGCATAGGAAAAGAGGCAGGACGTCCACAATGAAGCACTTGGCCAAAAAGGGCGTATGCGTTTTTTCCTGAATATATTCAGGAAAAAACGCATACGCCCTTTTTGGCCAACCAAGCAAGATTGCAAAGGAAATCTGCACTACAATGAAGTCTCACTTCCCCCCGGTCAAAAGGGCCATCTGAAAAAAGTGTAAAATCCAGAAAGGCAGGACAGGCCATGGAGAACTGGGAGCCTTGTTATGCTGATGGGCGGGATGTAAATTGCCAACAGACACTCGGGAGAAGTGTATGGTGTTTCCTGAAACATCTAAAAAACAAAGCAACAGAGCCTAGGGCACTTCCACTTATGGTCCTATAGCTTAGGGAAATTAAAATCAAAAAGACACAGCCACCCCAAAGTTTGGGACGCCTCTGTTTACAAGAACCTCGTTTACCGTACAAGTTCTGTATCACAGAAAGTGAAAAATGTATAAAGAAGTTGTGGTATTTACTTACAAAGCAATATCACTCAGCAATGAAATCTATGTCATCAGGCCCTTAGCAGCATAATAAGTGGATTCAGGTATGATGATTCTAACTGAAATAAGTCACACAGAAAAAGAAACATCATAAGATATCACTAATACACGGAATGTAAACTTGGTTACACAGGAACTGAATTCCAAAACAGAACAGGGTCTCAAATTCAGAAAACCAACTTATGCTTGCTTAAGGGTAAAGGTGAGTTGGGGTGCTGCATAAAACCAGAGATTGAAATGAGCACAGATAAAGTTCCTTAAGCCAAATATGGAATAGACAAGAGCTACTCCTTGCTCAACGAAATGGACTCAACACCCCATATTAAACGCCTAACAATGTACCTGACTAGTAAGTATCTTAAAACCTATGGATAGCTATGTCTCTGAAAGAGAATCAAGCATGTGTACAGGGGCATAAATGCAGCAGTGATAGGATTGGAGAGGTTCGGTGAGCAAATGAAGACCCTTTGAAGTCATATTGCATGGTACCCATTACACGGGTCTCAACTCTCCAGGTTTAAGCTATTCTTCCTTCAGCTAAAATATGCATGTGGAACCCAGAGTATGATCAACCGTGTGAACGGGAGACGTGTTCAAATATGTCTCAGTTTTCCTCCCCTGGTACTCGGGTGCAACATGCCAGACGCTTTAGTAACACTCTCCCCACTTGGAGAGTCAACGCCTTTAACCTCCTGTTTGGCCCAGTTTGCAATTTCTGCGGAAGATGAACAGGAATAGGGAGAACCAATGAGAGACTAGCTGGAGGTGTCTGGACGGGCAAATTTAACTCTCATTTCCCACCAGGAAGAGGAATTAACCAAAGGCTCAGCGTGCCGTGCCGGAACAAGATTAGGGCCTGAAGCCATCCTGCGGTGTTGCGGGCAGCTCACAAGAAAGAGAGTTGAAGAAAGGAGCTCAGGGGCACTGTAATTCACAAACCTGCAGAGTTATGAATGACAGCTATCGTCCAAAAATATACTGAAGTAAGGCTGCCAAGAGGACTTGAAAGCGGGGCAGAATTGCAGGAAACCGATTTCAGGAGGTAGACTGGAATTGCATTGAAAGCATAGGAAAAGAGGCAGAACGTCCACAATGAAGCACTTGGCCAAAAAGGGCGTATGCGTTTTTTCCTGAATATATTCAGGAAAAAACGCATACGCCCTTTTTGGCCAACCAAGCAAGCTTGCAAAGGAAATCTGCACTACAATGAAGTCTCACTTCCCCCCGGTCAAAAGGGCCATCTGAAAAAAGTGTAAAATCCAGAAAGGCAGGACAGGCCATGGAGAACTGGGAGCCTTGTTATGCTGATGGGCGGGATGTAAATTGCCAACAGACACTCGGGAGAAGTGTATGGTGTTTCCTGAAACATCTAAAAAACAAAGCAACAGAGCCTAGGGCACTTCCACTTATGGTCCTATAGCTTAGGGAAATTAAAATCAAAAAGACACAGCCACCCTAAAGTTTGGGACGCCTCTGTTTACAAGAACCTCGTTTCCCATACAAGTTCAATATCACAGAAAGTGAAAAATGGATAAAGAACCTGTGGTACTTACGTACAATGCAGTATGACTCAACAATGAAATCTATGTCATCAGGCCCGTAGCAGCACAATGAGTGGATTCAGGTACGATGATTCTAACTGAAATAAGTCACACAGAAAAAGAAACATCATAAGATATCACTAATACACGGAATGTAAACTTGGCTACACAGGAACTGAATTCCAAAACAGAACAGGGTCTCAAATTTAGAAAACCAACTTATGCTTGCTTAAGGGGAAAGGTGAGTTGGGGTGCTGCATAAAACCAGAGATTGAAATGAGCACAGATAAAGTTCCTTAAGCCAAATATGGAATAGACTAGAGCTACTCCTTACTCAACGAAATGGACTCAACACCCCATATTAAACGCCTAAGAATGTACCTGACTAGTAAGTATCTTAAAACCTATGGATTGCTATGTCTCCAAAAGAGAATCAAGCGTGTGTACAGGGGCATAAATGCAGCAGTTATAGGATTGGAGAGGTTCGGTGAGCAAATAAAGACCCTTTGAAGTCATATTGCATGGTACCCATTACACGGGTCTCAACTCTCCAGGTTTAAGGTATTCTTCCTTCAGCTAAAACATGCATGTGGAACCCAGAGTATGATCAACCGTGTGAACGGGAGACGTGTTCAAATATGTCTCAGTTTTCCTCCCCTGGTACTCGGGTGCAACATTCCAGACTCTTTACTAACACTCTCCCCACTTGGAGAGTCAACGCCTTTAACCTCCTGTTTGGCCCAGTTTGCAATTTCTGCGGAAGATGAACAGGAATAGGGAGAACCAATGAGAGACTAGCTGGAGGTGTCTGGACGGGCAAATTTAACTCTCATTTCCCACCAGGAAGAGGAATTAACCAAAGGCTCAGCGTGCCGTGCCGGAACAAGATTAGGGCCTGAAGCCATCCTGCGGTGTTGCGGCCAGCTCACAAGAAAGAGAGTTGAAGAAAGGAGCTCAGGGGCACTGTAATTCACAAACCTGTAGAGTTATAAATGACAGCTATCGTCCAAAAATATACTGAAGTAAGGCTGCCAAGAGGACTTGAAAGCGGGGCAGAATTGCAGGAAACCGATTTCAGGAGGTAGACTGGAATTGCATTGAAAGCATAGGAAAAGAGGCAGAACGTCCACAATGAAGCACTTGGCCAAAAAGGGCGTATGCGTTTTTTCCTGAATATATTCAGGAAAAAACGCATACGCCCTTTTTGGCCAACCAAGCAAGCTTGCAAAGGAAATCTGCACTACAATGAAGTCTCACTTCCCCCCGGTCAAAAGGGCCATCTGAAAAAAGTGTAAAATCCAGGAAGGCAGGACAGGCCATGGAGAACTGGGAGCCTTGTTATGCTGATGGGCGGGATGTAAATTGCCAACAGACACTCCGGAGAAGTGTATGGTGTTTCCTGAAACATCTAAAAAACAAAGCAACAGAGCCTAGGGCACTTCCACTTATGGTCCTATAGCTTAGGGAAATTAAAATCAAAAAGACACAGCCACCCCAAAGTTTGGAACGGCTCTGTTTACAAGAACCTCGTTTACAGTACAAGTTCAACATCGCAGAAAGTGAAAAATGGATAAAGAAGTTGTGGTATTTACTTACAAAGCAATATCACTCAGCAATGAAATCTATGTCATCAGGCCCTTAGCAGCACAATGAGTGGATTCAGGTATGATGATTCTAACTGAAATAAGTCACACAGAAAAAGAAACATCATAAGATATCAGTAATACACGGAATGTAAACTTGGCTACACAGGAACTGAATTCCAAAACAGAACAGGGTCTCAAATTTAGAAAATCAACTTATGCTTGCTTAAGGGTAAAGGTGAGTTGGGGTGCTGCATAAAACCAGAGACTGAAATGAGCACAGATAAAGTTCCTTAAGCTAAATATGGAATAGACAAGAGCTACTCCTTGCTCAACGAAATGGACTCAACACCGCACATTAAATGCCTAAGAATGTACCTGACTAGTAAATATCTTAAAACCTATGGATTGCTATGTCTCCGAAAGAGAATCAAGCGTGTGTACAGGGGCATAAACGCAGCAGTGATAGGATTGGAGAGGTTCGGTGAGCAAATGAAGACCCTTTGAAGTCATATTGCATGGTACCCATTCCACAGGTTTCAACTACCCAGGTTTAAGGTATTCTTCCTTCAGCTAAAACATGCATGTGGAACCTAGAGTATGATCAACCATGTGATCGCGAGACGTTTTCAAATATGTCTCAGTTTTCGTACCCTGGTACTCGGGTGCAACATTCCAGACGCTTTACTAACACTCTCCCGACTTGGAGAGTCAGTCCCTTTAACCTCCTGTTTGGCCCAGTTTGCAATTTCTGCGGAAGATGAACAGGAATAGTGAGAACCAATGAGAGACTAGCTGGAGGTGTCTGGACGGGCAAATTTAACTCTCATTTCCCACCAGGAAGAGGAATTAACCAAAGGCTCAGCATGCCGTGCCGGAACAAGATTAGGGCCTGAAGCCATCCTGCGGTGTTGCGGCCAGCTCACAAGAAAGCGAGTTGAAGAAAGGAGCTCAGGGGCACTGTAATTCACAAACCTGCAGAGTTATAAATGACAGCTATCGTCCAAAAATATACTGAAGTAAGGCTGCCAAGAGGACTTGAAAGCGGGGCAGAATTGCAGGAAACCGATTTCAGGAGGTAGACTGGAATTGCATTGAAAGCATAGGAAAAGAGGCAGAACGTCCACAATGATGCACTTGGCCAAAAAGGGCGTATGCGTTTTTTCCTGAATATATTCAGGAAAAAACGCATACGCCCTTTTTGGCCAACCAAGCAAGCTTGCAAAGGAAACCTGCACTACAATGAAGTCTCACTTCCCCCCGGTGAAAAGGGCCATCTGAAAAAAGTGTAAAATCCAGAAAGGCAGGACAGGCCATGGAGAACTGGGAGCCTTGTTATGCTGATGGGCGGGATGTAAATTGCCAACAGACACTCGGGAGAAGTGTATGGTGTTTCCTGAAACATCTAAAAAACAAAGCAACAGAGCCTAGGGCACTTCCACTTATGGTCCTATAGCTTAGGGAAATTAAAATCAAAAAGACACAGCCACCCCAAAGTTTGGGACGCCTTTGTTTACAAGAACCTCATTTACCGTACAAGTTCAATATCACAGCAAGTGAAAAATGGATAAAGAACTTGTGGTACTTACGTACAATGCAGTATGACTCAGCAATGAAATCTATGTCATCAGGCCCGTAGCAGCATAATGAGTGGATTCAGGTACGATGATTCTAACTGAAATAAGTCACACAGAAAAAGAAACATCATAAGATATCACTAATACACGGAATGTAAACTTGGATACACAGGAACTGAATTCCTAAACAGAACAGGGTCTCAAATTTAGAAAACCAACTTATGCTTGCTTAAGGGGAAAGGTGAGTTGGGGTGCTGCATAAAACCAGAGATTGAAATGAGCACAGATAAAGTTCCTTAAGCCAAATATGGAATAGACAAGAGCTACACCTTGCTCAACGAAATGGACTCAACACCCCATATTAAACGCCTAAGAATGTACCTGACTAGTAAGTATCTTAAAACCTATGGATTGCTATGTCTCCGAAAGAGAATCAAGCGTGTGTACATGGGCATAAACTCAGCAGTGATAGGATTGGAGAGGTTCGGTGAGCAAATGAAGACCCTTTGAAGTCATATTGCATGGTACCCATTACACGGGTCTCAACTCTCCAGGTTTAAGGTATTCTTCCTTCAGCTAAAACATGCATGTGGAACCCAGAGTATGATCAACCATGTGAACGGGAGACGTGTTCAAATATGTCTCAGTTTTCCTCCCCTGGTACTCGGGTGCAACATTCCAGACGCTTTACTAACACTCTCCCCTCTTGGAGAGTCAGCGCCTTTAACCTCCTGTTTGGCCCAGTTTGCAATTTCTGCGGAAGATGAACAGGAATAGGGAGAACCAATGAGAGACTAGCTGGAGGTGTCTGGACGGGCAAATTTAACTCTCATTTCCCACCAGGAAGAGGAATTAACCAAAGGCTCAGCGTGCCGTGCCGGAACAAGATTAGGGCCTGAAGCCATCCTGCGGTGTTGCGGCCAGCTCACAAGAAAGAGAGTTGAAGAAAGGAGCTCAGGGGCACTGTAATTCACAAACCTGCAGAGTTATAAATGACAGCTATCGTCCAAAAATATACTGAAGTAAGGCTGCCAAGAGGACTTGAAAGCGGGACAGAATTGCAGGAAACCGATTTCAGGAGGTAGACTGGAATTGCATTGAAAGCATAGGAAAAGAGGCAGAACGTCCACAATGAAGCACTTGGCCAAAAAGGGCGTATGCGTTTTTTCCTGAATATATTCAGGAAAAAACGCATACGCCCTTTTTGGCCAACCAAGCAAGCTTGCAAAGGAAATCTGCACTACAATGAAGTCTCACTTCTCCCCGGTCAAAAGGGCCATCTGAAAAAAGTGTAAAATCCAGAAAGGCAGGACAGGCCATGGAGAACTGGGAGCCTTGTTATGCTGATGGGCGGGATGTACATTGCCAACAGACACTCGGGAGAAGTGTATGGTGTTTCCTGAAACATCTAAAAAACAAAGCAACAGAGCCTAGGGCACTTCCACTTATGGTCCTATAGCTTAGGGAAATTAAAATCAAAAAGACACAGCCACCCCAAAGTTTGGAACGGCTCTGTTTACAAGAACCTCGTTTACAGTACAAGTTCAACATCGCAGAAAGTGAAAAATGGATAAAGAAGTTGTGGTATTTACTTACAAAGCAATATCACTCAGCAATGAAATCTATGTCATCAGGCCCTTAGCAGCACAATGAGTGGATTCAGGTATGATGATTCTAACTGAAATAAGTCACACAGAAAAAGAAACATCATAAGATATCAGTAATACACGGAATGTAAACTTGGCTACACAGGAACTGAATTCCAAAACAGAACAGGGTCTCAAATTTAGAAAACCAACTTATGCTTGCTTAAGGGTAAAGGTGAGTTGGGGTGCTGCATAAAACCAGAGACTGAAATGAGCACAGATAAAGTTCCTTAAGCCAAATATGGAATAGACAAGAGCTACTCCTTGTTCAACGAAATGGACTCAACACCGCACATTAAATGCCTAAGAATGTACTTGACTAGTAAATATCTTAAAACCTATGGATTGCTATGTCTCCGAAAGAGAATCAAGCATGTGTACAGAGGCATAAACGCAGCAGTGATAGGATTGGAGAGGTTCGGTGAGCAAATGAAGACCCTTTGAAGTCATATTGCATGGTACCCATTCCACAGGTTTCAACTACCCAGGTTTAAGGTATTCTTCCTTCAGCTAAAACATGCATGTGGAACCTAGAGTATGATCAACCGTGTGATCGTGAGACGTTTTCAAATATGTCTCAGTTTTCGTACCCTGGTACTCGGGTGCAACATTCCAGACGCTTTACTAACACTCTCCCGACTTGGAGAGTCAGTCCCTTTAACCTCCTGTTTGGCCCAGTTTGCAATTTCTGCGGAAGATGAACAGGAATAGCGAGAACCAATGAGAGACTAGCTGGAGGTGTCTGGACGGGCAAATTTAACTCTCATTTCCCACCAGTAAGAGGAATTAACCAAAGGCTCAGCGTGCCGTGCCGGAACCAGATTAGGGCCTGAAGCCATCCTGCGGTGTTGCGGCCAGCTCACAAGAAAGCGAGTTGAAGAAAGGAGCTCAGGGGCACTGTAATTCACAAACCTGCAGAGTTATAAATGACAGCTATCGTCCAAAAATATACTGAAGTAAGGCTGCCAAGAGGACTTGAAAGCGGGGCAGAATTGCAGGAAACCGATTTCAGGAGGTAGACTGGAATTGCATTGAAAGCATAGGAAAAGAGGCAGAACGTCCACAATGATGCACTTGGCCAAAAAGGGCGTATGCGTTTTTTCCTGAATATATTCAGGAAAAAACGCATACGCCCTTTTTGGCCAACCAAGCAAGCTTGCAAAGGAAACCTGCACTACAATGAAGTCTCACTTCCCCCCGGTGAAAAGGGCCATCTGAAAAAAGTGTAAAATCCAGAAAGGCAGGACAGGCCATGGAGAACTGGGAGCCTTGTTATGCTGATGGGCGGGATGTAAATTGCCAACAGACACTCGGGAGAAGTGTATGGTGTTTCCTGAAACATCTAAAAAACAAAGCAACAGAGCCTAGGGCACTTCCACTTATGGTCCTATAGCTTAGGGAAATTAAAATCAAAAAGACACAGCCACCCCAAAGTTTGGGACGCCTTTGTTTACAAGAACCTCATTTACCGTACAAGTTCAATATCACAGCAAGTGAAAAATGGATAAAGAACTTGTGGTACTTACGTACAATGCAGTATGACTCAGCAATGAAATCTATGTCATCAGGCCCGTAGCAGCATAATGAGTGGATTCAGGTACGATGATTCTAACTGAAATAAGTCACACAGAAAAAGAAACATCATAAGATATCACTAATACACGGAATGTAAACTTGGATACACAGGAACTGAATTCCTAAACAGAACAGGGTCTCAAATTTAGAAAACCAACTTATGCTTGCTTAAGGGGAAAGGTGAGTTGGGGTGCTGCATAAAACCAGAGATTGAAATGAGCACAGATAAAGTTCCTTAAGCCAAATATGGAATAGACAAGAGCTACACCTTGCTCAACGAAATGGACTCAACACCCCATATTAAACGCCTAAGAATGTACCTGACTAGTAAGTATCTTAAAACCTATGGATTGCTATGTCTCCGAAAGAGAATCAAGCGTGTGTACATGGGCATAAACTCAGCAGTGATAGGATTGGAGAGGTTCGGTGAGCAAATGAAGACCCTTTGAAGTCATATTGCATGGTACCCATTACACGGGTCTCAACTCTCCAGGTTTAAGGTATTCTTCCTTCAGCTAAAACATGCATGTGGAACCCAGAGTATGATCAACCATGTGAACGGGAGACGTGTTCAAATATGTCTCAGTTTTCCTCCCCTGGTACTCGGGTGCAACATTCCAGACGCTTTACTAACACTCTCCCCTCTTGGAGAGTCAGCGCCTTTAACCTCCTGTTTGGCCCAGTTTGCAATTTCTGCGGAAGATGAACAGGAATAGGGAGAACCAATGAGAGACTAGCTGGAGGTGTCTGGACGGGCAAATTTAACTCTCATTTCCCACCAGGAAGAGGAATTAACCAAAGGCTCAGCGTGCCGTGCCGGAACAAGATTAGGGCCTGAAGCCATCCTGCGGTGTTGCGGCCAGCTCACAAGAAAGAGAGTTGAAGAAAGGAGCTCAGGGGCACTGTAATTCACAAACCTGCAGAGTTATAAATGACAGCTATCGTCCAAAAATATACTGAAGTAAGGCTGCCAAGAGGACTTGAAAGCGGGACAGAATTGCAGGAAACCGATTTCAGGAGGTAGACTGGAATTGCATTGAAAGCATAGGAAAAGAGGCAGAACGTCCACAATGAAGCACTTGGCCAAAAAGGGCGTATGCGTTTTTTCCTGAATATATTCAGGAAAAAACGCATACGCCCTTTTTGGCCAACCAAGCAAGCTTGCAAAGGAAATCTGCACTACAATGAAGTCTCACTTCTCCCCGGTCAAAAGGGCCATCTGAAAAAAGTGTAAAATCCAGAAAGGCAGGACAGGCCATGGAGAACTGGGAGCCTTGTTATGCTGATGGGCGGGATGTACATTGCCAACAGACACTCGGGAGAAGTGTATGGTGTTTCCTGAAACATCTAAAAAACAAAGCAACAGAGCCTAGGGCACTTCCACTTATGGTCCTATAGCTTAGGGAAATTAAAATCAAAAAGACACAGCCACCCCAAAGTTTGGAACGGCTCTGTTTACAAGAACCTCGTTTACAGTACAAGTTCAACATCGCAGAAAGTGAAAAATGGATAAAGAAGTTGTGGTATTTACTTACAAAGCAATATCACTCAGCAATGAAATCTATGTCATCAGGCCCTTAGCAGCACAATGAGTGGATTCAGGTATGATGATTCTAACTGAAATAAGTCACACAGAAAAAGAAACATCATAAGATATCAGTAATACACGGAATGTAAACTTGGCTACACAGGAACTGAATTCCAAAACAGAACAGGGTCTCAAATTTAGAAAACCAACTTATGCTTGCTTAAGGGTAAAGGTGAGTTGGGGTGCTGCATAAAACCAGAGACTGAAATGAGCACAGATAAAGTTCCTTAAGCCAAATATGGAATAGACAAGAGCTACTCCTTGTTCAACGAAATGGACTCAACACCGCACATTAAATGCCTAAGAATGTACTTGACTAGTAAATATCTTAAAACCTATGGATTGCTATGTCTCCGAAAGAGAATCAAGCATGTGTACAGAGGCATAAACGCAGCAGTGATAGGATTGGAGAGGTTCGGTGAGCAAATGAAGACCCTTTGAAGTCATATTGCATGGTACCCATTCCACAGGTTTCAACTACCCAGGTTTAAGGTATTCTTCCTTCAGCTAAAACATGCATGTGGAACCTAGAGTATGATCAACCGTGTGATCGTGAGACGTTTTCAAATATGTCTCAGTTTTCGTACCCTGGTACTCGGGTGCAACATTCCAGACGCTTTACTAACACTCTCCCGACTTGGAGAGTCAGTCCCTTTAACCTCCTGTTTGGCCCAGTTTGCAATTTCTGCGGAAGATGAACAGGAATAGCGAGAACCAATGAGAGACTAGCTGGAGGTGTCTGGACGGGCAAATTTAACTCTCATTTCCCACCAGTAAGAGGAATTAACCAAAGGCTCAGCGTGCCGTGCCGGAACCAGATTAGGGCCTGAAGCCATCCTGCGGTGTTGCGGCCAGCTCACAAGAAAGCGAGTTGAAGAAAGGAGCTCAGGGGCACTGTAATTCACAAACCTGCAGAGTTATAAATGACAGCTATCGTCCAAAAATATACTGAAGTATGGCTGCCAAGAGGACTTGAAAGCGGGGCAGAATTGCAGGAAACCGATTTCAGGAGGTAGACTGGAATTGCATTGAAAGCATAGGAAAAGAGGCAGAACGTCCACAATGAAGCACTTGGCCAAAAAGGGCGTATGCGTTTTTTCCTGAATATATTCAGGAAAAAACGCATACGCCCTTTTTGGCCAACCAAGCAAGCTTGCAAAGGAAATCTGCACTACAATGAAGTCTCACTTCCCCCCGGTCAAAAGGGCCATCTGAAAAAAGTGTAAAATCCAGGAAGGCAGGACAGGCCATGGAGAACTGGGAGCCTTGTTATGCTGATGGGCGGGATGTAAATTGCCAACAGACACTCCGGAGAAGTGTATGGTGTTTCCTGAAACATCTAAAAAACAAAGCAACAGAGCCTAGGGCACTTCCACTTATGGTCCTATAGCTTAGGGAAATTAAAATCAAAAAGACACAGCCACCCCAAAGTTTGGAACGGCTCTGTTTACAAGAACCTCGTTTACAGTACAAGTTCAACATCGCAGAAAGTGAAAAATGGATAAAGAAGTTGTGGTATTTACTTACAAAGCAATATCACTCAGCAATGAAATCTATGTCATCAGGCCCTTAGCAGCACAATGAGTGGATTCAGGTATGATGATTCTAACTGAAATAAGTCACACAGAAAAAGAAACATCATAAGATATCAGTAATACACGGAATGTAAACTTGGCTACACAGGAACTGAATTCCAAAACAGAACAGGGTCTCAAATTTAGAAAATCAACTTATGCTTGCTTAAGGGTAAAGGTGAGTTGGGGTGCTGCATAAAACCAGAGACTGAAATGAGCACAGATAAAGTTCCTTAAGCTAAATATGGAATAGACAAGAGCTACTCCTTGCTCAACGAAATGGACTCAACACCGCACATTAAATGCCTAAGAATGTACCTGACTAGTAAATATCTTAAAACCTATGGATTGCTATGTCTCCGAAAGAGAATCAAGCGTGTGTACAGGGGCATAAACGCAGCAGTGCTAGGATTGGAGAGGTTCGGTGAGCAAATGAAGACCCTTTGAAGTCATATTGCATGGTACCCATTCCACAGGTTTCAACTACCCAGGTTTAAGGTATTCTTCCTTCAGCTAAAACATGCATGTGGAACCTAGAGTATGATCAACCATGTGATCGCGAGACGTTTTCAAATATGTCTCAGTTTTCGTACCCTGGTACTCGGGTGCAACATTCCAGACGCTTTACTAACACTCTCCCGACTTGGAGAGTCAGTCCCTTTAACCTCCTGTTTGGCCCAGTTTGCAATTTCTGCGGAAGATGAACAGGAATAGTGAGAACCAATGAGAGACTAGCTGGAGGTGTCTGGACGGGCAAATTTAACTCTCATTTCCCACCAGGAAGAGGAATTAACCAAAGGCTCAGCATGCCGTGCCGGAACAAGATTAGGGCCTGAAGCCATCCTGCGGTGTTGCGGCCAGCTCACAAGAAAGCGAGTTGAAGAAAGGAGCTCAGGGGCACTGTAATTCACAAACCTGCAGAGTTATAAATGACAGCTATCGTCCAAAAATATACTGAAGTAAGGCTGCCAAGAGGACTTGAAAGCGGGGCAGAATTGCAGGAAACCGATTTCAGGAGGTAGACTGGAATTGCATTGAAAGCATAGGAAAAGAGGCAGAACGTCCACAATGATGCACTTGGCCAAAAAGGGCGTATGCGTTTTTTCCTGAATATATTCAGGAAAAAACGCATACGCCCTTTTTGGCCAACCAAGCAAGCTTGCAAAGGAAACCTGCACTACAATGAAGTCTCACTTCCCCCCGGTCAAAAGGGCCATCTGAAAAAAGTGTAAAATCCAGAAAGGCAGGACAGGCCATGGAGAACTGGGAGCCTTGTTATGCTGATGGGCGGGATGTAAATTGCCAACAGACACTCGGGAGAAGTGTATGGTGTTTCCTGAAACATCTAAAAAACAAAGCAACAGAGCCTAGGGCACTTCCACTTATGGTCCTATAGCTTAGGGAAATTAAAATCAAAAAGACACAGCCACCCCAAAGTTTGGGACGCCTTTGTTTACAAGAACCTCATTTACCGTACAAGTTCAATATCACAGCAAGTGAAAAATGGATAAAGAACTTGTGGTACTTACGTACAATGCAGTATGACTCAGCAATGAAATCTATGTCATCAGGCCCGTAGCAGCATAATGAGTGGATTCAGGTACGATGATTCTAACTGAAATAAGTCACACAGAAAAAGAAACATCATAAGATATCACTAATACACGGAATGTAAACTTGGATACACAGGAACTGAATTCCTAAACAGAACAGGGTCTCAAATTTAGAAAACCAACTTATGCTTGCTTAAGGGGAAAGGTGAGTTGGGGTGCTGCATAAAACCAGAGATTGAAATGAGCACAGATAAAGTTCCTTAAGCCAAATATGGAATAGACAAGAGCTACACCTTGCTCAACGAAATGGACTCAACACCCCATATTAAACGCCTAAGAATGTACCTGACTAGTAAGTATCTTAAAACCTATGGATTGCTATGTCTCCGAAAGAGAATCAAGCGTGTGTACATGGGCATAAACGCAGCAGTGATAGGATTGGAGAGGTTCGGTGAGCAAATGAAGACCCTTTGAATTCATATTGCATGGTACCCATTACACGGGTCTCAACTCTCCAGGTTTAAGGTATTCTTCCTTCAGCTAAAACATGCATGTGGAACCCAGAGTATGATCAACCATGTGAACGGGAGACGTGTTCAAATATGTCTCAGTTTTCCTCCCCTGGTACTCGGGTGCAACATTCCAGACGCTTTACTAACACTCTCCCCTCTTGGAGAGTCAGCGCCTTTAACCTCCTGTTTGGCCCAGTTTGCAATTTCTGCGGAAGATGAACAGGAATAGGGAGAACCAATGAGAGACTAGCTGGAGGTGTCTGGACGGGCAAATTTAACTCTCATTTCCCACCAGGAAGAGGAATTAACCAAAGGCTCAGCGTGCCGTGCCGGAACAAGATTAGGGCCTGAAGCCATCCTGCGGTGTTGCGGCCAGCTCACAAGAAAGAGAGTTGAAGAAAGGAGCTCAGGGGCACTGTAATTCACAAACCTGCAGAGTTATAAATGACAGCTATCGTCCAAAAATATACTGAAGTAAGGCTGCCAAGAGGACTTGAAAGCGGGGCAGAATTGCAGGAAACCGATTTCAGGAGGTAGACTGGAATTGCATTGAAAGCATAGGAAAAGAGGCAGAACGTCCACAATGAAGCACTTGGCCAAAAAGGGCGTATGCGTTTTTTCCTGAATATATTCAGGAAAAAACGCATACGCCCTTTTTGGCCAACCAAGCAAGCTTGCAAAGGAAATCTGCACTACAATGAAGTCTCACTTCTCCCCGGTCAAAAGGGCCATCTGAAAAAAGTGTAAAATCCAGAAAGGCAGGACAGGCCATGGAGAACTGGGAGCCTTGTTATGCTGATGGGCGGGATGTACATTGCCAACAGACACTCGGGAGAAGTGTATGGTGTTTCCTGAAACATCTAAAAAACAAAGCAACAGAGCCTAGGGCACTTCCACTTATGGTCCTATAGCTTAGGGAAATTAAAATCAAAAAGACACAGCCACCCCAAAGTTTGGGACGCCTTTGTTTACAAGAACCTCATTTACCGTACAAGTTCAATATCACAGCAAGTGAAAAATGGATAAAGAACTTGTGGTACTTACGTACAATGCAGTATGACTCAGCAATGAAATCTATGTCATCAGGCCCGTAGCAGCATAATGAGTGGATTCAGGTACGATGATTCTAACTGAAATAAGTCACACAGAAAAAGAAACATCATAAGATATCACTAATACACGGAATGTAAACTTGGATACACAGGAACTGAATTCCTAAACAGAACAGGGTCTCAAATTTAGAAAACCAACTTATGCTTGCTTAAGGGGAAAGGTGAGTTGGGGTGCTGCATAAAACCAGAGATTGAAATGAGCACAGATAAAGTTCCTTAAGCCAAATATGGAATAGACAAGAGCTACACCTTGCTCAACGAAATGGACTCAACACCCCATATTAAACGCCTAAGAATGTACCTGACTAGTAAGTATCTTAAAACCTATGGATTGCTATGTCTCCGAAAGAGAATCAAGCGTGTGTACATGGGCATAAACGCAGCAGTGATAGGATTGGAGAGGTTCGGTGAGCAAATGAAGACCCTTTGAATTCATATTGCATGGTACCCATTACACGGGTCTCAACTCTCCAGGTTTAAGGTATTCTTCCTTCAGCTAAAACATGCATGTGGAACCCAGAGTATGATCAACCATGTGAACGGGAGACGTGTTCAAATATGTCTCAGTTTTCCTCCCCTGGTACTCGGGTGCAACATTCCAGACGCTTTACTAACACTCTCCCCTCTTGGAGAGTCAGCGCCTTTAACCTCCTGTTTGGCCCAGTTTGCAATTTCTGCGGAAGATGAACAGGAATAGGGAGAACCAATGAGAGACTAGCTGGAGGTGTCTGGACGGGCAAATTTAACTCTCATTTCCCACCAGGAAGAGGAATTAACCAAAGGCTCAGCGTGCCGTGCCGGAACAAGATTAGGGCCTGAAGCCATCCTGCGGTGTTGCGGCCAGCTCACAAGAAAGAGAGTTGAAGAAAGGAGCTCAGGGGCACTGTAATTCACAAACCTGCAGAGTTATAAATGACAGCTATCGTCCAAAAATATACTGAAGTAAGGCTGCCAAGAGGACTTGAAAGCGGGGCAGAATTGCAGGAAACCGATTTCAGGAGGTAGACTGGAATTGCATTGAAAGCATAGGAAAAGAGGCAGAACGTCCACAATGAAGCACTTGGCCAAAAAGGGCGTATGCGTTTTTTCCTGAATATATTCAGGAAAAAACGCATACGCCCTTTTTGGCCAACCAAGCAAGCTTGCAAAGGAAATCTGCACTACAATGAAGTCTCACTTCTCCCCGGTCAAAAGGGCCATCTGAAAAAAGTGTAAAATCCAGAAAGGCAGGACAGGCCATGGAGAACTGGGAGCCTTGTTATGCTGATGGGCGGGATGTACATTGCCAACAGACACTCGGGAGAAGTGTATGGTGTTTCCTGAAACATCTAAAAAACAAAGCAACAGAGCCTAGGGCACTTCCACTTATGGTCCTATAGCTTAGGGAAATTAAAATCAAAAAGACACAGCCACCCCAAAGTTTGGGACGCCTTTGTTTACAAGAACCTCATTTACCGTACAAGTTCAATATCACAGCAAGTGAAAAATGGATAAAGAACTTGTGGTACTTACGTACAATGCAGTATGACTCAGCAATGAAATCTATGTCATCAGGCCCGTAGCAGCATAATGAGTGGATTCAGGTACGATGATTCTAACTGAAATAAGTCACACAGAAAAAGAAACATCATAAGATATCACTAATACACGGAATGTAAACTTGGATACACAGGAACTGAATTCCTAAACAGAACAGGGTCTCAAATTTAGAAAACCAACTTATGCTTGCTTAAGGGGAAAGGTGAGTTGGGGTGCTGCATAAAACCAGAGATTGAAATGAGCACAGATAAAGTTCCTTAAGCCAAATATGGAATAGACAAGAGCTACACCTTGCTCAACGAAATGGACTCAACACCCCATATTAAACGCCTAAGAATGTACCTGACTAGTAAGTATCTTAAAACCTATGGATTGCTATGTCTCCGAAAGAGAATCAAGCGTGTGTACATGGGCATAAACGCAGCAGTGATAGGATTGGAGAGGTTCGGTGAGCAAATGAAGACCCTTTGAATTCATATTGCATGGTACCCATTACACGGGTCTCAACTCTCCAGGTTTAAGGTATTCTTCCTTCAGCTAAAACATGCATGTGGAACCCAGAGTATGATCAACCATGTGAACGGGAGACGTGTTCAAATATGTCTCAGTTTTCCTCCCCTGGTACTCGGGTGCAACATTCCAGACGCTTTACTAACACTCTCCCCTCTTGGAGAGTCAGCGCCTTTAACCTCCTGTTTGGCCCAGTTTGCAATTTCTGCGGAAGATGAACAGGAATAGGGAGAACCAATGAGAGACTAGCTGGAGGTGTCTGGACGGGCAAATTTAACTCTCATTTCCCACCAGGAAGAGGAATTAACCAAAGGCTCAGCGTGCCGTGCCGGAACAAGATTAGGGCCTGAAGCCATCCTGCGGTGTTGCGGCCAGCTCACAAGAAAGAGAGTTGAAGAAAGGAGCTCAGGGGCACTGTAATTCACAAACCTGCAGAGTTATAAATGACAGCTATCGTCCAAAAATATACTGAAGTAAGGCTGCCAAGAGGACTTGAAAGCGGGGCAGAATTGCAGGAAACCGATTTCAGGAGGTAGACTGGAATTGCATTGAAAGCATAGGAAAAGAGGCAGAACGTCCACAATGAAGCACTTGGCCAAAAAGGGCGTATGCGTTTTTTCCTGAATATATTCAGGAAAAAACGCATACGCCCTTTTTGGCCAACCAAGCAAGCTTGCAAAGGAAATCTGCACTACAATGAAGTCTCACTTCTCCGCGGTCAAAAGGGCCATCTGAAAAAAGTGTAAAATCCAGAAAGGCAGGACAGGCCATGGAGAACTGGGAGCCTTGTTATGCTGATGGGCGGGATGTACATTGCCAACAGACACTCGGGAGAAGTGTATGGTGTTTCCTGAAACATCTAAAAAACAAAGCAACAGAGCCTAGGGCACTTCCACTTATGGTCCTATAGCTTAGGGAAATTAAAATCAAAAAGACACAGCCACCCCAAAGTTTGGAACGGCTCTGTTTACAAGAACCTCGTTTACAGTACAAGTTCAACATCGCAGAAAGTGAAAAATGGATAAAGAAGTTGTGGTATTTACTTACAAAGCAATATCACTCAGCAATGAAATCTATGTCATCAGGCCCTTAGCAGCACAATGAGTGGATTCAGGTATGATGATTCTAACTGAAATAAGTCACACAGAAAATGAAACATCATAAGATATCAGTAATACACGGAATGTAAACTTGGCTACACAGGAACTGAATTCCAAAACAGAACAGGGTCTCAAATTTAGAAAACCAACTTATGCTTGCTTAAGGGTAAAGGTGAGTTGGGGTGCTGCATAAAACCAGAGACTGAAATGAGCACAGATAAAGTTCCTTAAGCCAAATATGGAATAGACAAGAGCTACTCCTTGTTCAACGAAATGGACTCAACACCGCACATTAAATGCCTAAGAATGTACTTGACTAGTAAATATCTTAAAACCTATGGATTGCTATGTCTCCGAAAGAGAATCAAGCATGTGTACAGAGGCATAAACGCAGCAGTGATAGGATTGGAGAGGTTCGGTGAGCAAATGAAGACCCTTTGAAGTCATATTGCATGGTACCCATTCCACAGGTTTCAACTACCCAGGTTTAAGGTATTCTTCCTTCAGCTAAAACATGCATGTGGAACCTAGAGTATGATCAACCGTGTGATCGTGAGACGTTTTCAAATATGTCTCAGTTTTCGTACCCTGGTACTCGGGTGCAACATTCCAGACGCTTTACTAACACTCTCCCGACTTGGAGAGTCAGTCCCTTTAACCTCCTGTTTGGCCCAGTTTGCAATTTCTGCGGAAGATGAACAGGAATAGCGAGAACCAATGAGAGACTAGCTGGAGGTGTCTGGACGGGCAAATTTAACTCTCATTTCCCACCAGTAAGAGGAATTAACCAAAGGCTCAGCATGCCGTGCCGGAACCAGATTAGGGCCTGAAGCCATCCTGCGGTGTTGCGGCCAGCTCACAAGAAAGCGAGTTGAAGAAAGGAGCTCAGGGGCACTGTAATTCACAAACCTGCAGAGTTATAAATGACAGCTATCGTCCAAAAATATACTGAAGTATGGCTGCCAAGAGGACTTGAAAGCGGGGCAGAATTGCAGGAAACCGATTTCAGGAGGTAGACTGGAATTGCATTGAAAGCATAGGAAAAGAGGCAGAACGTCCACAATGAAGCACTTGGCCAAAAAGGGCGTATGCGTTTTTTCCTGAATATATTCAGGAAAAAACGCATACGCCCTTTTTGGCCAACCAAGCAAGCTTGCAAAGGAAATCTGCACTACAATGAAGTCTCACTTCCCCCCGGTCAAAAGGGCCATCTGAAAAAATTGTAAAATCCAGAAAGGCAGGACAGGCCATGGAGAACTGGGAGCCTTGTTATGCTGATGGGCGGGATGTAAATTGCCAACAGACACTCGGGAGAAGTGTATGGTGTTTCCTGAAACATCTAAAAAACAAAGCAACAGAGCCTAGGGCACTTCCACTTATGGTCCTATAGCTTTGGGAAATTAAAATCAAAAAGACACAGCCACCCCAAAGTTTGGAACGGCTCTGTTTACAAGAACCTCGTTTACAGTACAAGTTCAACATCGCAGAAAGTGAAAAATGGATAAAGAAGTTGTGGTATTTACTTACAAAGCAATATCACTCAGCAATGAAATCTATGTCATCAGGCCCTTAGCAGCACAATGAGTGGATTCAGGTATGATGATTCTAACTGAAATAAGTCACACAGAAAAAGAAACATCATAAGATATCAGTAATACACGGAATGTAAACTTGGCTACACAGGAACTGAATTCCAAAACAGAACAGGGTCTCAAATTTAGAAAACCAACTTATGCTTGCTTAAGGGTAAAGGTGAGTTGGGGTGCTGCATAAAACCAGAGACTGAAATGAGCACAGATAAAGTTCCTTAAGCCAAATATGGAATAGACAAGAGCTACTCCTTGCTCAACGAAATGGACTCAACACCGCACATTAAATGCCTAAGAATGTACCTGACTAGTAAATATCTTAAAACCTATGGATTGCTATGTCTCTGAAAGAGAATCAAGCATGTGTACAGGGGCATAAACGCAGCAGTGATAGGATTGGAGAGGTTCGGTGAGCAAATGAAGACCCTTTGAAGTCATATTGCATGGTACCCATTCCACAGGTTTCAACTACCCAGGTTTAAGGTATTCTTCCTTCAGCTAAAACATGCATGTGGAACCTAGAGTATGATCAACCATGTGATCGCGAGACGTTTTCAAATATGTCTCAGTTTTCGTACCCTGGTACTCGGGTGCAACATTCCAGACGCTTTACTAACACTCTCCCCACTTGGAGAGTCAGTCCCTTTAACCTCCTGTTTGGCCCAGTTTGCAATTTCTGCGGAAGATGAACAGGAATAGGGAGAACCAATGAGAGACTAGCTGGAGGTGTCTGGACGGGCAAATTTAACTCTCATTTCCCACCAGGAAGAGGAATTAACCAAAGGCTCAGCGTGCCGTGCCGGAACCAGATTAGGGCCTGAAGCCATCCTGCGGTGTTGCGGCCAGCTCACAAGAAAGCGAGTTGAAGAAAGGAGCTCAGGGGCACTGTAATTCACAAACCTGCAGAGTTATAAATGACAGCTATCGTCCAAAAATATACTGAAGTAAGGCTGCCAAGAGGACTTGAAAGCGGGGCAGAATTGCAGGAAACCGATTTCAGGAGGTAGACTGGAATTGCATTGAAAGCATAGGAAAAGAGGCAGAACGTCCACAATGATGCACTTGGCCAAAAAGGGCGTATGCGTTTTTTCCTGAATATATTCAGGAAAAAACGCATACGCCCTTTTTGGCCAACCAAGCAAGCTTGCAAAGGAAACCTGCACTACAATGAAGTCTCACTTCCCCCCGGTCAAAAGGGTCATCTGAAAAAAGTGTAAAATCCAGAAAGGCAGGACAGGCCATGGAGAACTGGGAGCCTTGTTATGCTGATGGGCGGGATGTAAATTGCCAACAGACACTCGGGAGAAGTGTATGGTGTTTCCTGAAACATCTAAAAAACAAAGCAACAGAGCCTAGGGCACTTCCACTTATGGTCCTATAGCTTAGGGAAATTAAAATCAAAAAGATACAGCCACCCCAAAGTTTGGGACGCCTTTGTTTACAAGAACCTCATTTACCGTACAAGTTCAATATCACAGCAAGTGAAAAATGGATAAAGAACTTGTGGTACTTACGTACAATGCAGTATGACTCAGCAATGAAATCTATGTCATCAGGCCCGTAGCAGCATAATGAGTGGATTCAGGTACGATGATTCTAACTGAAATAAGTCACACAGAAAAAGAAACATCATAAGATATCACTAATACACGGAATGTAAACTTGGCTACACAGGAACTGAATTCCAAAACAGAACAGGGTCTCAAATTTAGAAAACCAACTTATGCTTGCTTAAGGGGAAAGGTGAGTTGGGGTGCTGCATAAAACCAGAGATTGAAATGAGCACAGATAAAGTACCTTAAGCCAAATATGGAATAGACAAGAGCTACACCTTTCTCAACGAAATGGACTCAACACCCCATATTAAACGCCTAAGAATGTACCTGACTAGTAAGTATCTTAAAACCTATGGATTGCTATGTCTCCGAAAGAGAATCAAGCGTGTGTACATGGGCATAAACGCAGCAGTGATAGGATTGGAGAGGTTCGGTGAGCAAATGAAGACCCTTTGAAGTCATATTGCATGGTACCCATTACACGGGTCTCAACTCTCCAGGTTTAAGGTATTCTTCCTTCAGCTAAAACATGCATGTGGAACCCAGAGTATGATCAACCATGTGAACGGGAGACGTGTTCAAATATGTCTCAGTTTTCCTCCCCTGGTACTCGGGTGCAACATTCCAGACGCTTTACTAACACTCTCCCCTCTTGGAGAGTCAGCGCCTTTAACCTCCTGTTTGGCCCAGTTTGCAATTTCTGCGGAAGATGAACAGGAATAGGGAGAACCAATGAGAGACTAGCTGGAGGTGTCTGGACGGGCAAATTTAACTCTCATTTCCCACCAGGAAGAGGAATTAACCAAAGGCTCAGCGTGCCGTGCCGGAACAAGATTAGGGCCTGAAGCCATCCTGCGGTGTTGCGGCCAGCTCACAAGAAAGAGAGTTGAAGAAAGGAGCTCAGGGGCACTGTAATTCACAAACCTGCAGAGTTATAAATGACAGCTATCGTCCAAAAATATACTGAAGTAAGGCTGCCAAGAGGACTTGAAAGCGGGGCAGAATTGCAGGAAACCGATTTCAGGAGGTAGACTGGAATTGCATTGAAAGCATAGGAAAAGAGGCAGAACGTCCACAATGAAGCACTTGGCCAAAAAGGGCGTATGCGTTTTTTCCTGAATATATTCAGGAAAAAACGCATACGCCCTTTTTGGCCAACCAAGCAAGCTTGCAAAGGAAATCTGCACTACAATGAAGTCTCACTTCTCCCCGGTCAAAAGGGCCATCTGAAAAAAGTGTAAAATCCAGAAAGGCAGGACAGGCCATGGAGAACTGGGAGCCTTGTTATGCTGATGGGCGGGATGTACATTGCCAACAGACACTCGGGAGAAGTGTATGGTGTTTCCTGAAACATCTAAAAAACAAAGCAACAGAGCCTAGGGCACTTCCACTTATGGTCCTATAGCTTAGGGAAATTAAAATCAAAAAGACACAGCCACCCCAAAGTTTGGAACGGCTCTGTTTACAAGAACCTCGTTTACAGTACAAGTTCAACATCGCAGAAAGTGAAAAATGGATAAAGAAGTTGTGGTATTTACTTACAAAGCAATATCACTCAGCAATGAAATCTATGTCATCAGGCCCTTAGCAGCACAATGAGTGGATTCAGGTATGATGATTCTAACTGAAATAAGTCACACAGAAAAAGAAACATCATAAGATATCAGTAATACACGGAATGTAAACTTGGCTACACAGGAACTGAATTCCAAAACAGAACAGGGTCTCAAATTTAGAAAACCAACTTATGCTTGCTTAAGGGTAAAGGTGAGTTGGGGTGCTGCATAAAACCAGAGACTGAAATGAGCACAGATAAAGTTCCTTAAGCCAAATATGGAATAGACAAGAGCTACTCCTTGTTCAACGAAATGGACTCAACACCGCACATTAAATGCCTAAGAATGTACTTGACTAGTAAATATCTTAAAACCTATGGATTGCTATGTCTCCGAAAGAGAATCAAGCATGTGTACAGAGGCATAAACGCAGCAGTGATAGGATTGGAGAGGTTCGGTGAGCAAATGAAGACCCTTTGAAGTCATATTGCATGGTACCCATTCCACAGGTTTCAACTACCCAGGTTTAAGGTATTCTTCCTTCAGCTAAAACATGCATGTGGAACCTAGAGTATGATCAACCGTGTGATCGTGAGACGTTTTCAAATATGTCTCAGTTTTCATACCCTGGTACTCGGGTGCAACATTCCAGACGCTTTACTAACACTCTCCCGACTTGGAGAGTCAGTCCCTTTAACCTCCTGTTTGGCCCAGTTTGCAATTTCTGCGGAAGATGAACAGGAATAGCGAGAACCAATGAGAGACTAGCTGGAGGTGTCTGGACGGGCAAATTTAACTCTCATTTCACACCAGTAAGAGGAATTAACCAAAGGCTCAGCGTGCCATGCCGGAACCAGATTAGGGCCTGAAGCCATCCTGCGGTGTTGCGGCCAGCTCACAAGAAAGCGAGTTGAAGAAAGGAGCTCAGGGGCACTGTAATTCACAAACCTGCAGAGTTATAAATGACAGCTATCATCCAAAAATATACTGAAGTAAGGCTGCCAAGAGGACTTGAAAGCGGGGCAGAATTGCAGGAAACCGATTTCAGGAGGTAGACTGGAATTTCATTGAAAGCATAGGAAAAGAGGCAGAACGTCCACAATGATGCACTTGGCCAAAAAGGGCGTATGCGTTTTTTCCTGAATATATTCAGGAAAAAACGCATACGCCCTTTTTGGCCAACCAAGCAAGCTTGCAAAGGAAATCTGCACTACAATGAAGTCTCACTTCCCCCCGGTCAAAAGGGCCATCTGATAAAAGTGTAAAATCCATAAAGGCAGGACAGGCCATGGAGAACTGGGAGCCTTGTTATGCTGATGGGCGGGATGTAAATTGCCAACAGACACTCGGGAGAAGTGTATGGTGTTTCCTGAAACATCTAAAAAACAAAGCAACAGAGCCTAGGGCACTTCCACTTATGGTCCTATAGCTTAGGGAAATTAAAATCAAAAAGACACAGCCACCCCAAAGTTTGGGACGCCTTTGTTTACAAGAACCTCATTTACCGTACAAGTTCAATATCACAGCAAGTGAAAAATGGATAAAGAACTTGTGGTATTTACTTACAAAGCAATATCACTCAGCAATGAAATCTATGTCATCAGGCCCTTAGCAGCACAATGAGTGGATTCAGGTATGATGATTCTAACTGAAATAAGTGACACAGAAAAAGAAACATCATAAGATATCAGTAATACACGGAATGTAAACTTGGCTACACAGGAACTGAATTCCAAAACAGAACAGGGTCTCAAATTTAGAAAACCAACTTATGCTTGCTTAAGGGTAAAGGTGAGTTGGGGTGCTGCATAAAACCAGAGACTGAAATGAGCACAGATAAAGTTCCTTAAGCCAAATATGGAATAGACAAGAGCTACTCCTTGCTCAACGAAATGGACTCAACACCGCACATTAAATGCCTAAGAATGTACCTGACTAGTAAATATCTTAAAACCTATGGATTGCTATGTCTCCGAAAGACAATCAAGCATGTGTACAGGGGCATAAACGCAGCAGTGATTGGATTGGAGAGGTTCGGTGAGCAAATGAAGACCCTTTGAAGTCATATTGAATGGTACCCATTCCACAGGTTTCAACTACCCAGGTTTAAGGTATTCTTCCTTCAGCTAAAACATGCATGTGGAACCCAGAGTATGATCAACCATGTGATCGCGAGACGTTTTCAAATATGTCTCAGTTTTCGTACCCTGGTACTCGGGTGCAACATTCCAGACGCTTTACTAACACTCTCCCGACTTGGAGAGTCAGCCCCTTTAACCTCCTGTTTGGCCCAGTTTGCAATTTCTGCGGAAGATAAACAGGAATAGCGAGAACCAATGAGAGACTAGCTGGAGGTCTATGGACTGGCAAATTTAACTCTCATTTCCCACCAGGAAGAGTAAATAACCAAAGGCTGAGAGTGCCGTGCCAGAACCAGATTAGGGCCTGAAGCCATCCTGCGGTGTTGCGGCCAGCTCACAAGAAAGCGAGTTGAAGAAAGGAGCTCAGGGGCACTGTAATTCACAAACCTGCAGAGTTATAAATGACAGCTATCGTCCAAAAATATACTGAAGTAAGGCTGCCAAGAGGACTTGAAAGCGGGGCAGAAGTGCAGGAAACCGATTTCAGGAGGTAGACTGGAATTGCATTGAAAGCATAGGAAAAGAGGCAGAGCGTCCACAATGATGCACTGGCCAAAAAGGGCGTATGCGTTTTTTCCTGAATATATTCAGGAAAAAACGCATACGCACTTTTTGGCCAACCAAGCAAGCTTGCAAAGGAAATCTGCACTACAATGAAGTCTCACTTCCCCCCGGTCAAAAGGGCCATCTGAAAAAAGTGTAAAATCCAGAAAGGCAGGACAGGCCATGGAGAACTGGGAGCCTTGTTATGCTGATGGGCGGGATGTAAATTGCCAACAGACACTCGGGAGAAGTGTATGGTGTTTCCTGAAACATCTAAAAAACAAAGCAACAGAGCCTAGGGCACTTCCACTTATGGTCCTATAGCTTAGGGAAATTAAAATCAAAAAGACACAGCCATCCCAAAGTTTGCAACGGCTCTGTTTACAAGAACCTCGTTTACAGTACAAGTTCAACATCGCAGAAAGTGAAAAATGGATAAAGAAGTTGTGGTATTTACTTACAAAGCAATATCACTCAGCAATGAAATCTATGTCATCAGGCCCTTAGTAGCACAATGAGTGGATTCAGGTATGGTGATTCTAACTGAAATAAGTCACACAGAAAAAGAAACATCATAAGATATCACTAATACACGGAATGTAAACTTGGCTACACAGGAACTGAATTCCAAAACAGAACAGTGACTCAAATTTAGAAAACCAACTTATGCTTGCTTAAGGGGAAAGGTGAGTTGGGGTGCTGCATAAAACCAGAGATTGAAATGAGCACAGATAAAGTTCCTTAAGCCAAATATGGAATAGACAAGAGCTACTCCTTGCTCAACGAAATGGACTCAACACCCCATATTAAACGCCTAAGAATGTACCTGACTAGTAAGTATCTTAAAACCTATGGATTGCTATGTCTCCAAAAGAGAATCAAGCGTGTGTACAGGGGCATAAACGCAGCAGTGATAGGATTGGAGAGGTTCGGTGAGCAAATGAAGACCCTTTGAAGTCATATTGCATGGTACCCATTACACGGGTCTCAACTCTCCAGGTTTAAGCTATTCTTCCTTCAGCTAAAACATGCATGTGGAACCCAGAGTATGATCAACCATGTGATCGGGAGACGTGTTCAAATATGTCTCAGTTTTCGTACCCTGGTACTCGGGTGCAACATTCCAGACGCTTTACTAACACTCTCCCCACTTGGAGAGTCAGCGCCTTTAACCTCCTGTTTGGCCCAGTTTGCAATTTCTGCGGAAGATGAACAGGAATAGCGAGAACCAATGAGAGACTAGCTGGAGGTGTCTGGACGGGCAAATTTAACTCTCATTTCCCACCAGGAAGAGGAATTAACCAAAGGCTCAGCGTGCCATGCCGGAACCAGATTAGGGCCTGAAGCCATCCTGCGGTGTTGCAGCCAGCTCAAAAGAAAGCGAGTTGAAGAAAGGAGCTCAGGGGCACTGTAATTCACAAACCTGCAGAGTTATAAATGACAGCTATCGTCCAAAAATATACTGAAGTAAGGCTGCCAAGAGGACTTGAAAGCGGGGCAGAATTGCAGGAAACCGATTTCAGGAGGTAGACTGGAATTGCATTGAAAGCATAGGAAAAGAGGCTGAACGTCCACAATGATACACTTGGCCAAAAAGGGCGTATGCGTTTTTTCCTGAATATATTCAGGAAAAAACCCATACGCCCTTTTTGGCCAACCAAGCAAACTTGCAATGGAAACCTGCACTACAATGAAGTCTCACTTCCCCCAGGTCAAAAGGGCCATCTGAAAAAAGTGTAAAATCCAGAAAGGCAGGACAGGCCATGGAGAACTGGGAGCCTTGTTATGCTGATGGGCGGGATGTAAATTGCCAACAGACACTCGGGAGAAGTGTATGGTGTTTCCTGAAACATCTAAAAAACAAAGCAACAGAGCCAAGGGCACTTCCACTTATGGTCCTATAGCTTAGGGAAATTAAAATCAAAAAGACACAGCCACCCCAAAGTTTGGGACGCCTCTGTTTACAAGAACCTCGTTTACCGTACAAGTTCAATATCACAGAAAGTGAAAAATGGATAAAGAACTTGTGGTACTTACGTACAATGCAGTATCACTCAGCAATGAAATCTATGTCATCAGGCCCGAAGCAGCATAATGAGTGGATTCAGGTACGATGATTCTAACTGAAATAAGTCACACAGAAAAAGAAACATCATAAGATATCACTAATACACGGAATGTAAACTTGGCTACACAGGAACTGAATTCCAAAACAGAAAAGGGTCTCAAATTTAGAAAACCAACTTATGCTTGCTTAAGGGGAAAGGTGAGTTGGGGTGCTGCATAAAACCAGAGATTGAAATGAGCACAGATAAAGTTCCTTAAGCCAAATATGGAATAGACAAGAGCTACTCCTTGCTCAACGAAATGGACTCAACACCGCATATTAAACGCCTAAGAATGTACCTGACTAGTAAGTATCTTAAAACCTACGGATTGCTATGTCTCCGAAAGAGAATCAAGCGTGTGTACAGGGGCATAAACGCAGCAGTGATAGGATTGGAGAGGTTCGGTGAGCAAATGAAGACCCTTTGAAGTCATATTGCATGGTACCCATTCCACGGGTTTCAACTACCCAGGTTTAAGGTATTCTTCCTTCAGCTAAAACATGCATGTGGAACCCAGAGTATGATCAACCATGTGATCGGGAGACGTGTTCAAATATGTCTCAGTTTTCATACCCTGGTACTCGGTTGCAACATTCCAGACGCTTTACTAACACTCTCCCGACTTGGAGAGTCAGTCCCTTTAACCTCCTGTTTGGCCCAGTTTGCAATTTCTGCGGAAGATGAACAGGAATAGGGAGAACCAATGAGAGACTAGCTGGAGGTGTCTGGATGGGCAAGTTTAACTCTCATTTCCCAACAGGAAGAGGAAATAACCAAAGGCTCAGCGTGCCGTGCCGGAACCAGATTAGGGCCTGAAGCCATCCTGCGGTGTTGCGGGCAGCTCAAAAGAAAGCGAGTTGAAGAAAGGAGCTCAGGGGCACTGTAATTCACAAACCTGCAGAGTTATAAATGACAGCTATCGTCCAATAATATACTGAACTAAGGCTGCCAAGAGGACTTGAAAGCGGGGCAGAATTGCAGGAAACCGATTTCAGGAGGTAGACTGGAATTGCATTGAAAGCATAGGAAAAGAGGCAGAACGGCCACAATGATGCACTTGGCCAAAAAGGGCGTATGCGTTTTTTCCTGAATATATTCAGGAAAAAACGCATACGCCCTTTTTGTCCAAGCAAGCAAACTTGCAAAGGAAACCTGCACTACAATGAAGTCTCACTTCCCCCAGGTCAAAAGGGCCATCTGAGAAAAGTGTAAGATCCAGAAAGGCAGGACAGGCCATGGAGAACTGGGAGCCTTGTTATGCTGATGGGCGGGATGTAAATTGCCAACAGACACTCGGGAGAAGTGTATGGTGTTTCCTGAAACATCTAAAAAACAAAGCAACAGAGCCTAGGGCACTTCCACTTATGGTCCTATAGCTTAGGGAAATTAAAATCAAAAAGACACAGCCACCCCAAATTTTGGGACGCCTCTGTTTACAAGAACCTCGTTTACCATACAAGTTCAATATCACAGAAAGTGAAAAATGGATAAAGAACATGTGGTACTTACGTACAATGCAGTATCACTCAGCAATGAAATCTATGTCATCAGGCCCGTAGCAGCATAATGAGTGGATTCAGGTACGATGATTCTAACTGAAATAAGTCACACAGGAAAAGAAACATCATAAGATATCACTAATACACGGAATGTAAACTTGGCTACACAGGAACTGAATTCCAAAACAGAACAGGGTCTCAAATTTAGAAAACCAAGATATGCTTGCTTAAGGGGAAAGGTGAGTTGGGGTGCTGCATAAAACCAGAGATTGAAATGAGCACAGATAAACTTCCTTAAGCCAAATATGGAATAGACAAGAGCTACTCCTTGCTCAACGAAATGGACTCAACACCACATATTAAACGCCTAAGAATGTACCTGACTAGTAAGTATCTTAAAACCTATGGATTGCTATGTTTCCAAAAGAGAATCAAGCGTGTTTAAAGGGGCATAAATGCAGCAGTGATAGGATTGGAGAGGTTCGGTGAGCAAATGAAGTCCCTTTGAAGTCATATTGCATGGTACCCATTACACGGGTCTCAACTCTCCAGGTTTAAGGTATTCTTCCTTCAGCTACAACATGCATGTGGAACCTAGAGTATGATCAACCATGTGATCGGGAGACGTGTTCAAATATGTCTCAGTTTTCATACCCTGGTACTCGGGTGCAACATTCCAGACGCTTTACTAACACTCTCCCGACTTGGAGAGTCAGTCCCTTTAAACTCCTGTTTGGCCCAGTTTGCAATTTCTGCGGAAGATGAACAGGAATAGCGAGAACCAATGAGAGACTAGCTGGAGGTGTCTGGACGGGCAAATTTAACTCTCATTTCCCACCAGGAAGAGGAATTAACCAAAGGCTCAACGTGCCGTGCCAGAACCAGATTAGGGCCTGAAGCCATCATGCGGTGTTGCGGCCAGCTCACAAGAAAGTGAGTTGAGGAAAGGAGCTCAGGGGCACTGTAATTCACAAACCTGCAGAGTTATAAATGACAGCTATCGTCCAAAAATATACTGAAGTAAGGCTGCCAAGAGGACTTGAAAGCGCGGCAGAATTGCAAGAAATCGATTTCAGGAGGTAGACTGGAATTTCATTGAAAGCATAGGAAAAGAGGCAGAACGTCCACAATGATGCACTTGGCCAAAAAGGGCGTATGCGTTTTTTCCTGAATATATTCAGGAAAAAACGCATACGCCCTTTTTGGCCAACCAAGCAAGCTTGCAAAGGAAATCTGCACTACAATGAAGTCTCACTTCCCCCCGGTCAAAAGGGCCATCTGAAAAAAGTGTAAAATCCATAAAGGCAGGACAGGCCATGGAGAACTGGGAGCCTTGTTATGCTGATGGGCGGGATGTAAATTGCCAACAGACACTCGGGAGAAGTGTATGGTGTTTCCTGAAACATCTAAAAAACAAAGCAACAGAGCCTAGGGCACTTCCACTTATGGTCCTATAGCTTAGGGAAATTAAAATCAAAAAGTCACAGCCACCCCAAAGTTTGGGACGCCTTTGTTTACAAGAACCTCATTTACCGTACAAGTTCAATATCACAGCAAGTGAAAAATGGATAAAGAACTTGTGGTATTTACTTACAAAGCAATATCACTCAGCAATGAAATCTATGTCATCAGGCCCTTAGCAGCACAATGAGTGGATTCAGGTATGATGATTCTAACTGAAATAAGTGACACAGAAAAAGAAACATCATAAGATATCAGTAATACACGGAATGTAAACTTGGCTACACAGGAACTGAATTCCAAAACAGAACAGTGTCTCAAATTTAGAAAACCAACTTATGCTTGCTTAAGGGTAAAGGTGAGTTGGGGTGCTGCATAAAACCAGAGACTGAAATGAGCACAGATAATGTTCCTTAAGCCAAATATGGAATAGACAAGAGCTACTCCTTGCTCAACGAAATGGACTCAACACCGCACATTAAATGCCTAAGAATGTACCTGACTAGTAAATATCTTAAAACCTATGGATTGCTATGTCTCCGAAAGACAATCAAGCATGTGTACAGGGGCATAAACGCAGCAGTGATAGGATTGGAGAGGTTCGGTGAGCAAATGAAGACCCTTTGAAGTCATATTGAATGGTACCCATTCCACAGGTTTCAACTACCCAGGTTTAAGGTATTCTTCCTTCAGCTAAAACATGCATGTGGAACCCAGAGTATGATCAACCATGTGATCGCGAGACGTTTTCAAATATGTCTCAGTTTTCGTACCCTGGTACTCGGGTGCAACATTCCAGACGCTTTACTAACACTCTCCCGACTTGGAGAGTCAGCCCCTTTAACCTCCTGTTTGGCCCAGTTTGCAATTTCTGCGGAAGATAAACAGGAATAGCGAGAACCAATGAGAGACTAGCTGGAGGTCTCTGGACTGGCAAATTTAACTCTCATTTCCCACCAGGAAGAGTAAATAACCAAAGGCTGAGAGTGCCGTGCCAGAACCAGATTAGGGCCTGAAGCCATCCTGCGGTGTTGCGGCCAGCTCACAAGAAAGCGAGTTGAAGAAAGGAGCTCAGGGGCACTGTAATTCACAAACCTGCAGAGTTATAAATGACAGCTATCGTCCAAAAATATACTGAAGTAAGGCTGCCAAGAGGACTTGAAAGCGGGGCAGAAGTGCAGGAAACCGATTTCAGGAGGTAGACTGGAATTGCATTGAAAGCATAGGAAAAGAGGCAGAGCGTCCACAATGATGCACTGGCCAAAAAGGGCGTATGCGTTTTTTCCTGGATATATTCAGGAAAAAACGCATACGCACTTTTTGGCCAACCAAGCAAGCTTGCAAAGGAAATCTGCACTACAATGAAGTCTCACTTCCCCCCGGTCAAAAGGGCCATCTGAAAAAAGTGAAAATCCAGAAAGGCAGGACAGGCCATGGAGAACTGGGAGCCTTGTTATGCTGATGGGCGGGATGTAAATTGCCAACAGACACTCGGGAGAAGTGTATGGTGTTTCCTGAAACATCTAAAAAACAAAGCAACAGAGCCTAGGGCACTTCCACTTATGGTCCTATAGCTTAGGGAAATTAAAATCAAAAAGACACAGCCATCCCAAAGTTTGCAACGGCTCTGTTTACAAGAACCTCGTTTACAGTACAAGTTCAACATCGCAGAAAGTGAAAAATGGATAAAGAAGTTGTGGTATTTACTTACAAAGCAATATCACTCAGCAATGAAATCTATGTCATCAGGCCCTTAGTAGCACAATGAGTGGATTCAGGTATGGTGATTCTAACTGAAATAAGTCACACAGAAAAAGAAACATCATAAGATATCACTAATACACGGAATGTAAACTTGGCTACACAGGAACTGAATTCCAAAACAGAACAGTGACTCAAATTTAGAAAACCAACTTATGCTTGCTTAAGGGGAAAGGTGAGTTGGGGTGCTGCATAAAACCAGAGATTGAAATGAGCACAGATAAAGTTCCTTAAGCCAAATATGGAATAGACAAGAGCTACTCCTTGCTCAACGAAATGGACTCAACACCCCATATTAAACGCCTAAGAATGTACCTGACTAGTAAGTATCTTAAAACCTATGGATTGCTATGTCTCCAAAAGAGAATCAAGCGTGTGTACAGGGGCATAAACGCAGCAGTGATAGGATTGGAGAGGTTCGGTGAGCAAATGAAGACCCTTTGAAGTCATATTGCATGGTACCCATTCCACGGGTTTCAACTACCCAGGTTTAAGGTATTCTTCCTTCAGCTAAAACATGCATGTGGAACCTAGAGTATGATCAACCATGTGATCGCGAGACGTGTTCAAATATGTCTCAGTTTTCGTACCCTGGTACTCGGGTGCAACATTCCAGACGCTTTACTAACACTCTCCCGACTTCGAGAGTCAGTCCCTTTAACCTCCTGTTTGGCCCAGTTTGCAATTTCTGCGGAAGATGAACAGGAATAGTGAGAACCAATGAGAGACTAGCTGGAGGTGTCTGGAAGGGCAAATTTAACTCTCATTTCCCACCAGGAAGAGGAAATAACCAAAGGCTCAGCGTGCCGTGCCAGAACCACATTAGGGCCTGAAGCCATTCTGCGGTGTTGCGGCCAGCTCAAATGAAAGCGAGATGAAGAAAGGAGCTCAGGGGCACTGTAATTCACAAACCTGCAGAGTTATAAATGACAGTTATCATCCAAAAATATACTGAAGTAAGGCTGCCAAGAGGACTTGAAAGTGCGGCAGAATTGCAGGAAACCGATTTCAGGAGGTAGACTGGAATTGCATTGAAAGCATAGGAAAAGAGGCAGAACGTCCACAATGATGCACTTGGCCACAAAGGGCGTATGCGTTTTTTCTAGAATATATTCAGGAAAAAACGCATACGCCCTTTTTGGCCAACCAAGCAAGCTTGCAAAGGAAATCTGCACTACAATGAAGTCTCACTTCTCCCCGGACAAAAGGGCCATCTGAAAAAAGTGTAAAATCCAGAAACGCAGGACAGGCCTTGGAGAACTGGGAGCCTTGTTATGCTGATGGGCGGGATGTAAATTGCCAAGAGACACTCCGGAGAAGTGTATGGTGTTTCCTGAAACATCTAAAAAACAAAGCAACAGAGCCTAGGGCACTTCCACTTATGGTCCTATAGCTTAGGGAAATTAAAATCAAAAAGACACAGCCACCCCAAAGTTTGGGATGGCTTTGTTTACAAGAACCTCATATTCGGTACAAGTTCAATATCGCAGAAAGTGAAAAATGGTTAAAGAAGTTGTGGTACTTATGTACAATGCAATATCACTCAGCAATGAAATCTATGTCATCAGGCCCGTAGCAGCATAATGACTGGATTAAGTACGATGAATCTAACTGAAATAAGTCACACAGAGAAAGAAACATCATAAGATATCAGTAATACACGGAATGTAAACTTGGCTACACAGGAACTGAATTCCAAAACAGAACAGGGTCTCAAATTTAGAAAACCAACTTATGCTTGCTTAAGGGGAAAGGTGAGTTGGGGTGCTGCATAAAACCAGAGATTGAAATGAGCACAGATAAAGTTCCTTAAGCCAAATATGGAATAGACAAGAGCTACTCCTTGCTCAATGAAATGGACTCAACACCCCATATTAAACGCCTAAGAATGTACCTGACTAGTAAGTATCTTAAAACCTATGGATTGCTATGTCTCCGAAAGAGAATCAAGCGTGTGTACAGGGGCATAAACGCAGCAGTGATAGGATTGGAGAGGTTCGGTGAGCAAATGAAGACCCTTTGAAGTCATATTGCATGGTACCCATTCCACGGGTTTCAACTACCCAGGTTTAAGGTATTCTTCCTTCAGCTAAAACATGCATGTGGAACCTAGAGTATGATCAACCATGTGATAAGGAGACACGTTCAAATATGTCTCAGTTTTCGTACCCTGGTACTCGGGTGCAACATTACAGACGCTTTACTAACACTCTCCCGACTTGGAGACTCAGTCCCTTTAACCTCCTGTATGGCCTAGTTTGCAATTTCTGCGGAAGATGAACAGGAATAGCGAGAACCAATGAGAGACTAGCTGGAGGTGTCTGGACGGGCAAATTTAACTCTCATTTCCCACCAGGAAGAGGAATTAACCAAAGGCTCAGCTTGACGTGCCGGAACCAGATTAGGGCCTGACGCCATCCTGCGGTGTTGCGGCCAGGTCACAAGAAAGCGAATTGAAGAAAGGAGCTCAGGGTCACTGTAATTCACAAAAATGCAGAGTTATAAATGACAGCTATCGTCCAAAAATATACTGAAGTAAGGCTGCCAAGAGGACTTGAAAGCGGTGCAGAATTGCAGGAAGCCGATTTCAGGAGGTAGACTGGAATTGCATTGAAAGCATAGGAAAAGAGGCAGAACGTCCACAATGATGCACTTGGCCAAAAAGGGCGTATGCGTTTTTTCCTGAATATATTCAGGAAAAAACGCATACGCCCTTTTTGGCCAAGCAAGCAAACTTGCAAAGGAAATCTGCACTACAATGAAGTCTCACTTCCCCCAGGTCAAAAGGGCCATCTGAAAAAAGTGTAAGATCCAGAACGGCAGGACAGGCCATGGAGAACTGTGAGCCTTGTTATGCTGATGGGCGGGATGTAAATTGCCAACAGACACTCGGGAGAAGTGTATGGTGTTTCCTGAAACATCTAAAAAACAAAGCAACAGAGCCTAGGGCACTTCCACTTATGGTCCTATAGCTTAGGGAAATTAAAATCAAAAAGACACAGCCACCCCAAATTTTGGGACGCCTCTGTTTACAAGAACCTCGTTTACCATACAAGTTCAATATCACAGAAAGTGAAAAATGGATAAAGAACATGTGGTACTTACGTACAATGCAGTATCACTCAGCAATGAAATCTATGTCATCAGGCCCGTAGCAGCATAATGAGTGGATTCAGGTACGATGATTCTAACTGAAATAAGTCACACAGGAAAAGAAACATCATAAGATATCACTAATACACGGAATGTAAACTTGGCTACACAGGAACTGAATTCCAAAACAGAACAGGGTCTCAAATTTAGAAAACCAAGATATGCTTGCTTAAGGGGAAAGGTGAGTTGGGGTGCTGCATAAAACCAGAGATTGAAATGAGCACAGATAAACTTCCTTAAGCCAAATATGGAATAGACAAGAGCTACTCCTTGCTCAACGAAATGGACTCAATACCACATATTAAACGCCTAAGAATGTACCTGACTAGTAAGTATCTTAAAACCTATGGATTGCTATGTTTCCAAAAGAGAATCAAGCGTGTTTAAAGGGGCATAAATGCAGCAGTGATAGGATTGGAGAGGTTCGGTGAGCAAATGAAGTCCCTTTGAAGTCATATTGCATGGTACCCATTACACGGGTCTCAACTCTCCAGGTTTAAGGTATTCTTCCTTCAGCTACAACATGCATGTGGAACCTAGAGTATGATCAACCATGTGATCGGGAGACGTGTTCAAATATGTCTCAGTTTTCATACCCTGGTACTCGGGTGCAACATTCCAGACGCTTTACTAACACTCTCCCGACTTGGAGAGTCAGTCCCTTTAAACTCCTGTTTGGCCCAGTTTGCAATTTCTGCGGAAGATGAACAGGAATAGCGAGAACCAATGAGAGACTAGCTGGAGGTGTCTGGACGGGCAAATTTAACTCTCATTTCCCACCAGGAAGAGGAATTAACCAAAGGCTCAACGTGCCGTGCCGGAACCAGATTAGGGCCTGAAGCCATCATGCGGTGTTGCGGCCAGCTCACAAGAAAGTGAGTTGAGGAAAGGAGCTCAGGGGCACTGTAATTCACAAACCTGCAGAGTTATAAATGACAGCTATCGTCCAAAAATATACTGAAGTAAGGCTGCCAAGAGGACTTGAAAGCGCGGCAGAATTGCAAGAAATCGATTTCAGGAGGTAGACTGGAATTGCATTGAAAGCATAGGAAAAGAGGCAGAACGTCCACAATGATGCACTTGGCCAAAAAGTGCGTATGCGTTTTTTCCTGAATATATTCAGGAAAAAACGCATACGCCCTTTTTGGCCAACCAAGCAAGCTTGCAAAGGAAATCTGCACTACAATGAAGTCTCACTTCCCCCCCGGTCAAAAGGGCCATCTGAAAAAAGTGTAAAATCCAGAAAGGCAGGACAGGCCATGGAGAACTGGGAGCCTTGTTATGCTGATGGGCGGGATGTAAATTGCCAACAGACACTCGGGAGAAGTGTATGGTGTTTCCTGAAACATCTAAAAAACAAAGCAACAGAGCCTAGGGCACTTCCACTTATGGTCCTATAGCTTAGGGAAATTAAAATCAAAAAGACACAGCCACCCCAAAGTTTGGAACGGCTCTGTTTACAAGAACCTCGTTTACAGTACAAGTTCAACATCGCAGAAAGTGAAAAATGGATAAAGAAGTTGTGGTATTTACTTACAAAGCAATATCACTCAGCAATGAAATCTATGTCATCAGGCCCTTAGCAGCACAATGAGTGGATTCAGGTATGATGATTCTAACTGAAATAAGTCACACAGAAAAAGAAACATCATAAGATATCAGTAATACACGGAATGTAAACTTGGCTACACAGGAACTGAATTACAGAACAGAACAGGGTCTCAAATTTAGAAAACCAAGATATGCTTGCTTAAGGGTAAAGGTGAGTTGGGGTGCTGCATAAAACCAGAGATTGAAATGAACACAGATAAAGTTCCTTAAGCCAAATATGGAATAGACAAGAGCTACTCCTTGCTCAACGAAATGGACTCAACACCGCATATTAAACGCCTAAGAATGTACCTGACTAGTAAGTATCTTAAAACCTACGGATTGCTATGTCTCCGAAAGAGAATCAAGCATGTGTACAGGGTCATAAACGCAGCAGTGATAGGATTGGAGAGGTTCGGTGAGCAAATGAAGACCCTTTGAAGTCATATTGCATGGTACCCATTCCACGGGTTTCAACTACCCAGGTTTAAGGTATTCTTCCTTCAGCTAAAACATGCATGTGGAACCTAGAGTATGATCAACCATGTGATCGCGAGACGTGTTCAAATATGTCTCAGTTTTCGTACCCTGGTACTCGGGTGCAACATTCCAGACGCTTTACTAACACTCTCCCGACTTCGAGAGTCAGTCCCTTTAACCTCCTGTTTGGCCCAGTTTGCAATTTCTGCGGAAGATGAACAGGAATAGTGAGAACCAATGAGAGACTAGCTGGAGGTGTCTGGAAGGGCAAATTTAACTCTCATTTCCCACCAGGAAGAGGAAATAACCAAAGGCTCAGCGTGCCGTGCCAGAACCACATTAGGGCCTGAAGCCATTCTGCGGTGTTGCGGCCAGCTCAAATGAAAGCGAGATGAAGAAAGGAGCTCAGGGGCACTGTAATTCACAAACCTGCAGAGTTATAAATGACAGCTATCATCCAAAAATGTACTGAAGTAAGGCTGCCAAGAGGACTTGAAAGTGCGGCAGAATTGCAGGAAACCGATTTCAGGAGGTAGACTGGAATTGCATTGAAAGCATAGGAAAAGAGGCAGAACGTCCACAATGATGCACTTGGCCAAAAAGGGCGTATGCGTTTTTTCTAGAATATATTCAGGAAAAAACGCATACGCCCTTTTTGGCCAACCAAGCAAACTTGCAAAGGAAATCTGCACTACAATGAAGTCTCACTTCCCCCAGGTCAAAAGGGCCATCTGAAAAAAGTGTAAGATCCAGAACGGCAGGACAGGCCATGGAGAACTGGGAGCCTTGTTATGCTGATGGGCGGGATGTAAATTGCCAACAGACACTCGGGAGAAGTGTATGGTGTTTCCTGAAACATCTAAAAAACAAAGCAACAGAGCCTAGGGCACTTCCACTTATGGTCCTATAGCTTAGGGAAATTAAAATCAAAAAGACACAGCCACCCCAAAGTTTGGAACGGCTCTGTTTACAAGAACCTCGTTTACAGTACAAGTTCAACATCGCAGAAAGTGAAAAATGGATAAAGAAGTTGTGGTATTTACTTACAAAGCAATATCACTCAGCAATGAAATCTATGTCATCAGGCCCTTAGCAGCACAATGAGTGGATTCAGGTATGATGATTCTAACTGAAATAAGTCACACAGAAAAAGAAACATCATAAGATATCAGTAATACACGGAATGTAAACTTGGCTACACAGGAACTGAATTACAGAACAGAACAGGGTCTCAAATTTAGAAAACCAAGATATGCTTGCTTAAGGGTAAAGGTGAGTTGGGGTGCTGCATAAAACCAGAGATTGAAATGAACACAGATAAAGTTCCTTAAGCCAAATATGGAATAGACAAGAGCTACTCCTTGCTCAACGAAATGGACTCAACACCGCATATTAAACGCCTAAGAATGTACCTGACTAGTAAGTATCTTAAAACCTACGGATTGCTATGTCTCCGAAAGAGAATCAAGCATGTGTACAGGGTCATAAACGCAGCAGTGATAGGATTGGAGAGGTTCGGTGAGCAAATGAAGACCCTTTGAAGTCATATTGCATGGTACCCATTCCACGGGTTTCAACTACCCAGGTTTAAGGTATTCTTCCTTCAGCTAAAACATGCATGTGGAACCTAGAGTATGATCAACCATGTGATCGCGAGACGTGTTCAAATATGTCTCAGTTTTCGTACCCTGGTACTCGGGTGCAACATTCCAGACGCTTTACTAACACTCTCCCGACTTCGAGAGTCAGTCCCTTTAACCTCCTGTTTGGCCCAGTTTGCAATTTCTGCGGAAGATGAACAGGAATAGTGAGAACCAATGAGAGACTAGCTGGAGGTGTCTGGAAGGGCAAATTTAACTCTCATTTCCCACCAGGAAGAGGAAATAACCAAAGGCTCAGCGTGCCGTGCCAGAACCACATTAGGGCCTGAAGCCATTCTGCGGTGTTGCGGCCAGCTCAAATGAAAGCGAGATGAAGAAAGGAGCTCAGGGGCACTGTAATTCACAAACCTGCAGAGTTATAAATGACAGCTATCGTCCAAAAATATACTGAAGTAAGGCTGCCAAGAGGACTTGAAAGCGGGGCAGAATTGCAGGAAACCGATTTCAGGAGGTAGACTGGAATTGCATTGAAAGCATAGGAAAAGAGGCAGAACGTCCACAATGATGCACTTGGCCAAAAAGGGCGTATGCGTTTTTTCTAGAATATATTCAGGAAAAAACGCATACGCCCTTTTTGGCCAACCAAGCAAACTTGCAAAGGAAATCTGCACTACAATGAAGTCTCACTTCCCCCAGGTCAAAAGGGCCATCTGAAAAAAGTGTAAAATCCAGAAAGGCAGGACAGGCCATGGAGAACTGGGAGCCTTGTTATGCTGATGGGCGGGATGTAAATTGCCAACAGACACTCGGGAGAAGTGTATGGTGTTTCCTGAAACATCTAAAAAACAAAGCAACAGAGCCTAGGGCACTTCCACTTATGGTCCTATAGATTAGGGAAATTAAAATAAAAAAGACACAGCCACCCCAAAGTTTGCAACGGCTCTGTTTACAAGAACCTCGTTTACAGTACAAGTTCAACATCGCAGAAAGTGAAAAATGGATAAAGAAGTTGTGGTATTTACTTACAAAGAAATATCACTCAGCAATGAAATCTATGTCATCAGGCCCTTAGCAGCAGAATGAGTGGATTCAGGTATGATGATTCTAACTGAAATAAGTCACACAGAAAATGAAACATCATAAGATATCAGTAATACACGGAATGTAAACTTGGCTACACAGGAACTGAATTACAGAACAGAACAGGGTCTCAAATTTAGAAAACCAACTTATGCTTGCTTAAGGGGAAAGGTGAGTTGGGGTGCTGCATAAAACCAGAGATTGAAATGAGCACAGATAAACTTCCTTAAGCCAAATATGGAATAGACAAGAGCTACTCGTTGCTCAACGAAATGGACTCAACACCGCATATTAAACGCCTAAGAATGTACCTGACTAGTAAGTATCTTAAAACCTATGGTTTGCTATGTCTCCGGAAGAGAATCAAGCGTGTGTACAGGGGCATAAACGCAGCAGTGATAGGATTGGAGAGGTTCGGTGAGCAAATGAAGACCCTTTGAAGTCATATTGCATGGTACCCATTCCAGAGGTTTCAACTACCCAGCTTTAAGGTATTCTTCCTTCAGCTAGAACATGCATGTGGAACGCAGAGTATAATCAACCATGTGATCGGGAGACGTGTTCAAATATGTCTCAGTTTTCATACCCTGGTACTCGGGTGCAACATTCCAGACGCTTTACTAACACTCTCCCGACTTGGAGAGTCAGTCCCTTTAACCTCCTGTTTGGCCCAGTTTGCAATTTCTGCGGAAGATGAACAGGAATAGCGAGAACCAATGAGAGACTAGCTGGAGGTGTCTGGACGGGCAAATGTAACTCTCATTTCCCACCAGGAAGAGGAATTAACCAAAGGCTCAGCGTGCCGTGCCGGAACCAGATTAGGGCCTGAAGCCATCCTGCGTTGTTGCGGCCAGCTCACAAGAAAGCGAGTTGAAGAAAGGAGCTCAGGGGCACTGTAATTCACAAACCTGCAGAGTTATAAATGACAGCTATCGTCCAAAAATATACTGAAGTAAGGCTGCCAAGAGGACTTGAAAGCGGGACAGAATTGCAGGAAACCGATTTCAGGAGGTAGACTGGAATTGCATTGAAAGCATAGGAAAAGAGGCAGAACGTCCACAATGATGCACTTGGCCAAAAAGGGCGTATGCGTTTTTTCCTGAATATATTCAGGAAAAAACGCATACGCCCTTTTTGGCCAACCAAGCAAGCTTGCAAAGGAAATCTGCACTACAATGAAGTCTCACTTCCCCCCGGTCAAAAGGGCCATCTGAAAAAAGTGTAAAATCCAGAAAGGCAGGACAGGCCATGGAGAACTGGGAGCCTTGTTATGCTGATGGGCAGGATGTAAATTGCCAACAGACACTCGGGAGAAGTGTATGGTGTTTCCTGAAACATCTAAAAAACAAAGCAACAGAGCCTAGGGCACTTCCACTTATGGTCCTATAGCTTAGGGAAATTAAAATCAAAAAGACACAGCCACCCCAAAGTTTGGGATGCCTCTGTTTACAAGAACCTCGTTTACAGTACAAGTTCAACATCGCAGAAAGTGAAAAATGGATAAAGAAGTTGTGGTATTTACTTACAAAGCAATATCACTCAGCAATGAAATCTATGTCATCAGGCCCGTAGCAGCATAATGAGTGGATTCAGGTACGATGATTCTAACTGAAATAAGTCACACAGAAAAAGAAACATCATAAGATATCACTAATACACGGAATGTAAACTTGGCTACACATGAACTGAATTCCAAAACAGAACAGGGTCTCAAATTTAGAAAACCAACTTATGCTTGCTTAAGGGGAAAGGTGAGTTGGGGTGCTGCATAAAACCAGAGATTGAAATGAGCACAGATAAAGTTCCTTAAGCCAAATATGGAATAGACAAGAGCTACTCCTTGCTCAACGAAATGGACTCAACACCCCATATTAAACGCCTAAGAATGTACCTGACTAGTAAGTATCTTAAAACCTATGGATTGCTATGTCTCCAAAAGAGAATCAAGCGTGTGTACAGGGGCATAAACGCAGCAGTGATAGGATTGGAGAGGTTCGGTGAGCAAATGAAGACCCTTTGAAGTCATATTGCATGGTACCCATTCCACGGGTCTCAACTCTCCAGGTTTAAGGTATTCTTCCTTCAGCTAAAACATGCATGTGGAACCCAGAGTATGATCAACCATGTGAACGGGAGACGTGTTCAAATATGTCTCAGTTTTCATACCCTGGTACTCGGGTGCAACATTCCAGACGCTTTACTAACACTCTCCCCACTTGGAGAGTTAGCGCCTTTAACCTCCTGTTTGGCGCAGTTTGCAATTTCTGCGGAAGATGAACAGGAATAGGGAGAACCAATGAGAGACTAGCTGGAGGTGTCTGGACAGGCAAATTTAACTCTCATTTCCCACCAGGAAGAGGTAATAACCAAAGGCTCAGCGTGCCGTGCCAGAACCAGATTAGGGCCTGAAGCCATCCTGCGGTGTTGTGGCCAGCTCAAAAGAAAGCGAGTTGAAGAAAGGAGCTCAGGGGCACTGTAATTCACAAAACTGCAGAGTTATAAATGACAGCTATCGTCCAAAAATATACTGAAGTAAGGCTGCGAAGAGGACTTGAAAGCGGGGCAGAATTGCAGGAAACCGATTTCAGGAGGTAGACTGGAATTGCATTGAAAGCATAGGAAAAGAGGCAGAACGTCCACAATGATGCACTTGGCCAAAAAGGGCGTATGCGTTTTTTCCTGAATATATTCAGGAAAAAACGCATACGCCCTTTTTGGCCAACCAAGCAAGCTTGCAAAGGAAATCTGCACTACAATGAAGTCTCACTTCCCCCCGGTCAAAAGGGCCATCTGAAAAAAGTGTAAAATCCAGAAAGGCAGGACAGGCCATGGAGAACTGGGAGCCTTGTTATGCTGATGGGCGGGATGTAAATTGCCAACAGGCACTCGGGAGAAGTGTATGGTGTTTCCTGAAACATCTAAAAAACAAAGCAACAGAGCCTAGGGCACTTCCACTTATGGTCCTATAGCTTAGGGAAATTAAAATCAAAAAGACACAGCCACCCCAAAGTTTGGGATGCCTCTGATTACAAGAACCTCGTTTACAGTACAAGTTCAACATCGCAGAAAGTGAAAAATGGATAAAGAAGTTGTGGTATTTACTTACAAAGCAATATCACTCAGCAATGAAATCTATGTCATCAGGCCCGTAGCAGCATAATGAGTGGATTCAGGTACGATGATTCTAACTGAAATAAGTCACACAGAAAAAGAAACATCATAAGATATCACTAATACACGGAATGTAAACTTGGCTACACATGAACTGAATTCCAAAACAGAACAGGGTCTCAAATTTAGAAAACCAACTTATGCTTGCTTAAGGGGAAAGGTGAGTTGGGGTGCTGCATAAAACCAGAGATTGAAATGAGCACAGATAAAGTTCCTTAAGCCAAATATGGAATAGACAAGAGCTACTCCTTGCTCAACGAAATGGACTCAACACCCCATATTAAACGCCTAAGAATGTACCTGACTAGTAAGTATCTTAAAACCTATGGATTGCTATGTCTCCAAAAGAGAATCAAGCGTGTGTACAGGGGCATAAACGCAGCAGTGATAGGATTGGAGAGGTTCGGTGAGCAAATGAAGACCCTTTGAAGTCATATTGCATGGTACCCATTCCACGGGTCTCAACTCTCCAGGTTTAAGGTATTCTTCCTTCAGCTAAAACATGCATGTGGAACCCAGAGTATGATCAACCATGTGAACGGGAGACGTGTTCAAATATGTCTCAGTTTTCATACCCTGGTACTCGGGTGCAACATTCCAGACGCTTTACTAACACTCTCCCCACTTGGAGAGTTAGCGCCTTTAACCTCCTGTTTGGCGCAGTTTGCAATTTCTGCGGAAGATGAACAGGAATAGGGAGAACCAATGAGAGACTAGCTGGAGGTGTCTGGACAGGCAAATTTAACTCTCATTTCCCACCAGGAAGAGGTAATAACCAAAGGCTCAGCGTGCCGTGCCAGAACCAGATTAGGGCCTGAAGCCATCCTGCGGTGTTGTGGCCAGCTCAAAAGAAAGCGAGTTGAAGAAAGGAGCTCAGGGGCACTGTAATTCACAAACCTGCAGAGTTATAAATGACAGCTATCGTCCAAAAATATACTGAAGTAAGGCTGCCAAGAGGACTTGAAAGCGGGGCAGAATTGCAGGAAACCGATTTCAGGAGGTAGACTGGAATTGCATTGAAAGCATAGGAAAAGAGGCAGAACGTCCACAATGATGCACTTGGCCAAAAAGGGCGTATGCGTTTTTTCCAGAATATATTCAGGAAAAAACGCATACGCCCTTTTTGGCCAACCAAGCAAGCTTGCAAAGGAAATCTGCACTACAATGAAGTCTCACTTCCCCCCGGTCAAAAGGGCCATCTGAAAAAAGTGTAAAATCCAGAAAGGCAGGACAGGCCATGGAGAACTGGGAGCCTTGTTATGCTGATGGGCGGGATGTAAATTGCCAACAGACACTCGGGAGAAGTGTATGGTGTTTCCTGAAACATCTAAAAAACAAAGCAACAGAGCCTAGGGCACTTCCACTTATGGTCCTATAGCTTAGGGAAATTAAAATCAAAAAGACACAGCCACCCCAAAGTTTGGAACGGCTCTGTTTACAAGAACCTCGTTTACAGTACAAGTTCAACATCGCAGAAAGTGAAAAATGGATAAAGAACTTGTGGTATTTACTTACAAAGCAATATCACTCAGCAATGAAATCTATGTCATCAGGCCCTTAGCAGCACAATGAGTGGATTCAGGTATGATGATTCTAACTGTAATAAGTCACACAGAAAAAGGAACATCATAAGATATCACTAATACACAGAATGTAAACTTGGCTACACAGGAACTGAATTACAGAACAGAACAGGGTCTCAAATTTAGAAAACCAACTTATGCTTGCTTAAGGGTAAAGTTGAGTTGGGGTGCTGCATAAAACCAGAGATTGAAATGAGCACAGATATAGTTCCTTAAGCCAAATATGGAATAGACAAGAGCTACTCCTTGCTCAACGAAATGGACTCAACACCCCATATTAAACGCCTAAGAATGTACCTGACTAGTAAGTATCTTAAAACCTATGGATTGCTATGTCTCCGAAAGAGAATCAAGCATGTGTATAGGGGCATAAACGCAGCAGTGATAGGATTGGAGAGGTTCGGTGAGCAAATGAAGACCCTTTGAAGTCATATTGCATGGTACCCATTCCACGGGTTTCAACTACCCAGGTTTAAGGTATTCTTCCTTCAGCTAAAACATGCATGTGGAACCTAGAGTATGATCAACCATGTGATCGCGAGACGTGTTCAAATATGTCTCAGTGTTCGTACCCTGGTGCTCGGGTGCAACATTCCAGACACTTTACTAACACTCTCCCGACTTCGAGAGTCAGTCCCTTTAACCTCCTGTTTGGCCCAGTTTGCAATTTCTGCGGAAGATGAACAGGAATAGTGAGAACCAATGAGAGACTAGCTGGAGGTGTCTGGACGGGCAAATTTAACTCTCATTTCCCACCAGGAAGAGGAAATAACCAAAGGCTCAGCGTGCCGTGCCAGAACCACATTAGGGCCTGAAGCCATCCTGCGGTGTTGCGGCCAGCTCAAATGAAAGCGAGATGAAGAAAGGAGCTCAGGGGCACTGTAATTCACAAACCTGCAGAGTTATAAATGACAGCTATCGTCCAAAAATATACTGAAGTAAGGCTGCCAAGAGGACTTGAAAGCGCGGCAGAATTGCAGGAAACCGATTTCAGGAGGTAGACTGGAATTGCATTGAAAGCATAGGAAAAGAGGCAGAACGTCCACAATGATGCACTTGGCCAAAAAGGGTGTATGCGTTTTTTCCAGAATATATTCAGGAAAAAACGCATACGCCCTTTTTGGCCAACCAAGCAAGCTTGCAAAGGAAATCTGCACTACAATGAAGTCTCACTTCTCCCCGGACAAAAGGGCCATCTGAAAAAAGTGTAAAATCCAGAAAGGCAGGACAGGCCATGGAGAACTGGGAGCCTTGTTATGCTGATGGGCGGGATGTAAATTGCCAACAGACACTCGGGAGAAGTGTATGGTGTTTCCTGAAACATCTAAAAAACAAAGCAACAGAGCCTAGGGCACTTCCACTTATGGTCCTATAGTTTAGGGAAATTAAAATCCATAAGACACAGCCACCCCAAAGTTTGGGATGGCTTTGTTTAGAAGAACCTCATATACGGTACAAGTTCAATATCGCAGAAAGTGAAAAATGGATAAAGAAGTTGTGGTACTTATGTACAATGCAATATCACTCAGCAATGAAATCTATGTCATCAGGCCCGTAGCAGCATAATGAGTGGATTAAGTACGATGAATCTAACTGAAATAAGTCACACAGAGAAAGAAACATCATAAGATATCAGTAATACACGGAATGTAAACTTGGCTACACAGGAACTGAATTCCAAAACAGAACAGGGTCTCAAATTTAGAAAACCAACTTATGCTTGCTTAAGGGGAAAGGTGAGTTGGGGTGCTGCATAAAACCAGAGATTGAAATGAGCACAGATAAAGTTCTATAAGCCAAATATGGAATAGACAAGAGCTACTCCTTGCTCAACGAAATGGACTCAACACCCCATATTCAACGCCTAGGAATATACCTGCCTAGTAGGAATCATAAAACTATGGATTTATATATCTCTGTAAGAGAATCAAGAGTGTGTACAGCGGCATTAAAGCAGTGAAAATCAGCTAAATCCCATATTAAAAATAAATATCTTAAACAAAACACAATGACAGTGAAATAGAGAGCAATACTTAAGTAATTCATTCAAGGTTTCTGAGGCAACCTGCATTTACCATATCTACACCCAGAGCTGGGTGACACATAAGGCTGAACACTTGGGGCTCATAAGATTGGTGAGGTTCGGTGAGCAAATGCAGACCCTTTGAAGTCATATTGCATGGTACCCATTCCACGGGTTTCAACTACCCAGGTTTAAGGTATTCTTCCTTCAGCTAAAACATGCATGTAGAACCCAGAGTATGATCAACCATATGAACGGGAGACGTGTTCAAATATGTCTCAGTTTTCCTCCCCTGGTACTCGGGTGCAACATTCCAGACGCTTTACTAACACTCTCCCCACTTGGAGAGTCAGCGCCTTTAACCTCCTGTTTGGCCCAGTTTGCAATTTCTGCGGAAGATGAACAGGAATAGGGAGAACCAATGAGAGACTAGCTGGAGGTGTCTGGACGGGCAAATTTAACTCTCATTTCCCACCAGGAAGAGGAAATAACCAAAGGCTGTGCGTGCCGTGCCGGAACAAGATTAGGGCCTGAAGCCATCCTGCGGTGTTGCGGCCAGCTCAAAATAAAGCGAGTTGAAGAAAGGAGCTCAGGGGCACTGTAATTCACAAACCTGCAGAGTTATAAATGACAGCTATCGTCCAAAAATATACTGAAGTAAGGCTGCCAAGAGGACTTGAAAGCGGTGCAGAATTGCAGGAAACCGATTTCAGGAGGTAGACTGGAATTGCATTGAAAGCATAGGAAAAGAGGCAGAACGTCCACAATGATGCACTTGGCCAAAAAGGGCGTATGCGTTTTTTCCTGAATATATTCAGGAAAAAACGCATACCCCCTTTTTGGCCAACCAAGCAAGCTTGCAAAGGAAATCTGCACTACAATGAAGTCTCACTTCCCCCCGGTCAAAAGGGCCATCTGAAAAAAGTGTAAAATCCAGAAAGGCAGGACAGGCCATGGAGAACTGGGAGCCTTGTTATGCTGATGGGTGGGATGTAAATTGCCAACAGACACTCGGGAGAAGTGTATGGTGTTTCCTGAAACATCTAAAAAACAAAGCAACAGAGCCTAGGGCACTTCCACTTATGGTCCTATAGCTTAGGGAAATTAAAATCAAAAAGACACAGCCACCCCAAAGTTTGGAACGGCTCTGTTTACAAGAACCTCGTTTACAGTACAAGTTCAATATCACAGAAAGTGAAAAATGGATAAAGAACTTGTGGTACTTACGTACAATGCAGTATCACTCAGCAATGAAATCTATGTCATCAGGCCCGTAGCAGCATAATGAGTGGATTCAGGTACGATGATTCTAACTGAAATAAGTCACACAGAAAAAGAAACATCATAAGATATCACTAATACACGGAATGTAAACTTGGCTACACAGGAACTGAATTCCAAAACAGAACAGGGTCTCAAATTTAGAAAACCAACTTCTGCTTGCTTAAGGGGAAAGGTGAGTTGGGGTGCTGCATAAAACCAGAGATTGAAATGAGCACAGATAAAGTTCCTTAAGCCAAATATGGAATAGACAAGAGCTACTCCTTGCTCAACGAAATGGACTCAACACCGCATATTAAACGCCTAAGAATGTACCTGACTAGTAAGTATCTTAAAACCTATGGATTGCTATGTCTCCGAAAGAGAATCAAGCGTGTGTACAGGGGCATAAACGCAGCAGTGATAGGATTGGAGAGGTTCGGTGAGCAAATGAAGACCCTTTGAAGTCATATTGCATGGTACCCATTCCACGGGTTTCAACTACCCAGGTTTAAGGTATTCTTCCTTCAGCTAAAACATGCATGTGGAACCCAGAGTATGATCAACCATGTGAACGGGAGACGTGTTCAAATATGACTCAGGTTTCCTCCCCTGGTACTCGGGTGCAACATTCCAGACGCTTTACTAACACTCTCCCCACTTGGAGAGTCAGCGCCTTTAACGTCCTGTTTGGCCCAGTTTGCAATTTCTGCGGAAGATGAACAGGAATAGGGAGAACCAATGAGAGACTAGCTGGAGGTGTCTGGATGGGCAAGTTTAACTCTCATTTCCCAACAGGAAGAGGAAATAACCAAAGGCTCAGCGTGCCGTGCCGGAACCAGATTAGGGCCTGAAGCCATCCTGCGGTGTTGCGGGCAGCTCAAAAGAAAGCGAGTTGAAGAAAGGAGCTCAGGGGCACTGTAATTCACAAACCTGCAGAGTTATAAATGACAGCTATCGTCCAATAATATACTGAAGTAAGGCTGCCAAGAGGACTTGAAAGCGGGGCAGAATTGCAGGAAACCGATTTCAGGAGGTAGACTGGAATTGCATTGAAAGCATAGGAAAAGAGGCAGAACGTCCACAATGATGCACTTGGCCAAAAAGGGCGTATGCGTTTTTTCCTGAATATATTCAGGAAAAAACGCATACGCCCTTTTTGGCCAAGCAAGCAAGCTTGCAAAGGAAATCTGCACTACAATGAAGTCTCACTTCCCCCAGGTCAAAAGGGCCATCTGAAAAAAGTGTAAAATCCAGAACGGCAGGACAGGCCATGGAGAACTGGGAGCCTTGCTATGCTGATGGGCGGGATGTAAATTGCCAACAGACACTCGGGAGAAGTGTATGGTGTTTCCTGAAACATCTAAAAAACAAAGCAACAGAGCCTAGGGCACTTCCACTTATGTTCCTATAGCTTAGGGAAATTAAAATCAAAAAGACACAGCCACCCCAAATTTTGGGACGCCTCTGTTTACAAGAACTTCGTTTACCATACAAGTTCAATATCACAGAAAGTGAAAAATGGATAAAGAACATGTGGTACTTACGTACAATGCAGTATCACTCAGCAATGAAATCTATGTCATCAGGCCCGTAGCAGCATAATGAGTGGATTCAGGTACGATGATTCTAACTGAAATAAGTCACACAGGTAAAGAAACATCATAAGATATCACTAATACACGGAATGTAAACTTGGCTACACAGGAACTGAATTCCAAAACAGAACAGGGTCTCAAATTTAGAAAACCAAGATATGCTTGCTTAAGGGGAAAGGTGAGTTGGGGTGCTGCATAAAACCAGAGATTGAAATGAGCACAGATAAACTTCCTTAAGCCAAATATGGAATAGACAAGAGCTACTCCTTGCTCAACGAAATGGACTCAACACCGCATATTAAACGCCTAAGGATGTACCTGACTAGTAAGTATCTTAAAACCTATGGATTGCTATGTTTCCAAAAGAGAATCAAGCGTGTTTAAAGGGGCATAAATGCAGCAGTGATAGGATTGGAGAGGTTCGGTGAGCAAATGAAGTCCCTTTGAAGTCATATTGCATGGTACCCATTACACGGGTCTCAACTCTCCAGGTTTAAGGTATTCTTCCTTCAGCTACAACATGCATGTGGAACCTAGAGTATGATCAACCATGTGATCGGGAGACGTGTTCAAATATGTCTCAGTTTTCATACCCTGGTACTCGGGTGCAACATTCCAGACGCTTTACTAACACTCTCCCGACTTGGAGAGTCAGTCCCTTTAAACTCCTGTTTGGCCCAGTTTGCAATTTCTGCGGAAGATGAACAGGAATAGCGAGAACCAATGAGAGACTAGCTGGAGGTGTCTGGAAGGGCAAATTTAACTCTCATTTCCCACCAGGAAGAGGAAATAACCAAAGGCTCAGCGTGCCGTGCCAGAACCACATTAGGGCCTGAAGCCATCCTGCGGTGTTGCGGCCAGCTCAAATGAAAGCGAGATGAAGAAAGGAGCTCAGGGGCACTGTAATTCACAAACCTGCAGAGTTATAAATGACAGCTATCATCCAAAAATGTACTGAAGTAAGGCTGCCAAGAGGACTTGAAAGTGCGGCAGAATTGCAGGAAACCGATTTCAGGAGGTAGACTGGAATTGCATTGAAAGCATAGGAAAAGAGGCAGAACGTCCACAATGATGCACTTGGCCAAAAAGGGCGTATGCGTTTTTTCTAGAATATATTCAGGAAAAAACGCATACGCCCTTTTTGGCCAACCAAGCAAGCTTGCAAAGGAAATCTGCACTACAATGAAGTCTCACTTCTCCCCGGACAAAAGGGCCATCTGAAAAAAGTGTAAAATCCAGAAACGCAGGACAGGCCATGGAGAACTGGGAGCCTCGTTATGCTGATGGGCGGGATGTAAATTGCCAAGAGACACTCGGGAGAAGTGTATGGTGTTTCCTGAAACATCTAAAAAACAAAGCAACAGAGCCTAGGGCACTTCCACTTATGGTCCTATAGTTTATGGAAATTAAAATCAAAAAGACACAGCCACCCCAAAGTTTGGGATGGCTTTGTTTACAAGAACCTCATATACGGTACAAGTTCAATATCGCAGAAAGTGAAAAATGGATAAAGAAGTTGTGGTACTTATGTACAATGCAATATCACTCAGCAATGAAATCTATGTCATCAGGCCCGTAGCAGCATAATGACTGGATTAAGTACGATGAATCTAACTGAAATAAGTCACACAGAGAAAGAAACATCATAAGATATCAGTAATACACGGAATGTAAACTTGGCTACACAGGAACTGAATTCCAAAACAGAACAGGGTCTCAAATTTAGAAAACCAACTTATGCTTGCTTAAGGGGAAAGGTGAGTTGGGGTGCTGCATAAAACCAGAGATTGAAATGAGCACAGATAAAGTTCCTTAAGCCAAATATGGAATAGACAAGAGCTACTCCTTGCTCAATGAAATGGACTCAACACCCCATATTAAACGCCTAAGAATGTACCTGACTAGTAAGTATCTTAAAACCTATGGATTGCTATGTCTCCGAAAGAGAATCAAGCGTGTGTACAGGGGCATAAACGCAGCAGTGATAGGATTGGAGAGGTTCGGTGAGCAAATGAAGACCCTTTGAAGTCATATTGCATGGTACCCATTCCACGGGTTTCAACTACCCAGGTTTAAGGTATTCTTCCTTCAGCTAAAACATGCATGTGGAACCTAGAGTATGATCAACCATGTGATAAGGAGACGCGTTCAAATATGTCTCAGTTTTCGTACCCTGGTACTCGGGTGCAACATTACAGACGCTTTACTAACACTCTCCCGACTTGGAGACTCAGTCCCTTTAACCTCCTGTATGGCCTAGTTTGCAATTTCTGCGGAAGATGAACAGGAATAGCGAGAACCAATGAGAGACTAGCTGGAGGTGTCTGGACGGGCAAATTTAACTCTCATTTCCCACCAGGAAGAGGAATTAACCAAAGGCTCAGCTTGACGTGCCGGAACCAGATTAGGGCCTGACGCCATCCTGCGGTGTTGCGGCCAGGTCACAAGAAAGCGAATTGAAGAAAGGAGCTCAGGGGCACTGTAATTCACAAAACTGCAGAGTTATAAATGACAGCTATCGTCCAAAAATATACTGAAGTAAGGCTGCCAAGAGGACTTGAAAGCGGTGCAGAATTGCAGGAAGCCGATTTCAGGAGGTAGACTGGAATTGCATTGAAAGCATAGGAAAAGAGGCAGAACGTCCACAATGATGCACTTGGCCAAAAAGGGCGTATGCGTTTTTTCCTGAATATATTCAGGAAAAAACGCATACGCACTTTTTGGCCAACCAGGCAAATTTGCAAAGGAAATCTGGACTAAAATAAAGTCTCACTTCCCCCAGGTCAAAAGGGCCATCTGAAAAAAGTGTAAAATCCAGAAAGGCAGGACAGGCCATGGAGAACTGGGAGCCTTGTTATGCTGATGGGCGGGATGTAAATTGCCAACAGACACTCGGGAGAAGTGTATGGTGTTTCCTGAAACATCTAAAAAACAAAGCAACAGAGCCTAGGGCACTTCCACTTATGGTCCTATAGATTAGGGAAATTAAAATAAAAAAGACACAGCCACCCCAAAGTTTGCAACGGCTCTGTTTACAAGAACCTCGTTTACAGTACAAGTTCAACATCGCAGAAAGTGAAAAATGGATAAAGAAGTTGTGGTATTTACTTACAAAGAAATATCACTCAGCAATGAAATCTATGTCATCAGGCCCTTAGCAGCAGAATGAGTGGATTCAGGTATGATGATTCTAACTGAAATAAGTCACACAGAAAATGAAACATCATAAGATATCAGTAATACACGGAATGTAAACTTGGCTACACAGGAACTGAATTACAGAACAGAACAGGGTCTCAAATTTAGAAAACCAACTTATGCTTGCTTAAGGGGAAAGGTGAGTTGGGGTGCTGCATAAAACCAGAGATTGAAATGAGCACAGATAAACTTCCTTAAGCCAAATATGGAATAGACAAGAGCTACTCGTTGCTCAACGAAATGGACTCAACACCGCATATTAAACGCCTAAGAATGTACCTGACTAGTAAGTATCTTAAAACCTATGGTTTGCTATGTCTCCGGAAGAGAATCAAGCATGTGTACAGGGGCATAAATGCAGCAGTGATAGGATTGGAGAGGTTCGGTGAGCAAATGAAGACCCTTTGAAGTCATATTGCATGGTACCCATTCCACAGGTTTCAACTACCCAGCTTTAAGGTATTCTTCCTTCAGCTAGAACATGCATGTGGAACGCAGAGTATGATCAACCATGTGATCGGGAGACGTGTTCAAATATGTCTCAGTTTTCATACCCTGGTACTCGGGTGCAACATTCCAGACGCTTTACTAACACTCTCCCGACTTGGAGAGTCAGTCCCTTTAACCTCCTGTTTGGCCCAGTTTGCAATTTCTGCGGAAGATGAACAGGAATAGCGAGAACCAATGAGAGACTAGCTGGAGGTGTCTGGACGGGCAAATGTAACTCTCATTTCCCACCAGGAAGAGGAATTAACCAAAGGCTCAGCGTGCCGTGCCGGAACCAGATTAGGGCCTGAAGCCATCCTGCGGTGTTGCGGCCAGCTCACAAGAAAGCGAGTTGAAGAAAGGAGCTCAGGGGCACTGTAATTCACAAACCTGCAGAGTTATAAATGACAGCTATCGTCCAAAAATATACTGAAGTAAGGCTGCCAAGAGGACTTGAAAGCGGGACAGAATTGCAGGAAACCGATTTCAGGAGGTAGACTGGAATTGCATTGAAAGCATAGGAAAAGAGGCAGAACGTCCACAATGATGCACTTGGCCAAAAAGGGCGTATGCGTTTTTTCCTGAATATATTCAGGAAAAAACGCATATGCCCTTTTTGGCCAACCAAGCAAGCTTGCAAAGGAAATCTGCACTACAATGAAGTCTCACTTCCCCCCGGTCAAAAGGGCCATCTGAAAAAAGTGTAAAATCCAGAAAGGCAGGACAGGCCATGGAGAACTGGGAGCCTTGTTATGTTGATGGGCAGGATGTAAATTGCCAACAGACACTCGGGAGAAGTGTATGGTGTTTCCTGAAACATCTAAAAAACAAAGCAACAGAGCCTAGGGCACTTCCACTTATGGTCCTATAGCTTAGGGAAATTAAAATAAAAAAGACACAGCCACCCCAAAGTTTGGGATGCCTCTGTTTACAAGAACCTCGTTTACAGTACAAGTTCAACATCGCAGAAAGTGAAAAATGGATAAAGAAGTTGTGGTATTTACTTACAAAGCAATATCACTCAGCAATGAAATCTATGTCATCAGGCCCGTAGCAGCATAATGAGTGGATTCAGGTACGATGATTCTAACTGAAATAAGTCACACAGAAAAAGAAACATCATAAGATATCACTAATACACGGAATGTAAACTTGGCTACACAGGAACTGAATTCCAAAACAGAACAGGGTCTCAAATTTAGAAAACCAACTTATGCTTGCTTAAGGGTAAAGGTGAGTTGGGGTGCTGCATAAAACCAGAGATTGAAATGAGCACAGATAAAGTTCCTTAAGCCAAATATGGAATAGACAAGAGCTACTCCTTGCTCAACGAAATGGACTCAACACCCCATATTAAATGCCTAAGAATGTACCTGACTAGTAAGTATCTTAAAACCTATGGATTGCTATGTCTCCAAAAGAGAATCAAGCGTGTGTACAGGGGCATAAACGCAGCAGTGATAGGATTGGAGAGGTTCGGTGAGCAAATGAAGACCCTTTGAAGTCATATCGCATGGTATCCATTACACGGGTCTCAACTCTCCAGGTTTAAGGTATTCTTCCTTCAGCTAAAACATGCATGTGGAACCCAGAGTATGATCAACCATGTGAATGGGAGACGTGTTCAAATATGTCTCAGTTTTCCTCCCCTGGTACTCGGGTGCAACATTCCAGACGCTTTACTAACACTCTCCCCACTTGGAGAGTTAGCGCCTTTAACCTCCTGTTTGGCCCAGTTTGCAATTTCTGCGGAAGATGAACAGGAATAGCGAGAACCAATGAGAGACTAGCTGGAGGTGTCTGGACGGGCAAATGTAACTCTCATTTCCCACCAGGAAGAGGAATTAACCAAAGGCTCAGCGTGCCGTGCCGGTACCAGATTAGGGCCTGAAGCCATCCTGCGGTGTTGCGGCCAGCTCACAAGAAAGCGAGTTGAAGAAAGGAGCTCAGGGGCACTGTAATTCACAAACCTGCAGAGTTATAAATGACAGCTATCGTCCAAAAATATACTGAAGTAAGGCTGCCAAGAGGACTTGAAAGCGGGACAGAATTGCAGGAAACCGATTTCAGGAGGTAGACTGGAATTGCATTGAAAGCATAGGAAAAGAGGCAGAACGTCCACAATGATGCACTTGGCCAAAAAGGGCGTATGCGTTTTTTCCTGAATATATTCAGGAAAAAACGCATACGCCCTTTTTGGCCAACCAAGCAAGCTTGCAAAGGAAATCTGCACTACAATGAAGTCTCACTTCCCCCCGGTCAAAAGGGCCATCTGAAAAAAGTGTAAAATCCAGAAAGGCAGGACAGGCCATGGAGAACTGGGAGCCTTGTTATGCTGATGGGCAGGATGTAAATTGCCAACAGACACTCGGGAGAAGTGTATGGTGTTTCCTGAAACATCTAAAAAACAAAGCAACAGAGCCTAGGGCACTTCCACTTATGGTCCTATAGCTTAGGGAAATTAAAATAAAAAAGACACAGCCACCCCAAAGTTTGGGATGCCTCTGTTTACAAGAACCTCGTTTACAGTACAAGTTCAACATCGCAGAAAGTGAAAAATGGATAAAGAAGTTGTGGTATTTACTTACAAAGCAATATCACTCAGCAATGAAATCTATGTCATCAGGCCCGTAGCAGCATAATGAGTGGATTCAGGTACGATGATTCTAACTGAAATAAGTCACACAGAAAAAGAAACATCATAAGATATCACTAATACACGGAATGTAAACTTGGCTACACATGAACTGAATTCCAAAACAGAACAGGGTCTCAAATTTAGAAAACCAACTTATGCTTGCTTAAGGGGAAAGGTGAGTTGGGGTGCTGCATAAAACCAGAGATTGAAATGAGCACAGATAAAGTTCCTTAAGCCAAATATGGAATAGACAAGAGCTACTCCTTGCTCAACGAAATGGACTCAACACCCCATATTAAATGCCTAAGAATGTACCTGACTAGTAAGTATCTTAAAACCTATGGATTGCTATGTCTCCAAAAGAGAATCAAGCGTGTGTACAGGGGCATAAACGCAGCAGTGATAGGATTGGAGAGGTTCGGTGAGCAAATGAAGACCCTTTGAAGTCATATCGCATGGTATCCATTACACGGGTCTCAACTCTCCAGGTTTAAGGTATTCTTCCTTCAGCTAAAACATGCATGTGGAACCCAGAGTATGATCAACCATGTGAATGGGAGACGTGTTCAAATATGTCTCAGTTTTCCTCCCCTGGTACTCGGGTGCAACATTCCAGACGCTTTACTAACACTCTCCCCACTTGGAGAGTTAGCGCCTTTAACCTCCTGTTTGGCGCAATTTGCAATTTCTGCGGAAGATGAACAGGAATAGGGAGAACCAATGAGAGACTAGCTGGAGGTGTCTGGACAGGCAAATTTAACTCTCATTTCCCACCGGGAAGAGGTAATAACCAAAGGCTCAGCGTGCCGTGCCAGAACCAGATTAGGGCCTGAAGCCATCCTGCGGTGTTGTGGCCAGCTCAAAAGAAAGCGAGTTGAAGAAAGGAGCTCAGGGGCACTGTAATTCACAAACCTGCAGAGTTATAAATGACAGCTATCGTCCAAAAATATACTGAAGTAAGGCTGCCAAGAGGACTTGAAAGCGGGGCAGAAGTGCAGGAAACCGATTTCAGGAGGTAGACTGGAATTGCATTGAAAGCATAGGAAAAGAGGCAGAACGTCCACAATGATGCACTTGGCCAAAAAGGGCGTATGCGTTTTTTCCTGAATATATTCAGGAAAAAACGCATACGCCCTTTTTGGCCAACCAAGCAAGCTTGCAAAGGAAATCTGCACTACAATGAAGTCTCACTTCCCCCCGGTCACAAGGGCCATCTGAAAAAAGTGTAAAATCCAGAAAGGCAGGACAGGCCATGGAGAACTGGGAGCCTTGTTATGCTGATGGGCGGGATGTAAATTGCCAACAGACACTCGGGAGAAGTGTATGGTGTTTCCTGAAACATCTAAAAAACAAAGCAACAGAGCCTAGGGCACTTCCACTTATGGTCCTATAGCTTAGGGAAATTAAAATCAAAAAGACACAGCCACCCCAAAGTTTGGAACGGCTCTGTTTACAAGAACCTCGTTTACAGTACAAGTTCAACATCGCAGAAAGTGAAAAATGGATAAAGAACTTGTGGTATTTACTTACAAAGCAATATCACTCAGCAATGAAATCTATGTCATCAGGCACTTAGCAGCACAATGAGTGGATTCAGGTATGATGATTCTAACTGAAATAAGTCACACAGAAAAAGGAACATCATAAGATATCACTAATACACAGAATGTAAACTTGGCTACACAGGAACTGAATTACAGAACAGAACAGTGTGTCAAATTTAGAAAACCAACTTATGCTTGCTTAAGGGTAAAGTTGAGTTGGGGTGCTGCATAAAACCAGAGATTGAAATGAGCACAGATAAAGTTCCTTAAGCCAAATATGGAATAGACAAGAGCTACTCCTTGCTCAACGAAATGGACTCAACACCCCATATTAAACGCCTAAGAATGTACCTGACTAGTAAGTATCTTAAAACCTATGGATTGCTATGTCTCCGAAAGAGAATCAAGCATGTGTATAGGGGCATAAACGCAGCAGTGATAGGATTGGAGAGGTTCGGTGAGCAAATGAAGACCCTTTGAAGTCATATTGCATGGTACCCATTCCACGGGTTTCAACTACCCAGGTTTAAGGTATTCTTCCTTCAGCTAAAACATGCATGTGGAACCTAGAGTATGATCAACCATGTGATCGCGAGACGTGTTCAAATATGTCTCAGTGTTCGTACCCTGGTACTCGGGTGCAACATTCCAGACGCTTTACTAACACTCTCCCGACTTCGAGAGTCAGTCCCTTTAACCTCCTGTTTGGCCCAGTTTGCAATTTCTGCGGAAGATGAACAGGAATAGTGAGAACCAATGAGAGACTAGCTGGAGGTGTCTGGACGGGCAAATTTAACTCTCATTTCCCACCAGGAAGAGGAAATAACCAAAGGCTCAGCGTGCCGTGCCAGAACCACATTAGGGCCTGAAGCCATCCTGCGGTATTGCGGCCAGCTCAAATGAAAGCGAGATGAAGAAAGGAGCTCAGGGGCACTGTAATTCACAAACCTGCAGAGTTATAAATGACAGCTATCGTCCAAAAATATACTGAAGTAAGGCTGCCAAGAGGACTTGAAAGCGCGGCAGAATTGCAGGAAACCGATTTCAGGAGGTAGACTGGAATTGCATTGAAAGCATAGGAAAAGAGGCAGAACGTCCACAATGATGCACTTGGCCAAAAAGGGCGTATGCGTTTTTTCCAGAATATATTCAGGAAAAAACGCATACGCCCTTTTTGGCCAACCAAGCAAGCTTGCAAAGGAAATCTGCACTACAATGAAGTCTCACTTCTCCCCGGACAAAAGGGCCATCTGAAAAAAGTGTAAAATCCAGAAACGCAGGACAGGGCTTGGAGAACTGGGAGCCTTGTTATGCTGATGGGCGGGATGTAAATTGCCAACAGACACTCGGGAGAAGTGTATGGTGTTTCCTGAAACATCTAAAAAACAAAGCAACAGAGCCTAGGGCACTTCCACTTATGGTCCTATAGTTTAGGGAAATTAAAATCCATAAGACACAGCCACCCCAAAGTTTGGGATGGCTTTGTTTAGAAGAACCTCATATACGGTACAAGTTCAATATCGCAGAAAGTGAAAAATGGATAAAGAAGTTGTGGTACTTATGTACAATGCAATATCACTCAGCAATGAAATCTATGTCATCAGGCCCGTAGCAGCATAATGAGTGGATTAAGTACGATGAATCTAACTGAAATAAGTCACACAGAGAAAGAAACATCATAAGATATCAGTAATACATGGAATGTAAACTTGGCTACACAGGAACTGAATTCCAAAACAGAACAGGGTCTCAAATTTAGAAAACCAACTTATGCTTGCTTAAGGGGAAAGGTGAGTTGGGGTGCTGCATAAAACCAGAGATTGAAATGAGCACAGATAAAGTTCTATAAGCCAAATATGGAATAGACAAGAGCTACTCCTTGCTCAACGAAATGGACTCAACACCCCATATTCAACGCCTAGGAATATACCTGCCTAGTAAGAAACATAAAAGCTATGGATTTATATATCTCTGTAAGAGAATCAAGAGTGTGTACAGCGGCATTAAAGCAGTGAAAATCAGCTAAATCCCATATTAAAAATAAATTTCTTAAACAAAACACAATGACAGTGAAATAGAGAGCAATACTTAAGTAATTCATTCAAGGTTTCTGAGGCAACCTGCATTTACCATATCTACACCCAGAGCTGGGTGACTCATAAGGCTGAACACTTGGGGCTCATAAGATTGGTGAGGTTCGGTGAGCAAATGCAGACCCTTTGAAGTCATATTGCATGGTACCCATTCCACGGGTTTCAACTACCCAGGTTTAAGGTATTCTTCCTTCAGCTAAAACATGCATGTGGAACCTAGAGTATGATCAACCATGTGATCGGGAGACGTATTCAAATATGTCTCAGTTTTCGTACCCTGGTACTCGGGTGCAACATTCCAGACGCTTTACTAACACTCTCCCCACTTGGAGAGTCAGTCCCTTTAACCTCCTGTTTGGCCCAGTTTGCAATTTCTGCGGAAGATGAACAGGAATAGCGAGAACCAATGAGAGACTAGCTGGAGGTGTCTGGACGGGCAAATTTGACTCTCATTTCCCACCAGGAAGAGGAATTAACCAAAGGCTCAGCGTGCCGTGCCGGAACCAGATTAGGGCCTGAAACCATCCTGCGGTGTTGCGGCCAGGTCACAAGAAAGCGAATTGAAGAAAGGAGCTCAGGGGCACTGTAATTCACAAACCTGCAGAGTTATAAATGACAGCTATCGTCCAAAAATATACTGAAGTAAGGCTGCCAAGAGGACTTGAAAGCGGGGCAGAATTGCAGGAAACCGATTTCAGGAGGTAGACTGGAATTGCATTGAAAGCATAGGAAAAGAGGCAGAACGTCCACAATGATGCACTTGGCCAAAAAGGGCGTATGCGTTTTTTCCTGAATATATTCAGGAAAAAACGCATACGCCCTTTTTGGCCAACCAAGCAAATTTGCAAAGGAAATCTGCACTACAATAAAGTCTCACTTCCCCCAGGTCAAAAGGGCCATCTGAAAAAAGTGTAAAATCCAGAAAGGCAGGACAGGCCATGGAGAACTGGGAGCATTGTTATGCTGATGGGCGGGATGTAAATTGCCAACAGACACTCGGGAGAAGTGTATGGTGTTTCCTGAAACATCTAAAACACAAAGCAACAGAGCCTAGGGCACTTCCACTTATGGTCCTATAGCTTAGGGAAATTAAAATCAAAAAGACACAGCCACCCCAAAGTTTGGGACGCCTCTGTTTACAAGAACCTCGTTTACCATACAAGTTCAATATCACAGAAAGTGAAAAATGGATAAAGAACTTGTGGTACTTACGTACAATGCAGTATGACTCAGCAATGAAATCTATGTCATCAGGCCCGTAGCAGCATAATGAGTGGATTCAGGTACGATGATACTAACTGAAATAAGTCACACAGAAAAAGAAACATCATAAGATATCACTAATACACGGAATGTAAACTTGGCTACACAGGAACTGAATTCCAAAACAGAACAGGGTCTCAAATTTAGAAAACCAACTTATGCTTGCTTAAGGGGAAAGGTGAGTTGGGGTGCTGCATAAAACCAGAGATTGAAATGAGCACAGATAAAGTTCCTTAAGCCAAATATGGAATAGACAAGAGCTACTCCTTGCTCAACGAAATGGACTCAACACCCCATATTAAACGCCTAAGAATGTACCTGACTAGTAAGTATCTTAAAACCTATGGATTGCTATGTCTCCAAAAGAGAACCAAGCGTGTGTACAGGGGCATAAACGCAGCAGTGATAGGATTGGAGAGGTTCGGTGAGCAAATGAAGACCCTTTGAAGTCATATTGCATGGTACCCATTACACGGGTCTCAACTCTCCAGGTTTAAGGTATTCTTCCTTCAGCTAAAACATGCATGTGGAACCCAGAGTATGATCAACCGTGTGAACGGGAGACGTGTTCAAATATGTCTCAGTTTTCCTCCCCTGGTACTCGGGTGCAACATTCCAGACGCTTTACTAACACTCTCCCCACTTGGAGAGTCAGCGCCTTTAACCTCCTGTTTGGCCCAGTTTGCAATTTCTGCGGAAGATGAACAGGAATAGGGAGAACCAATGAGAGACTAGCTGGAGGTGTCTGGACGGGCAAATTTAACTCTCATTTCCCTCCAGCAAGAGGAATTATCCAAAGGCTCAGCGTGCCGTGCCGGAACCAGATTAGGGCCTGAAGCCATCCTGCGGTGTTGCGGCCAGGTCACAAGAAAGCGAGTTGAAGAAAGGAGCTCAGGGGCACTGTAATTCACAAACCTGCAGAGTTATAAATGACAGCTATCGTCCAAAAATATACTGAAGTAAGGCTGCCAAGAGGACTTGAAAGCGGGGCAGAATTTCAGGAAACCGATTTCAGGAGGTAGACTGGAATTGCATTGAAAGCATAGGAAAAGAGGCAGAACGTCCACAATGATGCACTTGGCCAAAAAGGGCGTATGCGTTTTTTCCTGAATATATTCAGGAAAAAACGCATACGCCCTTTTTGGCCAACCAAGCAAGCTTGCAAAGGAAATCTGCACTACAATGAAGTCTCACTTCCCCCCGGTCAAAAGGGTCATCTGAAAAAAGTGTAAAATCCATAAAGGCAGGACAGGCCATGGAGAACTGGGAGCCTTGTTATGCTGATGGGCGGGATGTAAATTGCCAACAGACACTCGGGTGAAGTGTATGGTGTTTCCTGAAACATCTAAAAAACAAAGCAACAGAGCCTAGGGCACTTCCACTTATGGTCCTATAGCTTAGGGAAATTAAAATCAAAAAGACACAGCCACCCCAAAGTTTGGGACGGCTCTGATTACAAGAACCTCGTTTACAGTACAAGTTCAACATCGCAGAAAGTGAAAAATGGATAAAGAAGTTGTGGTATTTACTTACAAAGCAATATCACTCAGCAATGAAATCTATGTCATCAGGCCCGTAGCAGCATAATGAGTGGATTCAGGTACGATGATTCTAACTGAAATAAGTCACACAGAAAAAGAAACATCATAAGATATCACTAATACACGGAATGTAAACTTGGCTACACAGGAACTGAATTACAGAACAGAACAGGGTCTCAATTTTAGAAAACCAACTTATAATTGCTTAAGGGGAAAGGTGAGTTGGGGTGCTGCATAAAACCAGAGATTGAAATGAGCACAGATAAAGTTCTATAAGCCAAATATGGAATAGACAAGAGCTACTCCTTGCTCAACGAAATGGACTCAACACCCCATATTCAACGCCTAGGAATATACCTGCCTAGTAAGAATCATAAAAGCTATGGATTTATATATCTCTGTAAGAGAATCAAGAGTGTGTACAGCGGCATTAAAGCAGTGAAAATCAGCTAAATCCCATATTAAAAATAAATTTCTTAAACAAAACACAATGACAGTGAAATAGAGAGCAATACTTAAGTAATTCATTCAAGGCTTCTGAGGCTACCTGCATTTACCATATCTACACCCAGAGCTGGGTGACATATAAGGCTGAACACTTGGGGTTCATAAGATTGGTGAGGTTTGGTGAGCAAATGCAGACCCTTTGAAGTCATATTGCATGGTACCCATTCCACGGGTTTCAACTACCCAGGTTTAAGGTATTCTTCCTTCAGCTAAAACATGCATGTGGAACCTAGAGTATGATCAACCATGTGATCGGGAGACGTGTTCAAATATGTCTCAGTTTTCGTACCCTGGTACTCGGGTGCAACATTCCAGACGCTTTACTAACACTCTCCCCACTTGGAGAGTCAGTCCCTTTAACCTCCTGTTTGGCCCAGTTTGCAATTTCTGCGGAAGATGAACAGGAATAGCGAGAACCAATGAGAGACTAGCTGGAGGTGTCTGGACGGGCAAATTTAACTCTCATTTCCCACCAGGAAGAGGAATTAACCAAAGGCTCAGCGTGCCGTGCCGGAACCAGATTAGGGCCTGAAACCATCCTGCGGTGTTGCGGCCAGGTCACAAGAAAGCGAATTGAAGAAAGGAGCTCAGGGGCACTGTAATTCACAAACCTGCAGAGTTATAAATGACAGCTATCGTCCAAAAATATACTGAAGTAAGGCTGCCAAGAGGACTTGAAAGCGGGGCAGAATTGCAGGAAACCGATTTCAGGAGGTAGACTGGAATTGCATTGAAAGCATAGGAAAAGAGGCAGAGCGTCCACAATGATGCACTTGGCCAAAAAGGGCGTATGCGTTTTTTCCTGAATATATTCAGGAAAAAACGCATACGCCCTTTTTGGCCAACCAAGCAAGCTTGCAAAGGAAATCTGCACTACAATGAAGTCTCACATCCCCCCGGTCAAAAGGGCCATCTGAAAAAAGTGTAAAATCCAGAAAGGCAGGACAGGCCATGGAGAACTGGGAGCCTTGTTATGCAGATGGGCGGGATGTAAATTGTCAACAGCCACTTGGGAGAAGTGTATGGTGTTTCCTGAAACATCTAGAAAACAAAGCAACAGAGCCTAGGGCACTTCCACTTATGGTCCTATAGCTTGGGGAAATTAAAATCAAAAAGACACAGCCACCCCAAAGTTTGGGACTCCTCTGTTTACAAGAACCTCGTTTACCGTACAAGTTCAATATCACAGAAAGAGAAAAATGGATAAAGAACTTGTGGTACTTACGTACAATGCAGTATCACTCAGCAATGAAATCTATGTCATCAGGCCCGTAGCAGCATAATGAGTGGATTCAGGTACGATGATTCTAACTGAAATAAGTCACACAGAAATAGAAAAATCATAAGATATCACTAATACACGGAATGTAAACTTGGCTACACAGGAACTGAATTCCAAAACAGAACAGGGTCTCAAATTTAGAAAACCAACTTATGCTTGCTTAAGGGGAAAGGTGAGTTGGGGTGCTGCATAAAACCAGAGATTGAAATGAGCACAGATAAAGTTCCTTAAGCCAAATATGGAATAGACAAGAGCTACTCCTTGCTCAACGAAATGGACTCAACACCCCATATTAAACGCCTAAGAATGTACCTGACTAGTAAGTATCTTAAAACCTATGGATTGCTATGTCTCCGAAAGAGAATCAAGCGTGTGTACAGGGGCATAAACGCAGCAGTGATAGGATTGGAGAGGTTCGGTGAGCAAATGAAGACCCTTTGAAGTCATATTGCATGGTACCCATTCCACGGGTTTCAACTACCCAGGTTTAAGGTATTCTTCCTTCAGCTAAAACATGCATGTGGAACCTAGAGTATGATCAACCATGTGATAGGGAGATGCGTTCAAATATGTCTCAGTTTTCGTACCCTGGTACTCGGGTGCAACATTCCAGACGCTTTACTAACACTCTCCCGACTTGGAGACTCAGTCCCTTTAACCTCCTGTATGGCCTAGTTTGCAATTTCTGCGGAAGATGAACAGGAATAGCGAGAACCAATGAGAGACTAGCTGGAGGTGTCTGGACGGGCAAATTTAACTCTCATTTCCCACCAGGAAGAGGAATTAACCAAAGGCTCAGCTTGACGTGCCGGAACCAGATTAGGGCCTGACGCCATCCTGCGGTGTTGCGGCCAGGTCACAAGAAAGCGAATTGAAGAAAGGAGCTCAGGGGCACTGTAATTCACAAAACTGCAGAGTTATAAATGACAGCTATCGTCCAAAAATATACTGAAGTAAGGCTGCCAAGAGGACTTGAAAGCGGGGCAGAATTGCAGGAAACCGATTTCAGGAGGTAGACTGGAATTGCATTGAAAGCATAGGAAAAGAGGCAGAGCGTCCACAATGATGCACTTGGCCAAAAAGGGCGTATGCGTTTTTTCCTGAATATATTCAGGAAAAAACGCATACGCCCTTTTTGGCCAACCAAGCAAGCTTGCAAAGGAAATCTGCACTACAATGAAGTCTCACATCCCCCCGGTCAAAAGGGCCATCTGAAAAAAGTGTAAAATCCAGAAAGGCAGGACAGGCCATGGAGAACTGGGAGCCTTGTTATGCTGATGGGCGGGATGTAAATTGTCAACAGCCACTTGGGAGAAGTGTATGGTGTTTCCTGAAACATCTAGAAAACAAAGCAACAGAGCCTAGGGCACTTCCACTTATGGTCCTATAGCTTGGGGAAATTAAAATCAAAAAGACACAGCCACCCCAAAGTTTGGGACTCCTCTGTTTACAAGAACCTCGTTTACCGTACAAGTTCAATATCACAGAAAGAGAAAAATGGATAAAGAACTTGTGGTACTTACGTACAATGCAGTATCACTCAGCAATGAAATCTATGTCATCAGGCCCGTAGCAGCATAATGAGTGGATTCAGGTACGATGATTCTAACTGAAATAAGTCACACAGAAATAGAAAAATCATAAGATATCACTAATACACGGAATGTAAACTTGGCTACACAGGAACTGAATTCCAAAACAGAACAGGGTCTCAAATTTAGAAAACCAACTTATGCTTGCTTAAGGGGAAAGGTGAGTTGGGGTGCTGCATAAAACCAGAGATTGAAATGAGCACAGATAAAGTTCCTTAAGCCAAATATGGAATAGACAAGAGCTACTCCTTGCTCAACGAAATGGACTCAACACCCCATATTAAACGCCTAAGAATGTACCTGACTAGTAAGTATCTTGAAACCTATGGATTGCTATGTCTCCGAAAGAGAATCAAGCGTGTGTACAGGGGCATAAACGCAGCAGTGATAGGATTGGAGAGGTTCGGTGAGCAAATGAAGACCCTTTGAAGTCATATTGCATGGTACCCATTCCACGGGTTTCAACTACCCAGGTTTAAGGTATTCTTCCTTCAGCTAAAACATGCATGTGGAACCTAGAGTATGATCAACCATGTGATAGGGAGATGCGTTCAAATATGTCTCAGTTTTCGTACCCTGGTACTCGGGTGCAACATTCCAGACGCTTTACTAACACTCTCCCGACTTGGAGACTCAGTCCCTTTAACCTCCTGTATGGCCTAGTTTGCAATTTCTGCGGAAGATGAACAGGAATAGCGAGAACCAATGAGAGACTAGCTGGAGGTGTCTGGACGGGCAAATTTAACTCTCATTTCCCACCAGGAAGAGGAATTAACCAAAGGCTCAGCTTGACGTGCCGGAACCAGATTAGGGCCTGACGCCATCCTGCGGTGTTGCGGCCAGGTCACAAGAAAGCGAATTGAAGAAAGGAGCTCAGGGGCACTGTAATTCACAAAACTGCAGAGTTATAAATGACAGCTATCGTCCAAAAATATACTGAAGTAAGGCTGCCAAGAGGACTTGAAAGCGGGGCAGAATTGCAGGAAACCGATTTCAGGAGGTAGACTGGAATTGCATTGAAAGCATAGGAAAAGAGGCAGAGCGTCCACAATGATGCACTTGGCCAAAAAGGGCGTATGCGTTTTTTCCTGAATATATTCAGGAAAAAACGCATACGCACTTTTTGGCCAACCAAGCAAATTTGCAAAGGAAATCTGCACTACAATAAAGTCTCACTTCCCCCAGGTCAAAAGGGCCATCTGAAAAAAGTGTAAAATCCAGAAAGGCAGGACAGGCCATGGAGAACTGGGAGCCTTGTTATGCTGATGGGCGGGATGTAAATTGCCAACAGACACTCGGGAGAAGTGTATGGTGTTTCCTGAAACATCTAAAACACAAAGCAACAGAGCCTAGGGCACTTCCACTTATGGTCCTATAGCTTAGGGAAATTAAAATCAAAAAGACACAGCCACCCCAAAGTTTGGGACGCCTCTGTTTACAAGAACCTCGTTTACCATACAAGTTCAATATCACAGAAAGTGAAAAATGGATAAAGAACTTGTGGTACTTACGTACAATGCAGTATCACTCAGCAATGAAATCTATGTCATCAGGCCCGTAGCAGCATAATGAGTGGATTCAGGTACGATGATACTAACTGAAATAAGTCACACAGAAAAAGAAACATCATAAGATATCACTAATACACGGAATGTAAACTTGGCTACACAGGAACTGAATTCCAAAACAGAACAGGGTCTCAAATTTAGAAAACCAACTTATGCTTGCTTAAGGGGAAAGGTGAGTTGGGGTGCTGCATAAAACCAGAGATTGAAATGAGCACAGATAAAGTTCCTTAAGCCAAATATGGAATAGACAAGAGCTACTCCTTGCTCAACGAAATGGACTCAACACCCCATATTAAACGCCTAAGAATGTACCTGACTAGTAAGTATCTTAAAACCTATGGATTGCTATGTCTCCAAAAGAGAACCAAGCGTGTGTACAGGGGCATAAACGCAGCAGTGATAGGATTGGAGAGGTTCGGTGAGCAAATGAAGACCCTTTGAAGTCATATTGCATGGTACCCATTCCACGGGTCTCAACTCTCCAGGTTTAAGGTATTCTTCCTTCAGCTAAAACATGCATGTGGAACCCAGAGTATGATCAACCATGTGAACGGGAGACGTGTTCAAATATGTCTCAGTTTTCGTACCCTGGTACTCGGGTGCAACATTCCAGACGCTTTACTAACACTCTCCCCACTTGGAGAGTCAGCGCCTTTAACCTCCTGTTTGGCCCAGTTTGCAATTTCTGCGGAAGATGAACAGGAATAGCGAGAACCAATGAGAGACTAGCTGGAGGTGTCTGGACGGGCAAATTTAACTCTCATTTCCCTCCAGCAAGAGGAATTAACCAAAGGCTCAGCATGCCGTGCCGGAACCAGATTAGGGCCTGAAACCATCCTGCGGTGTTGCGGCCAGCTCACAAGAAAGCGAGTTGAAGAAAGGAGCTCAGGGGCACTGTAATTCACAAACCTGCAGAGTTATAAATGACAGCTATCGTCCAAAAATATACTGAAGTAAGGCTGCCAAGAGGACTTGAAAGCGGGGCAGAATTGCAGGAAACCGATTTCAGGAGGTAGACTGGAATTGCATTGAAAGCATAGGAAAAGAGGCAGAGCGTCCACAATGATGCACTTGGCCAAAAAGGGCGTATGCGTTTTTTCCTGAATATATTCAGGAAAAAACGCATACGCCCTTTTTGGCCAACCAAGCAAGCTTGCAAAGGAAATCTGCACTACAATGAAGTCTCACATCCCCCCGGTCAAAAGGGCCATCTGAAAAAAGTGTAAAATCCAGAAAGGCAGGACAGGCCATGGAGAACTGGGAGCCTTGTTATGCTGATGGGCGGGATGTAAATTGTCAACAGCCACTTGGGAGAAGTGTATGGTGTTTCCTGAAACATCTAGAAAACAAAGCAACAGAGCCTAGGGCACTTCCACTTATGGTCCTATAGCTTGGGGAAATTAAAATCAAAAAGACACAGCCACCCCAAAGTTTGGGACTCCTCTGTTTACAAGAACCTCGTTTACCGTACAAGTTCAATATCACAGAAAGAGAAAAATGGATAAAGAACTTGTGGTACTTACGTACAATGCAGTATCACTCAGCAATGAAATCTATGTCATCAGGCCCGTAGCAGCATAATGAGTGGATTCAGGTACGATGATTCTAACTGAAATAAGTCACACAGAAATAGAAAAATCATAAGATATCACTAATACACGGAATGTAAACTTGGCTACACAGGAACTGAATTCCAAAACAGAACAGGGTCTCAAATTTAGAAAACCAACTTATGCTTGCTTAAGGGGAAAGGTGAGTTGGGGTGCTGCATAAAACCAGAGATTGAAATGAGCACAGATAAAGTTCCTTAAGCCAAATATGGAATAGACAAGAGCTACTCCTTGCTCAACGAAATGGACTCAACACCCCATATTAAACGCCTAAGAATGTACCTGACTAGTAAGTATCTTAAAACCTATGGATTGCTATGTCTCCGAAAGAGAATCAAGCGTGTGTACAGGGGCATAAACGCAGCAGTGATAGGATTGGAGAGGTTCGGTGAGCAAATGAAGACCCTTTGAAGTCATATTGCATGGTACCCATTCCACGGGTTTCAACTACCCAGGTTTAAGGTATTCTTCCTTCAGCTAAAACATGCATGTGGAACCTAGAGTATGATCAACCATGTGATAGGGAGATGCGTTCAAATATGTCTCAGTTTTCGTACCCTGGTACTCGGGTGCAACATTCCAGACGCTTTACTAACACTCTCCCGACTTGGAGACTCAGTCCCTTTAACCTCCTGTATGGCCTAGTTTGCAATTTCTGCGGAAGATGAACAGGAATAGCGAGAACCAATGAGAGACTAGCTGGAGGTGTCTGGACGGGCAAATTTAACTCTCATTTCCCACCAGGAAGAGGAATTAACCAAAGGCTCAGCTTGACGTGCCGGAACCAGATTAGGGCCTGACGCCATCCTGCGGTGTTGCGGCCAGGTCACAAGAAAGCGAATTGAAGAAAGGAGCTCAGGGGCACTGTAATTCACAAAACTGCAGAGTTATAAATGACAGCTATCGTCCAAAAATATACTGAAGTAAGGCTGCCAAGAGGACTTGAAAGCGGGGCAGAATTGCAGGAAACCGATTTCAGGAGGTAGACTGGAATTGCATTGAAAGCATAGGAAAAGAGGCAGAGCGTCCACAATGATGCACTTGGCCAAAAAGGGCGTATGCGTTTTTTCCTGAATATATTCAGGAAAAAACGCATACGCACTTTTTGGCCAACCAAGCAAATTTGCAAAGGAAATCTGCACTACAATAAAGTCTCACTTCCCCCAGGTCAAAAGGGCCATCTGAAAAAAGTGTAAAATCCAGAAAGGCAGGACAGGCCATGGAGAACTGGGAGCCTTGTTATGCTGATGGGCGGGATGTAAATTGCCAACAGACACTCGGGAGAAGTGTATGGTGTTTCCTGAAACATCTAAAACACAAAGCAACAGAGCCTAGGGCACTTCCACTTATGGTCCTATAGCTTAGGGAAATTAAAATCAAAAAGACACAGCCACCCCAAAGTTTGGGACGCCTCTGTTTACAAGAACCTCGTTTACCATACAAGTTCAATATCACAGAAAGTGAAAAATGGATAAAGAACTTGTGGTACTTACGTACAATGCAGTATCACTCAGCAATGAAATCTATGTCATCAGGCCCGTAGCAGCATAATGAGTGGATTCAGGTACGATGATACTAACTGAAATAAGTCACACAGAAAAAGAAACATCATAAGATATCACTAATACACGGAATGTAAACTTGGCTACACAGGAACTGAATTCCAAAACAGAACAGGGTCTCAAATTTAGAAAACCAACTTATGCTTGCTTAAGGGGAAAGGTGAGTTGGGGTGCTGCATAAAACCAGAGATTGAAATGAGCACAGATAAAGTTCCTTAAGCCAAATATGGAATAGACAAGAGCTACTCCTTGCTCAACGAAATGGACTCAACACCCCATATTAAACGCCTAAGAATGTACCTGACTAGTAAGTATCTTAAAACCTATGGATTGCTATGTCTCCAAAAGAGAACCAAGCGTGTGTACAGGGGCATAAACGCAGCAGTGATAGGATTGGAGAGGTTCGGTGAGCAAATGAAGACCCTTTGAAGTCATATTGCATGGTACCCATTCCACGGGTCTCAACTCTCCAGGTTTAAGGTATTCTTCCTTCAGCTAAAACATGCATGTGGAACCCAGAGTATGATCAACCATGTGAACGGGAGACGTGTTCAAATATGTCTCAGTTTTCCTCCCCTGGTATTCGGGTGCAACATTCCAGACGCTTTACTAACACTCTCCCCACTTGGAGAGTCAGCGCCTTTAACCTCCTGTTTGGCCCAGTTTGCAATTTCTGCGGAAGATAAACAGGAATAGCGAGAACCAATGAGAGACTAGCTGGAGGTGTCTGGACGGGCAAATTTAACTCTCATTTCCCTCCAGCAAGAGGAATTAACCAAAGGCTCAGCGTGCCGTGCCGGAACCAGATTAGGGCCTGAAACCATCCTGCGGTGTTGCGGCCAGCTCACAAGAAAGCGAGTTGAAGAAAGGAGCTCAGGGGCACTGTAATTCACAAACCTGCAGAGTTATAAATGACAGCTATCGTCCAAAAATATACTGAAGTAAGGCTGCCAAGAGGACTTGAAAGCGGGGCAGAATTTCAGGAAACCGATTTCAGGAGGTAGACTGGAATTGCATTGAAAGCATAGGAAAAGAGGCAGAACGTCCACAATGATGCACTTGGCCAAAAAGGGCGTATGCGTTTTTTCCTGAATATATTCAGGAAAAAACGCATACGCCCTTTTTGGCCAACCAAGCAAGCTTGCAAAGGAAATCTGCACTACAATGAAGTCTCACTTCCCCCCGGTCAAAAGGGTCATCTGAAAAAAGTGTAAAATCCAGAAAGGCAGGACAGGCCATGGAGAACTGGGAGCCTTGTTATGCTGATGGGCGGGATGTAAATTGTCAACAGCCACTTGGGAGAAGTGTATGGTGTTTCCTGAAACATCTAGAAAACAAAGCAACAGAGCCTAGGGCACTTCCACTTATGGTCCTATAGCTTGGGGAAATTAAAATCAAAAAGACACAGCCACCCCAAAGTTTGGGACTCCTCTGTTTACAAGAACCTCGTTTACCGTACAAGTTCAATATCACAGAAAGAGAAAAATGGATAAAGAACTTGTGGTACTTACGTACAATGCAGTATCACTCAGCAATGAAATCTATGTCATCAGGCCCGTAGCAGCATAATGAGTGGATTCAGGTACGATGATTCTAACTGAAATAAGTCACACAGAAATAGAAAAATCATAAGATATCACTAATACACGGAATGTAAACTTGGCTACACAGGAACTGAATTCCAAAACAGAACAGGGTCTCAAATTTAGAAAACCAACTTATGCTTGCTTAAAGGGAAAGGTGAGTTGGGGTGCTGCATAAAACCAGAGATTGAAATGAGCACAGATAAAGTTCCTTAAGCCAAATATGGAATAGACAAGAGCTACTCCTTGCTCAACGAAATGGACTCAACACCCCATATTAAACGCCTAAGAATGTACCTGACTAGTAAGTATCTTAAAACCTATGGATTGCTATGTCTCCGAAAGAGAATCAAGCGTGTGTACAGGGGCATAAACGCAGCAGTGATAGGATTGGAGAGGTTCGGTGAGCAAATGAAGACCCTTTGAAGTCATATTGCATGGTACCCATTCCACGGGTTTCAACTACCCAGGTTTAAGGTATTCTTCCTTCAGCTAAAACATGCATGTGGAACCTAGAGTATGATCAACCATGTGATAGGGAGATGCGTTCAAATATGTCTCAGTTTTCGTACCCTGGTACTCGGGTGCAACATTCCAGACGCTTTACTAACACTCTCCCGACTTGGAGACTCAGTCCCTTTAACCTCCTGTATGGCCTAGTTTGCAATTTCTGCGAAAGATGAACAGGAATAGCGAGAACCAATGAGAGACTAGCTGGAGGTGTCTGGACGGGCAAATTTAACTCTCATTTCCCACCAGGAAGAGGAATTAACCAAAGGCTCAGCTTGACGTGCCGGAACCAGATTAGGGCCTGACGCCATCCTGCGGTGTTGCGGCCAGGTCACAAGAAAGCGAATTGAAGAAAGGAGCTCAGGGGCACTGTAATTCACAAACCTGCAGAGTTATAAATGACAGCTATCGTCCAAAAATATACTGAAGTAAGGCTGCCAAGAGGACTTGAAAGCGGGGCAGAATTTCAGGAAACCGATTTCAGGAGGTAGACTGGAATTGCATTGAAAGCATAGGAAAAGAGGCAGAACGTCCACAATGATGCACTTGGCCAAAAAGGGCGTATGCGTTTTTTCCTGAATATATTCAGGAAAAACGCATACGCCCTTTTTGGCCAACCAAGCAAGCTTGCAAAGGAAATCTGCACTACAATAAAGTCTCACTTCCCCCAGGTCAAAAGGGCCATCTGAAAAAAGTGTAAAATCCAGAAAGGCAGGACAGGCCATGGAGAACTGGGAGCCTTGTTATGCTGATGGGCGGGATGTAAATTGCCAACAGACACTCGGGAGAAGTGTATGGTGTTTCCTGAAACATCTTAAAAACAAAGCAACAGAGCCTAGGGCACTTCCACTTATGGTCCTATAGCTTAGGGAAATTAAAATCAAAAAGACACAGCCACCCCAAAGTTTGGGACGGCTCTGATTACAAGAACCTCGTTTACAGTACAAGTTCAACATCGCAGAAAGTGAAAAATGGATAAAGAAGTTGTGGTATTTACTTACAAAGCAATATCACTCAGCTATGAAATCTATGTCATCAGGCCCGTAGCAGCATAATGAGTGGATTCAGGTACGATGATTCTAACTGAAATAAGTCACACAGAAAAAGAAACATCATAAGATATCACTAATGCACGGAATGTAAACTTGGCTACACAGGAACTGAATTACAGAACAGAACAGGGTCTCAATTTTAGAAAACCAACTTATGCTTGCTTAAGGGGAAAGGTGAGTTGGGGTGCTGCATAAAACCAGAGATTGAAATGAGCACAGATAAAGTTCTATAAGCCAAATATGGAATAGACAAGAGCTACTCCTTGCTCAACGAAATGGACTCAACACCCCATATTCAACGCCTAGGAATATACCTGCCTAGTAAGAATCATAAAAGCTATGGATTTATATATCTCTGTAAGAGAATCAAGAGTGTGTACAGCGGCATTAAAGCAGTGAAAATCAGCTAAATCCCATATTAAAAATAAATTTCTTAAACAAAACACAATGACAGTGAAATAGAGAGCAATACTTAAGTAATTCATTCAAGGCTTCTGAGGCAACCTGCATTTACCATATCTACACCCAGAGCTGGGTGACATATAAGGCTGAACACTTGGGGCTCATAAGATTGGTGAGGTTTGGTGAGCAAATGAAGACCCTTTGAAGTCATATTGCATGGTACCCATTCCACGGGTTTCAACTACCCAGGTTTAAGGTATTCTTCCTTCAGCTAAAACATGCATGTGGAACCTAGAGTATGATCAACCATGTGATCGCGAGACGTGTTCAAATATGTCTCAGTTTTCCTCCCCTGGTACTCGGGTGCAACATTCCAGACGCTTTACTAACACTCTCCCGACTTCGAGAGTCAGTCCCTTTAACCTCCTGTTTGGCCCAGTTTGCAATTTCTGCGGAAGATGAACACGAATAGCGAGAACCAATGAGAGACTAGCTGGAGGTGTCTGGACGGGCAAATTTAACTCTCATTTCCCACCAGGAAGAGGAATTAACCAAAGGCTCAGCGTGCCGTGCCGGAACAAGATTAGGGCCTGAAGCCATCCTGCGGTGTTGCGGCCAGCTCACAAGAAAGAGAGTTGAAGAAAGGAGCTCAGGGGCACTGTAATTCACAAACCTGCAGAGTTATAAATGACAGCTATCGTCCAAAAATATACTGAAGTAAGGCTGCCAAGAGGACTTGAAAGCGCGGCAGAATTGCAGGAAACCGATTTCAGGAGGTAGACTGGAATTGCATTGAAAGCATAGGAAAAGAGGCAGAACGTCCACAATGATGCACTTGGCCAAAAAGGGCGTATGCGTTTTTTCCAGAATATATTCAGGAAAAAACGCATACGCCCTTTTTGGCCAACCAAGCAAGCTTGCAAAGGAAATCTGCACTACAATGAAGTCTCACTTCTCCCCGGACAAAAGGGCCATCTGAAAAAAGTGTAAAATCCAGAAACGCAGGACAGGCCTTGGAGAACTGGGAGCCTTGTTATGCTGATGGGCGGGATGTAAATTGCCAACAGACACTCGGGAGAAGTGTATGGTGTTTCCTGAAACATCTAAAAAACAAAGCAACAGAACCTAGGGCACTTCCACTTATGGTCCTATAGTTTAGGGAAATTAAAATCAAAAAGACACAGCCACCCGAAAGTTTGGGATGGCTTTGTTTACAAGAACCTCATATACGGTACAAGTTCAATATCGCAGAAAGTGAAAAATGGATAAAGAAGTTGTGGTACTTATGTACAATGCAATATCACTCAGCAATGAAATCTATGTCATCAGGCCCGTAGCAGCATAATGAGTGGATTAAGTACGATGAATCTAACTGAAATAAGTCACACAGAGAAAGAAACATCATAAGATATCACTAATACACGGAATGTAAACTTGGCTACACAGGAACTGAATTCCAGAACAGAACAGGGTCTCAAATTTAGAAAACCAACTTATGCTTGCTTAAGGGGAAAGGTGAGTTGGGGTGCTGCATAAAACCAGAGATTGAAATGAGCACAGATAAAGTTCTATAAGCCAAATATGGAATAGACAAGAGCTACTCCTTGCTCAACGAAATGGACTCAACACCCCATATTCAACGTCTAGGAATATACCTGCCTAGTAAGAATCATAAAAGCTATGGATTTATATATCTCTGTAAGACAATCAAGAGTGTGTACAGCGGCATTAAAGCAGTGAAAATCAGCTAAATCCCATATTAAAAATAAATTTCTTAAACAAAACACAATGACAGTGAAATAGAGAGCAATACTTAAGTAATTCATTCAAGGCTTCTGAGGCAACCTGCATTTACCATATCTACACCCAGAGCTGGGTGACACATAAGGCTGAACACTTGGGGCTCATAAGATTGGTGAGGTTCGGTGAGCAAATGCAGACCCTTTGAAGTCATATTGCATGGTACCCATTCCAAGGGTTTCAACTACCCAGGTTTAAGGTATTCTTCCTTCAGCTAAAACATGCATGTGGAACCTAGAGTATGATCAACCATGTGATCGGGAGACGTGTTCAAATATGTCTCAGTTTTCGTACCCTGGTACTCGGGTGCAACATTCCAGACGCTTTACTAACACTCTCCCCACTTGGAGAGTCAGTCCCTTTAACCTCCTGTTTGGCCCAGTTTGCAATTTCTGCGGAAGATGAACAGGAATAGCGAGAACCAATGAGAGACTAGCTGGAGGTGTCTGGACGGGCAAATTTAACTCTCATTTCCCACCAGGAAGAGGAATTAAGCAAAGGCTCAGCGTGCCGTGCCGGAACCAGATTAGGGCCTGAAACCATCCTGCGGTGTTGCGGCCAGGTCACAAGAAAGCGAATTGAAGAAAGGAGCTCAGGGGCACTGTAATTCACAAACCTGCAGAGTTATAAATGACAGCTATCGTCCAAAAATATACTGAAGTAAGGCTGCCAAGAGGACTTGAAAGCGGGGCAGAATTGCAGGAAACCGATTTCAGGAGGTAGACTGGAATTGCATTGAAAGCATAGGAAAAGAGGCAGAACGTCCACAATGATGCACTTGGCCAAAAAGGGCGTATGCGTTTTTTCCTGAATATATTCAGGAAAAAACGCATACGCCCTTTTTGGCCAACCAAGCAAGCTTGCAAAGGAAATCTGCACTACAATGAAGTCTCACATCCCCCCGGTCAAAAGGGCCATCTGAAAAAAGTGTAAAATCCAGAAAGGCAGGACCGGCCATGGAGAACTGGGAGCCTTGTTATGCTGATGGGCGGGATGTAAATTGCCAACAGCCACTTGGGAGAAGTGTATGGTGTTTCCTGAAACATCTAGAAAACAAAGCAACAGAGCCTAGGACACTTCCACTTATGGTCCTATAGCTTAGGGAAATTAAAATCAAAAAGACACAGCCACCCCAAAGTTTGGGACGCCTCTGTTTACAAGAACCTCGTTTACCGTACAAGTTCAATATCACAGAAAGAGAAAAATGGATAAAGAACTTGTGGTACTTACGTACAATGCAGTATCACTCAGCAATGATATCTATGTCATCAGGCCCGTAGCAGCATAATGAGTGGATTCAGGTACGATGATTCTAACTGAAATAAGTCACACAGAAAAAGAAACATCATAAGATATCACTAATACACGGAATGTAAACTTGGCTACACAGGAACTGAATTCCAAAACAGAACAGGGTCTCAAATTTAGAAAACCAACTTATGCTTGCTTAAGGGGAAAGGTGAGTTGGGGTGCTGCATAAAACCAGAGATTGAAATGAGCACAGATAAAGTTCCTTAAGCCAAATATGGAATAGACAAGAGCTACTCCTTGCTCAATGAAATGGACTCAACACCCCATATTAAACGCCTAAGAATGTACCTGACTAGTAAGTATCTTAAAACCTATGGATTGCTATGTCTCCGAAAGAGAATCAAGCGTGTGTACAGGGGCATAAACGCACCAGTGATAGGATTGGAGAGGTTCGGTGAGCAAATGAAGACCCTTTGAAGTCATATTGCATGGTACCCATTCCACGGGTTTCAACTACCCAGGTTTAAGGTATTCTTCCTTCAGCTAAAACATGCATGTGGAACCTAGAGTATGATCAACCATGTGATAGGGAGACGCGTTCAAATATGTCTCAGTTTTCGTACCCTGGTACTCGGGTGCAACATTACAGACGCTTTACTAACACTCTCCCGACTTGGAGACTCAGTCCCTTTAACCTCCTGTATGGCCTAGTTTGCAATTTCTGCGGAAGATGAACAGGAATAGCGAGAACCAATGAGAGACTAGCTGGAGGTGTCTGGACGGGCAAATTTAACTCTCATTTCCCACCAGGAAGAGGAATTAACCAAAGGCTCAGCTTGACGTGCCGGAACCAGATTAGGGCCTGACGCCATCCTGCGGTGTTGCGGCCAGGTCACAAGAAAGCGAATTGAAGAAAGGAGCTCAGGGGCACTGTAATTCACAAAACTGCAGAGTTATAAATGACAGCTATCGTCCAAAAATATACTGAAGTAAGGCTGCCAAGAGGACTTGAAAGCGCGGCAGAATTGCAGGAAACCGATTTCAGGAGGTAGACTGGAATTGCATTGAAAGCATAGGAAAAGAGGCAGAACGTCCACAATGATGCACTTGGCCAAAAAGGGCGTATGCGTTTTTTCCTGAATATATTCAGGAAAAAACGCATACGCCCTTTTTGGCCAACCAAGCAAATTTGCAAAGGAAATCTGCACTACAATAAAGTCTCACTTCCCCCAGGTCAAAAGGGCCATCTGAAAAAAGTGTAAAATCCAGAAAGGCAGGACAGGCCATGGAGAACTGGGAGCCTTGTTATGCTGATGGGCGGGATGTAAATTGCCAACAGACACTCGGGAGAAGTGTATGGTGTTTCCTGAAACATCTAAAAAACAAAGCAACAGAGCCTAGGGCACTTCCACTTATGGTCCTATAGCTTAGGGAAATTAAAATCAAAAAGACACAGCCACCCCAAAGTTTGGGACGCCTCTGTTTACAAGAACCTCGTTTACCATACAAGTTCAATATCACAGAAAGTGAAAAATGGATAAAGAACTTGTGGTACTTACGTACAATGCAGTATCACTCAGCAATGAAATCTATGTCATCAGGCCCGTAGCAGCATAATGAGTGGATTCAGGTACGATGATACTAACTGAAATAAGTCACACAGAAAAAGAAACATCATAAGATATCACTAATACACGGAATGTAAACTTGGCTACACAGGAACTGAATTACAGAACAGAACAGGGTCTCAAATTTAGAAAACCAACTTATGCTTGTTTAAGGGGAAAGGTGAGTTGGGGTGCTGCATAAAACCAGAGATTGAAATGAGCACAGATAAAGTTCCTTAAGCCAAATATGGAATAGACAAGAGCTACTCCTTGCTCAACGAAATGGACTCAACACCCCATATTAAACGCCTAAGAATGTACCTGACTAGTAAGTATCTTAAAACCTATGGATTGCTATGTCTCCAAAAGAGAACCAACCGTGTGTACAGGGGCATAAACGCAGCAGTGATAGGATTGGAGAGGTTCGGTGAGCAAATGAAGACCCTTTGAAGTCATATTGCATGGTACCCATTCCACGGGTCTCAACTCTCCAGGTTTAAGGTATTCTTCCTTCAGCTAAAACATGCATGTGGAACCCAGAGTATGATCAACCGTGTGAATGGGAGACGTGTTCAAATATGTCTCAGGTTTCCTCCCCTGGTACTCGGGTGCAACATTCCAGACGCTTTACTAAGACTCTCCCCACTTGGAGAGTCAGCGCCTTTAACCTCCTGTTTGGCCCAGTTTGCAATTTCTGCGGAAGATGAACAGGAATAGGGAGAACCAATGAGAGACTAGCTGGAGGTGTCTGGATGGGCAAATTTAACTCTCATTTCCCACCAGGAAGAGGAATTAACCAAAGGCTCAGCGTGCCGTGCCAGAACCAGATTAGGGCCTGAAGCCATCCTGCGGTGTTGCGGCCAGCTCAAAAGAAAGCGAGTTGAAGAAAGGAGCTCAGGGGCACTGTAATTCACAAACCTGCAGTGTTATAAATGACAGCTATCGTCCAAAAATATACTGAAGTAAGGCTGCCAAGAGGTCTTGAACGTGAGGCAGAATTTCAGGAAACCGATTTCAGGAGGTAGACTGGAATTGCATTGAAAGCATAGGAAAAGAGGCAGAACGTCCACAATGATGCACTTGGCCAAAAAGGGCGTATGCGTTTTTTCCTGAATATATTCAGAAAAAAACGCATACGCCCTTTTTGGCCAACCAAACAAGCTTGCAAAGGAAATCTGCACTACAATGAAGTCTCACTTCCCCCCGGTCAAAAGGGTCATCTGAAAAAAGTGTAAAATCCAGAAAGGCAGGACAGGCCATGGAGAACTGGGAGCCTTGTTATGCTGATGGGCGGGATGTAAATTGCCAACAGACACTCGGGAGAAGTGTATGGTGTTTCCTGAAACATCTAAAAAACAAAGCAACAGAGCCTAGGGCACTTCCACTTATGGTCCTATAGCTTAGGGAAATTAAAATCAAAAAGACACAGCCACCCCAAAGTTTGGGATGGCTTTGTTTAGAAGAACCTCATATACGGTACAAGTTCAATATCGCAGAAAGTGAAAAATGGATAAAGAAGTTGTGGTACTTATGTACAATGCAATATCACTCAGCAATGAAATCTATGTCATCAGGCCCGTAGCAGCATAATGAGTGGATTAAGTACGATGAATCTAACTGAAATAAGTCACACAGAGAAAGAAACATCATAAGATATCAGTAATACACGGAATGTAGACTTGGCTACACAGGAACTGAATTCCAAAACAGAACAGGGTCTCAAATTTAGAAAACCAACTTATGCTTGCTTAAGGGGAAAGGTGAGTTGGGGTGCTGCATAAAACCAGAGATTGAAATGAGCACAGATAAAGTTCTATAAGCCAAATATGGAATAGACCAGAGCTACTCCTTGCTCAACGAAATGGACTCAACACCCCATATTCAACGCCTAGGAATATACCTGCCTAGTAAGAATCATAAAAGCTATGGATTTATATATCTCTGTAAGACAATCAAGAGTGTGTACAGCGGCATTAAAGCAGTGAAAATCAGCTAAATCCCATATTAAAAATAAATTTCTTAAACAAAACACAATGACAGTGAAATAGAGAGCAATACTTAAGTAATTCATTCAAGGCTTCTGAGGCAACCTGCATTTACCATATCTACACCCAGAGCTGGGTGACACATAAGGCTGAACACTTGGGGCTCATAAGATTGGTGAGGTTCGGTGAGCAAATGCAGACCCTTTGAAGTCATATTGCATGGTACCCATTCCATGGGTCTCAACTCTCCAGGTTTAAGGTATTCTTCCTTCAGCTAAAACATGCATGTGGAACCTAGAGTATGATCAACCATGTGATCGGGAGTCGTGTTCAAATATGTCTCAGTTTTCGTACCCTGGTACTTGGGTGCAACATTCCAGACGCTTTACTAACACTCTCCCCACTTGGAGAGTCAGTCCCTTTAACCTCCTGTTTGGCCCAGTTTGCAATTTCTGCGGAAGATGAACAGGAATAACGAGAACCAATGAGAGACTAGCTGGAGGTGTCTGGACGGGCAAATTTAACTCTCATTTCCCACCAGGAAGAGGAATTAACCAAAGGCTCAGCGTGCCGTGCCGGAACCAGATTAGGGCCTGAAACCATCCTGCGGTGTTGCGGCCAGGTCACAAGAAAGCGAATTGAAGAAAGGAGCTCAGGGGCACTGTAATTCACAAACCTGCAGAGTTATAAATGACAGCTATCGTCCAAAAATATACTGAAGTAAGGCTGCCAAGAGGACTTGAAAGCGGGGCAGAATTGCAGGAAACCGATTTCAGGAGGTAGACTGGAATTGCATTGAAAGCATAGGAAAAGAGGCAGAACGTCCACAATGATGCACTTGGCCAAAAAGGGCGTATACGTTTTTTCCTGAATATATTCAGGAAAAAACGCATACGCCCTTTTTGGCCAACCAAGCAAGCTTGCAAAGGAAATCTGCACTACAATGAAGTCTCACATCCCCCCGGTCAAAAGGGCCATCTGAAAAAAGTGTAAAATCCAGAAAGGCAGGACAGGCCATGGAGAACTGGGAGCCTTGTTATGCTGATGGGCGGGATGTAAATTGCCAACAGCCACTTGGGAGAAGTGTATGGTGTTTCCTGAAACATCTAGAAAACAAAGCAACAGAGCCTAGGGCACTTCCACTTATGGTCCTATAGCTTAGGGAAATTAAAATCAAAAAGACACAGCCACCCCAAAGTTTGGGACTCCTCTGTTTACAAGAACCTCGTTTACCGTACAAGTTCAATATCACAGAAAGAGAAAAATGGATAAAGAACTTGTGGTACTTACGTACAATGCAGTATCACTCAGCAATGAAATCTATGTCATCAGGCCCGTAGCAGCATAATGAGTGGATTCAGGTACGATGATTCTAACTGAAATAAGTCACACAGAAATAGAAACATCATAAGATATCACTAATACACGGAATTTAAACTTGGCTACACAGGAACTGAATTCCAAAACAGAACAGGGTCTCAAATTTAGAAAACCAACTTATGCTTGCTTAAGGGGAAAGGTGAGTTGGGGTGCTGCATAAAACCAGAGATTGAAATGAGCACAGATAAAGTTCCTTAAGCCAAATATGGAATAGACAAGAGCTACTCCTTGCTCAACGAAATGGACTCAACACCCCATATTAAACGCCTAAGAATGTACCTGACTAGTAAGTATCTTAAAACCTATGGATTGCTATGTCTCCAAAAGAGAATCAAGCGTGTGTACAGGGGCATAAACGCAGCAGTGATAGGATTGGAGAGGTTCGGTGAGCAAATGAAGACCCTTTGAAGTCATATTGCATGGTACCCATTCCACGGGTTTCAACTACCCAGGTTTAAGGTATTCTTCCTTCAGCTAGAACATGCATGTGGAATGCAGACTATGATCAACCATGTGATCGGGAGACGTGTTCAAATATGTCTCAGTTTTCATACCCTGGTAATCGGGTGCAACATTCCAGACGCTTTACTAACCCTCTCCCGACTTGGAGAGTCAGTCCCTTTAACCTCCTGTTTGGCCCAGTTTGCAATTTCTGCGGAAGATGAACAGGAATAGCGAGAACCAATGAGAGACTAGCTGGAGGTGTCTGGACGGGCAAATTTAACTCTCATTTCCCACCAGGAAGAGGAATTAACCAAAGGCTCAGCGTGCCATGCCGGAACAAGATTAGGGCCTGAAGCCATCCTGCGGTGTTGCGGCCAGCTCACAAGAAAGCGAGTTGAAGAAAGGACCTCAGGGGCACTGTAATTCACAAACCTGCAGTGTTATCAATGACAGCTATCGTCCAAAAATATACTGAAGTAAGGCTGCCAAGAGGAATTGAAAGCGGGGAAGAATTGCAGGAAACCGATTTCAGGAGGTAGACAGGAATTGCATTGAAAGCATAGGAAAAGAGGCAGAACGTCCACAATGATGCACTTGGCCAAAAAGGGCGTATACGTTTTTTCCTGAATATATTCAGGAAAAAACGCATACGCCCTTTTTGGCCAACCAAGCAAGCTTGCAAAGGAAATCTGCACTACAATGAAGTCTCACTTCCCCCCGGTCAAAAGGGCCATCTGAAAAAAGTGTAAAATCCAGAAAGGCAGGACAGGCCATGGAGAACTGGGAGCCTTGTTATGCTGATGGGCGGGATGTAAATTGCCAACAGCCACTCGGGAGAAGTGTATGGTGTTTCCTGAAACATCTAAAAAACAAAGCAACAGAGCCTAGGGCACTTCCACTTATGGTCCTATAGCTTAGGGAAATTAAAATCAAAAAGACACAGCCACCCCAAAGTTTGGAACGGCTCTGTTTACAAGAACCTCGTTTACAGTACAAGTTCAACATCGCAGAAAGTGAAAAATGGATAAAGAAGTTGTGGTATTTACTTGCAAAGCAATATCACTCAGCAATGAAATCTATGTCATCAGGCCCTTAGCAGCACAATGAGTGGATTCAGGTATGATGATTCTAACTGAAATAAGTCACACAGAAAAAGAAACATCATAAGATATCAGTAATACACGGAATGTAAACTTGGCTACACAGGAACTGAATTACAGAACAGAACAGGGTCTCAAATTTAGAAAACCAACTTATGCTTGCTTAAGTGAAAGGTGAGTCGGGGTGCTGCATAAAACCAGAGATTGAAATGAGCACAGATAAAGTTCCTTAAGCCAAATATGTAATAGACAAGAGCTACTCCTTGCTCAACGAAATGGACTCAACACCCCATATTAAACGCCTAAGAATGTACCTGACTAGTAAGTATCTGAAAACCTATGGATTGCTATGTCTGCGAAAGAGAATCAAGCATGTGTACAGGGGCATAAACACAACAGTGATAGGACTGGAGAGGTTCGGTGAGCAAATGAAGACCCTTTGAAGTCATATTGCATGGTACCCATTCCACGGGTCTCAACTCTCCAGGTTTAAGGGATTCTTCCTTCAGCTAAAACATGCATGTGGAACCCAGAGTATGATCAACCGTGTGATCGGGAGACGTGTTCAAATATGTCTCAGTTTTCATCCCCTGGTACTCGGGGGCAACATTCCAGACGCTTTACGAACACTCTCCCGACTTGGAGAGTCAGTGCCTTTAACCTCCTGTTTGGTCCAGTTTGCAATTTCTGCGGAAGATGAACAGGAATAGGGAGAACCAATGAGAGACTAGCTGGAGGTGTCTGGACGGGCAAATTTAACTCTCATTTCCCACCAGGAAGAGGAATTAACCAAAGGCTCAACGTGCCGTGCCGGAACCAGATTAGGGCCTGAAGCAATCCTGCGGTGTTGCGGCCAGCTCACAAGAAAGCGAGATGAAGAAAGGAGCACAGGGGCATTGTCATTCACAAACCTGCAGACTTATAAATGACAGCTATGGTCCAAAAATATACTGAAGTAAGCCTGCCAAGAGGACTTGAAAGCGGGGCAGAATTGCAGGAAACCGATTTCAGGAGGTAGACTGGAATTGCATTGAAAGCATAGGAAAAGAGGCAGAACGTCCACAATGATGCACTTGGCCAAAAAGGGCGTATGCGTTTTTTCCTGGGAAAAAACGCATACGCACTTTTTGGCCAACCAAGCAAGCTTGCAAAGGAAATCTGCACTACAATGAAGTCTCACTTCCCCCCGGTCAAAAGGGCCATCTGAAAAAAGTGTAAAATCCAGAAAGACAGGACAGGCCATGGAGAACTGGGAGCCTTTTTATGCTGATGGGTGGGATGTAAATTGCCAACAGCCACTCGGGAGAAGTGTATGGTGTTTCCTGAAACATCTAAAAAACAAAGCAACAGAGCCTAGGGCACTTCCACTTATGGTCCTATCGCTTAGGGAAATTAAAATCAAACAGACACAGCAACCCCAAAGTTTCGGACGGCTCTGTTTACAAGAACCTCGTTTATGGTACAAGTTCAATATCGCAGAAAGTGAAAAATGGATAAAGAAGTTGTGGTACTTACATACAATGCAATATCACTCAGCAATGAAATCTATGTCATCAGGCCTGTAGCAGCATAATGAGTGGATTCAGGTATGATGATTCTAACTGAAATAAGTCACACAGAAAAAGAAACATCATAAGATATCACTAATACACGGAATGTAAACTTGGCTACACAGGAACTGAATTACAAAACAGAACAGGCTCTCAAATTTAGAAAACCAACTTATGCTTGCTTAAGGGGAAAGGTGAGTTGGGGTGTTGCATATAACCAGAGATTGAAATGAGCACAGATAAAGTTCCTTAAGCCAAATATGTAATAGACAAGAGCTACTCCTTGCTCAATGAAATGGACTCAACACCCCATATTAAACGCCTAAGAATGTACCTGACTAGTAAGTATCTGAAAACTATGGATTGCTATGTCTCTGAAAGAGAATCAAGCGTGTGTACAGGTGCATAAACGCAGCAGTGATAGGATTGGAGAGGTTCGGTGAGCAAATGAAGACTCTTTGAAGTCATATGGCATGGTACCCATTCCACGGGTCACAACTCTCCAGGTTTCAGGGATTTTTCCTTCAGCTAAATCATGCATGTGGAACCCAGAGTATGATCCACCGTGTGATCGGGAGACGTGTTCAAATATGTCTCAGTTTTCGTCCCCTGGTACATGGGTGCAACATTCCAGACGCTTTACTAACACTCTCCCCACTTGGAGAGTCAGTGCCTTTAACCTCCTGTTTGGCCCAGTTTGCAATTTCTGCAGAAGATGAACAGGAATAGGGAGCACCAATGAGAGACTAGCTGGAGGTGTCTGGACGGGCAAATTTAACTCTCATTTCCCACCAGGAAGAGGAATTAACCGAAGGCTCAGCGTGCCGTGCCAGAACCACATTAGGGCCTGAAGCCATCCTGTGGTGTTGCGGCCAGCTCAACAGAAAGAGAATTGAAGAAAGGAGCTCAGGGGCACTGTAATTCACAAAACTGCAGAGTTATAAATGACAGCTATCGTCCAAAAATATACTGAAGTAAGGCTGCCAAGAGGACTTGAAAGCGGGACAGAATTGCAGGAAACCGATTTCAGGAGGTAGACTGGAATTGCATTGAAAGCATAGGAAAAGAGGCAGAACGTCCACAATGATGCACTTGGCCAAAAAGGGCGTATGCGTTTTTTCCTGAATATATTCAGGAAAAAACGCATACGCCCTTTTTGGCCAACCAAGCAAGCTTGCAAAGGAAATCTGCACTATAATGAAGTCTCACGTCCCCCCGGTCAAAAGGGCCATCTGAAAAAAGTGTAAAATCCAGAAAGGCAGGACAGGCCATGGAGAACTGGGAGCCTTGTTATGCTGATGGGCGGGATGTAGATTGCCAGCAGCCACTCGGGAGAAGGGTATGGTGTTTCCGGAAATATCTAAAAAACAAAGCAACAGAGCCTAGGGCACTTCCACTTATGGTCCTATAGCTTAGGGAAATTAAAATCAAAAAGTCACAGCCACCCCAAAGTTTGGGACGGCTCTGTTTACAAGAACCTCGTTTACGGTACAAGTTCAATATCGCAGAAAGTGAAAAATGGATAAAGAAGTTGTGGTACTTACGTACAATGCAATATCACTCAGCAATGAAATCTATGTCATCAGGCCCGTAGCAGCATAATGAGTGGATTCAGGTATGATGATTCTAACTGAAAGAAGTCAGACAGAAAAAGAAACATCATAAGATATCACTAATACACGGAATGTAAATTTGGCTACACAGGAACTGAATTACAAAACAGAACAGGGTCTCAAATTTAGAAAACCAACTTATGCTTGCTTAAGGGGAAAGGTGAGTTGGGGTGCTGCATAAAACCAGAGATTGAAATGAGCACAGATAAAGTTCCTTAAGCCAAATATGGAATAGACAAGAGCTACTCCTTGCTCAACGAAATGGACTCAACACCCCATATTAAACGCCTAAGAATGTACCTGACTAGTAAGTATCTGAAAACCTATGTATTGCTATGTCTGCGAAAGAGAATCAAGCATGTGTACAGGGGCATAAACACAACAGTGATAGGACTGGAGAGGTTCGGTGAGCAAATGAAGACCCTTTGAAGTCATATTGCATGGTACCCATTCCACGGGTCTCAACTCTCCAGGTTTAAGGGATTCTTCCTTCAGCTAAAACATGCATGTGGAACCCAGAGTATGATCAACCATGTGATCGGGAGACATGTTCAAATATGTCTCAGTTTTCATCCCCTGGTACTCGGGGGCAAAATTCCAGACGCTTTACGAACACTCTCCCGACTTGGAGAGTCAGTGCCTTTAACCTCCTGTTTGGTCCAGTTTGCAATTTCTGCGGAAGATGAACAGGAATAGGGAGAACCAATGAGAGACTAGCTGGAGGTGTCTGGACGGGCAAATTTAACTCTCATTTCCCACCAGGAAGAGGAATTAACCAAAGGCTCAGCGTGTCGTGCCGGAACCAGATTAGGGCCTGAAGCAATCCTGCGGTGTTGCGGCCAGCTCACAAGAAAGCGAGTTGAAGAAAGGAGCTCAGGGGCACTGTAATTCACAAACATGCAGACTTATAAATGACAGCTATCGTCCAAAAATATACTGAAGTAAGGCTGCCAAGAGGACTTGAAAGCGGGGCAGAATTGCAGGAAACCGATTTCAGGAGGTAGACTGGAACTGCATTTAAAGCATAGGAAAAGAGGCAGAACGTCCACAATGATGCACTTGGCCAAAAAGGGCGTATGCGTTTTTTCCTGCGAAAAAACGCATACGCCCTTTTTGGCCAACCAAGCAAGCTTGCAAAGGAAATCTGCACTACAATGAAGTCTCACTTCCCCCCGGTCAAAAGGGCCATCTGAAAAAAGTGTAAAATCCAGAAAGGCAGGACAGGCCATGGAGAACTGGGAGCCTTGTTATGCTGATGGGCGGGATGTAAATTGCCAACAGCCACTGGGGAGAAGTGTATGGTGTTTCCTGAAACATCTAAATATCAAAGCAACAGAGCCTAGGGCACATCCACTTATGGTCCTATAGCTTAGGGAAATTAAAATCAAAAAGACACAGCCACCCCAAAGTTTGGGACGGCTCTGTTTACAAGAACCTCGTGTACGGTACAAGTTCAATATCACAGAAAGTGAAAAATGGATAAAGAAGTTGTGGTACATACGTACAATGCAATATCACTCAGAAATGTAATCTTTGCCATCAGGCCCGTAGCAGCATAATGAGTGGATTCAGGTATGATGATTCTAACTAAAATAAGTCACACAGAAAAAGAAACATCATAAGATATCACTAATACACGGAATGTAAACTTGGCTACACAGGAACTGAATTACAAAACAGAACAGGGTCTCAAATTTAGAAAACCAACTTATGCTTGCTTAAGGGGAAAGGTGAGTTGGGGTGCTGCATAAAACCAGAGATTGAAATGAGCACAGATAAACTTCCTTAAGCCAAATATGTAATAGACAAGAGCTACTCCTTGCTCAACGAAATGGACTCAACACCCCATATTAAACGCCTAAGAATGTACCTGACTAGTAAGTATCTTAAAACCTATGGATTGCTATGTCTCCGAAAGAGAATCAAGCATGTGTACAGGGGCATAAACACAACAGTGATAGGATTGGAGAGGTTCGGTGAGCAAATGAAGACCTTTGAAGTCATATTGCATGGTACCCATTCCACGGGTCTCAACTCTCCAGGTTTAAGGTATTCTTCCTTCAGCTAAAACATGCACGTGGAACCCAGAGTATGATCAACCGTGTGATCGGGAGGCGTGTTCAAATATGTCTCAGTTTTCGTCCCCTGGTACACGGGTGCAACATTCCAGACGCTTTACTAACACTCTCCCCACTTGGAGAGTCAGTGCCTTTAACCTCCTGTTTGGCCCAGTTTGCAATTTCTGCGGAAGATGAACAGGAATAGGGAGCACCAATGAGAGACTAGCTGGAAGTGTCTGGACGGGCAAATTTAACTCTCATTTCCCACCAGGAAGAGGAATTAACCGAAGGCTCAGCGTGCCATGCCAAAACCAGATTAGGGCCTGAAGCAATCATGCGGTGTTGCGGCCAGCTCACAAGAAAGCGAGTTGAAGAAAGGACCTCAGGGGCACTGTAATTCACAAACCTGCAGACTTATAAATGACAGCTATCGTCCAAAAATATATTGAAGTAAGGCTGCTAAGAGGACTTGAAAGCACGGCAGAATTACAGGATACCGATTTCAGGAGGTAGACTGGAATTGCATTGAAAGCATAGGAAAAGAGGCAGAACGTCCACAATGATGCACTTGGCCAAAAAGGGCGTATGCGTTTTTTCCTGGGAAAAAACGCATACGCACTTTTTGGCCAACCAAGCAAGCTTGCAAAGGAAATCTGCACTACAATGAAGTCTCATTTCCCCCCGGTCAAAAGGGCCATCTGAAAAAAGTGTAAAATCCAGAAAGACAGGACAGGCCATGGAGAACTGGGAGCCTTTTTATGCTGATGGGTGGGATGTAAATTGCCAACAGCCACTCGGGAGAAGTGTATGGTGTTTCCTGAAATATCTAAAAAACAAAGCAACAGAGCCTAGGGCACTTCCACTTATGGTCCTATCGCTTAGGGAAATTAAAATCAAAAAGTCACAGCCACCCCAAAGTTTGGGACGGCTCTGTTTACAAGAACCTCGTTTATGGTACAAGTTCAATATCGCAGAAAGTGAAAAATGGATAAAGAAGTTGTGGTACTTACGTACAATGCAATATCACTCAGCAATGAAATCTATGTCATCAGGCCTGTAGCAGCATAATGAGTGGATTCAGGTATGATGATTCTAACTGAAATAAGTCACACAGAAAAAGAAACATCATAAGATATCACTAATACACGGAATGTAAACTTGGCTACACAGGAACTGAATTACAAAACAGAACAGGCTCTCAAATTTAGAAAACCAACTTATGCTTGCTTAAGGGGAAAGGTGAGTTGGGGTGCTGCATAAAACCAGAGATTGAAATGAGCACAGATAACGTTCCTTAAGCCAAATATGTAATAGACAAGAGCTACTCCTTGCTCAATGAAATGGACTCAACACCCCATATTAAACGCCTAAGAATGTACCTGACTAGTAAGTATCTGAAAACATATGGATTGCTATGTCTCTGAAAGAGAATCAAGCGTGTGTACAGGTGCATAAACGCAGCAGTGATAGGATTGGAGAGGTTCGGTGAGCAAATGAAGACCCTTTGAAGTCATATGGCATGGTACTCATTCCACGGGTCACAACTCTCCAGGTTTCAGGGAGTTTTCCTTCAGCTAAAACATGCATGTGGAACCCAGAGTATGATCCACCGTGTGATCGGGAGACGTGTTCAAATATGTCTCAGTTTTCGTCCCCTGGTCCTCGGGTGCAACATTCCAGATGCTTTACGAACACTCTACCGACTTGGAGAGTCAGTGCTTTTAACCTCCTGATTGGCCCAGTTTGCAATTTCTGCGGAAGACGAACAGGAATAGGGAGCACCAATGAGAGACTAGCTGGAGGTGTCTGGACGGGCAAATTTAACTCTCATTTCCCACCAGGAAGAGAAATTAACCAAAGGCTCAGCGTGCCGTGCCGGAACCAGATTAGGGCCTGAAGCAATCCTGCGGTGTTGCGGCCAGCTCACAAGAAAGCGAGTTGAAGAAAGGAGCTCAGGGGCACTGTAATTCACAAACCTGCAGACATATAAATGACAGCTATGGTCCAAAAATATACTGAAGTAAGGCTGCCAAGAGGACTTGAAAGCGGGGCAGAATTGCAGGAAACCGATTTCAGGAGGTAGACTGGAATTGCATTGAAAGCATAGGAAAAGAGGCAGAACGTCCACAATGATGCACTTGGCCAAAAAGGGCGTATGCGTTTTTTCCTGAATATATTCAGGAAAAAACGCATACGCCCTTTTTGGCCAACCAAGCAAGCTTGCAAAGGAAATCTGCACTATAATGAAGTCTCACTTCCCCCCGGTTAAAAGGATCATCTGAAAACAGTGTAAAATCCAGAAAGGCAGGACAGGCCATGGAGAACTGGGAGCCTTGTTATGCTGATGGGTGGGATGTAAATTGCCAACAGCCACTGGGGAGAAGGGTATGGTGTTTCCTGAAATATCTAAAAAAAAAAGCAACAGAGCCTAGGGCACTTCCACTTATGGTCCTATAGCTTAGGGAAATTAAAATCAAAAAGACACAGCCACCCCAAAGTTTGGGACGGCCCTGTTTACAAGAACCTTGTTCATGGTACAAGTTCAATATCGCAAAAAGAGAAAAATGGATAAAGAAGTTCTGATACTTACGTACAATGCAATATCACTCAGCAATGAAATCTATGTCATCAGGCCCATAGCAGCATAATGAGTGGATTCAGGTATGATGATTCTAACTGAAATAAGTCACACAGAAAAAGAAACATCATAAGATATCACTAATACATGGCATGTAAACTTGGCTACACAGGAACTGAATTACAAAACAGAACATGGTCTCAAATTTAGAAAACCAACTTATGCTTGCTTAAGGGGAAAGGTGAGTCGGGGTGCTGCATAAAACCAGAGATTGAAATGAGCACAGATAAAGTTCCTTAAGCCAAATATGTAATAGACAAGAGCTACTCCTTGCTCAATGAAATGGACTCAACATCCCATATTAAACTCCTAAGAATGTACCTGACTTGTAAGTATGTTAAAACCTATGGATTGTTATGTCTCCGAAAGAGAATCAAGCAAGTTTACAGGGGCATAAACGCATCAGTGATAGGATTGGAGAGGTACGGTGAGCAAATGAAGACCCTTTGAAATCATATTGCATGGTACCCATTCCACGGGTCTGAACTCTCCAGGTTTAAGGGATTCTTCCTTCAGCTAAAACATGCATGTGGAACCCAGAGCATGATCAACCGTGTGATCGGGAGACGTGTTCAAATATGTCTCAGTTTTCGTCCCCTGGTCCTCGGGTGCAAAATTCCAGATGCTTTACGAACACTCTACCGACTTGGAGAGTCAGTGCTTTTAACCTCCTCATTGGCCCAGTTTGCAATTTCTGCGGAAGATGAACAGGAATAGGGAGCACCAATGAGAGACTAGCTGGAGGTGTCTGGACGGGCAAATTTAACTCTCATTTCCCACCAGGAAGAGGAATTAACCAAAGGCTCAGCGTGCCATGCCGGAAACAGATTAGGGCCTGAAGCAATCCTGCGGTGTTGCGGCCAGCTCACAAGAAAGCGAGTTGAAGAAAGGAGCTCAGGGGCACTGTAATTCACAAACCTGCAGACTTATAAATGACAGCTATGGTCCAAAAATATACTGAAGTAAGGCTGCCAAGAGGACTTGAAAGCGGGGCAGAATTGCAGGAAACCGATTTCAGGAGGTAGACTGGAATTGCATTTAAAGCATACGAAAAGAGGCTGAATGTCCACAATGATGCACTTGGCCAAAAAGGGCGTATGCGTTTTTTCCTGGGAAAAAATGCATACGCCCTTTTTGGCCAACCAAGCAAGCTTGCAAAGGAAATCTGCACTACAATGAAGTCTCACTTCCCCCCGGTCAAAAGGGCCATCTGAAATAAGTGTAAAATCCAGAAAGGCAGGACAGGCCATGGAGAACTGGGAGCCTTGTTATGCTGATGGGTGGGATGTAAATTGCCAACAGCCACTCGGGAGAAGTGTATGGTGTTTCCTGAAACATCTAAAAAACAAAGCAACAGAGCCTAGTGCACTTCCACTTATGGTCCTATAGCTTAGGAAAATTAAAATAAAAAAGACACAGCCACTCCAAAGTTTGGGACAGCCCTGTTTACAAGAACCTTGTTCATGGTACAAGTTCAATATCGCAAAAAGAGAAAAATGGATAAAGAAGTTCTGATACTTACGTAGAATGCAATAGCACTCAGCAATGAAATCTATGTCATCAGGCCCATAGCAGCATAATGAGTGGATTCAGGTATGATGATTCTAACTGAAATAAATCACACAGAAAAAGAAACATCATAAGATATCACTAATACACGGAATGTAAACTTGGCTACACAGGAACTGAATTACAAAACAGAAAAGGGTCTCAAATTTAGAAAACCAACTTATGCTTGCTTAAGGGGAAAGGTGAGTCGGGGTGCTGCATAAAACCAGAGATTGAAATGAGCACAGATAAAGTTCCTTAAGCCAAATATGTAATAGACAAGAGCTACTCCTTGCTCAATGAAATGGACTCAACATCCCATATTAAAATCCTAAGAATGTACCTGACTTGTAAGTATGTTAAAACCTATGGATTGTTATGTCTCCGAAAGAGAATCAAGCAAGTTTACAGGGGCATAAACGCATCAGTGATAGGATTGGAGAGGTACGGTGAGCAAATGAAGACCCTTTGAAGTCATATTGCATGGTACCCATTCCACGGGTCTGAACTCTCCAGGTTTAAGGGATTCTTCCTTCAGCTAAAACATGCATGTGGAACCCAGAGCATGATCAACCGTGTGATCGGGAGACGTGTTCAAATATGTCTCAGTTTTCGTCCCCTGGTCCTCGGGTGCAACATTCCAGATGCTTTACGAACACTCTACCGACTTGGAGAGTCAGTGCTTTTAACCTCCTGATTGGCCCAGTTTGCAATTTCTGCGGAAGATGAACAGGAATAGGGAGCACCAATGAGAGACTAGCTGGAGGTGTCTGGACGGGCAAATTTAACTCTCATTTCCCACCAGGAAGAGAAATTAACCAAAGGCTCAGCGTGCCGTGCCGGAACCAGATTAGGGCCTGAAGCAATCCTGCGGTGTTGCGGCCAGCTCACAAGAAAGCGAGTTGAAGAAAGGAGCTCAGGGGCACTGTAATTCACAAACCTGCAGACTTATAAATGACAGCTATGGTCCAAAAATATACTGAAGTAAGGCTGCCAAGAGGACTTGAAAGCGGGGCAGAATTGCAGGAAACCGATTTCAGGAGGTAGACTGGAATTGCATTGAAAGCATAGGAAAAGAGGCAGAACGTCCACAATGATGCACTTGGCCAAAAAGGGCGTATGCGTTTTTTCCTGAATATATTCAGGAAAAAACGCATACGCCCTTTTTGGCCAACCAAGCAAGCTTGCAAAGGAAATCTGCACTATAATGAAGTCTCACTTCCCCCCGGTTAAAAGGGTCATCTGAAAACAGTGTAAAATCCAGAAAGGCAGGACAGGCCATGGAGAACTGGGAGCCTTGTTATGCTGATGGGTGGGATGTAAATTGCCAACAGCCACTGGGGAGAAGGGTATGGTGTTTCCTGAAATATCTAAAAAAAAAAGCAACAGAGCCTAGGGCACTTCCACTTATGGTCCTATAGTTAGGGAAATTAAAATCAAAAAGACACAGCCACCCCAAAGTTTGGGACGGCCATGTTTACAAGAACCTTGTTCATGGTACAAGTTCAATATCGCAAAAAGAGAAAAATGGATAAAGAAGTTCTGATACTTACGTACAATGCAATATCACTCAGCAATGAAATCTATGTCATCAGGCCCATAGCAGCATAATGAGTGGATTCAGGTATGATGATTCTAACTGAAATAAGTCACACAGAAAAAGAAACATCATAAGATATCACTAATACATGGCATGTAAACTTGGCTACACAGGAACTGAATTACAAAACAGAACATGGTCTCAAATTTAGAAAACCAACTTATGCTTGCTTAAGGGGAAAGGTGAGTTGGGGTGCTGCATAAAACCAGAGATTGAAATGAGCACAGATAACGTTCCTTAAGCCAAATATGTAATAGACAAGAGCTACTCCTTGCTCAACGAAATGGACTCAACACCCCATATTAAACGCCTAAGAATGTACCTGACTAGTAAGTATCTTAAAACCAATGGATTGCTATGTCTGCGAAAGAGAATCAAGCATGTGTACAGGGGCATAAACACAACAGTGATAGGATTGGAGAGGTTCGGTGAGCAAATGAAGACCCTTTGAAATCATATTGCATGGTACCCATTCCACGGGTCACAACTCTCCAGGTTTAAGGGATTCTTCCTTCAGCTAAAACATGCATGTGGAACCCAGAGTATGATCCACCGTGTGATCGGGAGACGTGTTCAAATATGTCTCAGTTTTCGTCCCCTGGTACTCGGGTGCAACATTCCAGACGCTTTACTAACAATCTCCCCACTTAGAGAGTCAGTGTCTTTAACCTCCTGTTTGGCCCAGTTTGCAATTTCTGCAGAAGATGAACAGGAATAGGGAGCACCAATGAGAGACTAGCTGGAGGTGTCTGGACGGGCAAATTTAACTCTCATTTCACACCAGGAAGAGAAATTAACCAAAGGCTCAGCGTGCCGTGCCGGAACCAGATTAGGGCCTGAAGCAATCCTGCGGTGTTGCGGCCAGCTCACAAGAAAGCGAGTTGAAGAAAGGAGCTCAGGGGCACTGTAATTCACAAACCTGCAGACTTATAAATGACAGCTATCGTCCAAAAATATACTGAAGTAAGGCTGCCAAGAGGACTTGAAAGCGGGGCAGAATTGCAGGAAACCGATTTCAGGAGGTAGACTGGAATTGCATTTAAAGCAAACGAAAAGAGGCTGAATGTCCACAATGATGCACTTGGCCAAAAAGGGCGTAGGTGTTTTTTCCTGGGAAAAAATGCATACGCCCTTTTTGGCCAACCAAGCAAGCTTGCAAAGGAAATCTGCACTACAATGAAGTCTCACTTCCCCCCGGTCAAAAGGGCCATCTGAAAAAAGTGTAAAATCCAGAAAGGCAGGACAGGCCATGGAGAACTGGGAGCCTTGTTATGCTGATGGGTGGGATGTAAATTGCCAACAGCCACTCGGGAGAAGTGTATGGTGTTTCCTGAAACATCTAAAAAACAAAGCAACAGAGCCTAGTGCACTTCCACTTATGGTCCTATAGCTTAGGAAAATTAAAATCAAAAAGACACAGCCACTCCAAAGTTTGGGACGGCCCTGTTTACAAGAACCTTGTTCATGGTACAAGTTCAATATCGCAAAAAGAGAAAAATGGATAAAGAAGTTCTGATACTTACGTAGAATGCAATAGCACTCAGCAATGAAATCTATGTCATCAGGCCCATAGCAGCATAATGAGTGGATTCAGGTATGATGATTCTAACTGAAATAAATCACACAGAAAAAGAAACATCATAAGATATCACTAATACACGGAATGTAAACTTGGCTACACAGGAACTGAATTACAAAACAGAAAAGGGTCTCAAATTTAGAAAACCAACTTATGCTTGCTTAAGGGGAAAGGTGAGTCGGGGTGCTGCATAAAACCAGAGATTGAAATGAGCACAGATAAAGTTCCTTAAGCCAAATATGTAATAGACAAGAGCTACTCCTTGCTCAATGAAATGGACTCAACATCCCATATTAAACTCCTAAGAATGTACCTGACTTGTAAGTATGTTAAAACCTATGGATTGTTATGTCTCCGAAAGAGAATCAAGCAAGTTTACAGGGGCATAAACGCATCAGTGATAGGATTGGAGAGGTACGGTGAGCAAATGAAGACCCTTTGAAGTCATATTGCATGGTACCCATTCCACGGGTCTGAACTCTCCAGGTTTAAGGGATTCTTCCTTCAGCTAAAACATGCATGTGGAACCCAGAGTATGATCCACCGTGTGATCGGGAGACGTGTTCAAATATGTCTCAGTTTTCGTCCCCTGGTACTCGGGTGCAACATTCCAGACGCTTTACTAACAATCTCCCCACTTAGAGAGTCAGTGTCTTTAACCTCCTGTTTGGCCCAGTTTGTAATTTCTGCGGAAGATGAACAGGAATAGGGAGCACCAATGAGAGACTAGCTGGAGGTGTCTGGACGGGCAAATTTAACTCTCATTTCCCACCAGGAAGAGAAATTAACCAAAGGCTCAGCGTGCCGTGCCGGAACCAGATTACGGCCTGAAGCAATCCTGTGGTGTTGCGGCCAGCTCACAAGAAAGCGAGTTGAAGAAAGGAGCTCAGGGGCACTGTAATTCACAAACCTGCAGACTTATAAATGACAGCTATCGTCCAAAAATATACTGAAGTAAGGCTGCCAAGAGGACTTGAAAGCGGGGCAGAATTGCAGGAAACCGATTTCAGGAGGTAGACTGGAATTGCATTTAAAGCATACGAAAAGAGGCTGAATGTCCACAATGATGCACTTGGCCAAAAAGGGCGTATGTGTTTTTTCCTGGGAAAAAATGCATACGCCCTTTTTGGCCAACCAAGAAATCTTGCAAAGGAAATCTGCACTACAATGAAGTCTCACTTCCCCCCGGTCAAAAGGGCCATCTGAAAAAACTGTAAAATCCAGAAAGGCAGGACAGGCCATGGAGAACTGGGAGCCTTTTTATGCTGATGGGTGGGATGTAAATTGCCAACAGCCACTCAGGAGAAGTGTATGGTGTGTCCTGAAACATCTAAAAAACAAAGCAATAGAGCCTAGGGCACTTCCACTTATGGTCCTATAGCTTAGGGAAATTAAGATCAAAAAGACACAGCCACTCCAAAGTTTGGGACGGCCCTGTTTACAAGAACCTCTTTTATGGTACAAGTTCGATATCGCAGAAAGAGAAAAATGGATAAAGAAATTGTGATACTTATGTACAATGCAATATCACTCAGCAATGAAATCTATGTCAACAGGCCCATAGCAGCATAACGAGTGGATTCAGGTATGATGATTCTAACTGAAATAAGTCACACAGAAAAACAAACATCATAAGATATCACTAATACACGGAATGTAAACTTGGCTACACAGGAAATGAATTACAAAACAGAACAGGGTCTCAAATTTAGAAAACCAACTTATGCTTGCTTAAGGAGAAAGGTGAGTCGGGGTGCTGCATAAAACCAGAGATTGAAATGAGCACAGATAAAGTTCCTTAAGCCAAATATGTAATAGACAAGAGCTACTCCTTGCTCAACGAAATGGACTCAACACCCCATATTAAACGCCTAAGAATGTACCTGACTAGTAAGTATCTTAAAACCTATGGATTCCTATGTCTGCGAAAGAGAATCAAGCATGTGTACAGGGGCATAAACACAACAGTGATAGGATTGGAGAGGTTCGGTGAGCAAATGAAGACCCTTTGAAGTCATATTGCATGGTACCCATTCCACGGGTCACAACTCTCCAGGTTTAAGGGATTCTTACTTCAGCTAAAACATGCATGTGGGACCCAGAGTATGATCCACCGTGTGATCGGGAGACGTGTTCAAATATGTCTCAGTTTTCGTCCCCTGGTACTCGGGTACAACATTCCAGATGCTTTACTAACACTCTCCCAACTTGGAGAGTCACTGCCTTTAACCTCCTGTTTGGCCCAGTTTGCAATGTCTGCGGAAGATGAAGAGGAACAGGGAGGACCAATGAGAGACTAGCTGGAGGTTTCTGGACGGGCAAATTTAAGTCTCATTTCCCACCAGGAAGAGGAATTAACCAAAGGCTCAGCGTGCTGTGCCGTAACCAGATTAGGGCCTGAAGCAATCCTGCGGTGTTGCGGCCAGCTCACAAGAAAGCGAGTTGAAGAAAGGAGCACAGGGGCAATGTCATTCACAAACCTGCAGACTTATAAATGACAGCTATGGTCCAAAAATATACTGAAGTAAGGCTGCCAAGAGGACTTGAAATCGGGGCAGAATTGCAGGAAACCGATTTCAGGAGGTAGACTGGAATTGCATTGAAAGCATAGGAAAAGAGGCAGAACGTCCACAATGATGCACTTGGCCAAAAAGGGCGTATGCGTTTTTACCTGAATATATTCAGGAAAAAAGGCATACGCCCTTTTTGGCCAACCAAGCAAGCTTGCAAAGGAAATCTGCACTATAATGAAGTCTCACGTCCCCCCGGTCAAAAGGGACATCTGAAAAAAGTGTAAAATCCAGAAAGGAAGGACAGGCCATGGAGAACTGGGAGCCTTGTTATGCTGATGGGCAGGATGTAGATTGCCAGCAGCCACTCGGGAGAAGGGTATGGTGTTTCCAGAAATATCTAAAAAACAAAGCAACAGAGCCTAGGGCACTTCCACTTATGGTCCTATAGCTTAGGGAAATTAAAATCAAAAAGTCACAGCCACCCCAAAGTTTGGGACGGCTCTGTTTACAAGAACCTCGTTTACGGTACAAGTTCAATATCGCAGAAAGTGAAAAATGGATAAAGAAGTTGTGGTACTTACGTACAATGCAATATCACTCAGCAATGAAATCTATGTCATCAGGCACATAGCAGCATCATGAGTGGATTTAGGTATGATGATTCTAACTGTAATAAGTCACACAGAAAACGAAACATCATAAGATATCACTAATACACGGAATGTAAATTTAGCTACACAGGAACTGAATTACAAAACAGAACAGGGTCTCAAATTTAGAAAACGAACTTATGCTTGCTTAAGGAAAAGGTGAGTCGGGGTGCTGCATAAAACCAGAGATTGAAATGAGCACAGATAAAGTTCCTTAAGCCAAATATATAATAGACAAGAGCTACTCCTTGCTCAACGAAATGGACTCAACACCCCATATTAAACGCCTAAGAATGTACCTGACTAGTAAGTATCTGAAAACCTATGGATTGCTATGTCTGCGAAAGAGAATCAAGCATGTGTACAGGGGCATAAACACAACAGTGATAGGATTGGAGAGGTTCAGTGAGCAAATGAAGACCCTTTGAAGTCATATTGCATGGTACCCATTCCACGGGTCTCAACTCTCCAGGTTTAAGGGATTCTTCCTTCAGCTAAAACATGCATGTGGAACCCAGAGTATGATCAACCGTGTGATCGGGAGACGTGTTCAAATATGTCTCAGTTTTCATCCCCTGGTACTCGGGGGGAACATTCCAGACGCTTTACGAACACTCTCCCGACTTGGAGAGTCAGAGCCTTTAACCTCCTGTTTGGTCCAGTTTGCAATTTCTGCGGAAGATGAACAGGAATAGGGAGAACCAATGAGAGACTAGCTGGAGGTGTCTGGACGGGCAAATTTAACTCTCATTTCCCACCAGGAAGAGGAATTAACCAAAGGCTCAGCGTGCCGTGCCGGAACCAGATTAGGGCCTGAAGCAATCCTGCGGTGTTTCGGCCAGCTCACAAGAAAGCGAGTTGAAGAAAGGAGCTCAGGGGCACTGTAATTCACAAACCTGCAGTCTTATAAATGACAGCTATCGTCCAAAAATATACTGAAGTAAGGCTGCCAACAGGACTTGAAAGCGGGGCAGAATTGCAGGAAACCGATTTCAGGAGGTAGACTGGAACTGCATTTAAAGCATAGGAAAAGAGGCAGAACGTCCACAATGATGCACTTGGCCAAAAAGGGCATATGCGTTTTTTCCTGGGAAAAAACGCATACGCCCTTTTTGGCCAACCAAGCAAGCTTGCAAAGGAAATTTGCACTACAATGAAGTCTCACTTCCCCCCCGGTCAAAAGGGCCCTCTGAAAAAAGTGTAAAATCCAGAAAGCCAGGACAGGCCATGGAGAACTGGGAGCCTTGTTATGCTGATGGGCGGGATGTAGATTGCCAGCAGCCACTAGGGAGAAGGGTATGGTGTTTCCAGAAATATCTAAAAAACAAAGCAACAGAGCCTAGGGCACTTCCACTTATGGTCCTATAACTTAGGGAAATTAAAATCAAAAAGTCACAGCCACCCCAAAGTTTGGGACGGCTCTGTTTACAAGAACCTCGTTTACGGTACAAGTTCAATATCACAGAAAGTGAAAAATGGATAAAGAAGTTGTGGTACTTACGTACAATGCAATATCACTCAGCAATGAAATCTATGTCATCAGGCCCGTAGCAGCATAATGAGTGGATTCAGGTACGATGATTCTAACTGAAATAAGTCACACAGAAAAAGAAACATCATAAGATATCACTAATACACGGAATGTAAACTTGGCTACAAAGGACCTAAATTCCAAAACAGAACAGGGTCTCAAATTTAGAAAACCAACTTATGCTTGCTTAAAGGGAATGGTGAGTTGGGGTGCTGCATAAAACCAGAGATTGAAATGAGCACAGATAAAGTTCCTTAAGCCAAATATGGAATAGACAAGAGCTACTCCTTGCTCAACGAAATGGACTCAACACCCCATATTAAACGCCTAAGAATGTACCTGACTAGTAAGTATCTTAAAACCTATGGACTGCTATGTCTCCGAAAGAGAATCAAGCATGTGTACAGGGGCATAAACGCAGCAGTGATAGGATTGGAGAGGTTCGGTGAGCAAATGAAGACCCTTTGAAGTCATATTGCATGGTACCCATTACACGGGTCTCAACTCTCCAGGTTTAAGGTATTCTTCCTTCAGCTACAATATGCATGTGGAACCTAGAGTATGATCAACCATGTGATCGGGAGACGTGTTCAAATATGTCTCAGTTTTCATACCCTGGTACTCGGGTGCAACATTCCAGACGCTTTACTAACACTCTTCCGACTTGGAGAGTAAGTCCCTTTAACCTCCTGTTTGGCCCAGTTTGCAATTTCTGCGGAAGATGAACAGGAATAGCGAGAACCAATGAGAGACTAGCTGGAGGTGTCTGGACGGGCAAATTTAACTCTCATTTCCCACCAGGAAGAGGAATTAACCAAAGGCTCAATGTGCCGTGCCGGAAACAGATTAGGGCCTGAAGCCATCCTGCGGTGTTGCGGCCAGCTCACAAGAAAGTGAGTTGAAGAAAGGAGCTCAGGGGCACTGTAATTCACAAACCTGCAGAGTTATAAATGACACCTATCGTCCAAAAATATACTGAAGTAAGGCTGCCAAGAGGACTTGAAAGCGGGGCAGAATTGCAGGAAACCGATTTCAGGAGGTAGACTGGAATTGCATTGAAAGCATAGGAAAAGAGGCAGAACGTCCACAATGATGCACTTGGCCAAAAAGGGCGTATGCGTTTTTTCCTGAATATATTCAGGAAAAAACGCATACGCCCTTTTTGGCCAACCAAGCAAACTTGCAAAGGAAATCTGCACTACAATGAAGTCTCACTTCCGCCAGGTCAAAAGGGCCATCTGAAAAAAGTGTAAAATCCAGAAAGGCAGGACAGGCCATGGATAACTGGGAGCCTTGTTATGGTGATGGGCGGGATGTAAATTGCCAGCAGACACTTGGGAGAAGTGTATGGTGTTTCCTGAAACATCTAAAAAACAAAGCAACAGAGCCTAGGGCACTTCCACTTATGGTCCTATAGCTTAGGGAAATTAAAATCAAAAAGACACAGCCACCCCAAAGTTTGGGACGGATCTGTTTACAAGAACCTCGTTTATAGTACAAGTTCAACATCGCAGAAAGTAAAAAATGGATAAAGAAGTTGTGGTATTTACTTACAAAGCAATATCACTCAGCAATGAAATCTATGTCATCAGGCCCTTAGCAACATAATGAGTGGATTCAGGTACGATGATTCTAACTGAAATAAGTCACACAGAAAAAGAAACATCATAAGTTATCACTAATACACGGAATGTAAACTTGGCTACACAGGAACTGAATTCCAAAACAGAACAGGGTCTCAAATTTAGAAAACCAACTTATGCTTGCTTAAGGGGAAAGGTGAGTTGGGGTGCTGCATAAAACCAGAGATTGAAATGAGCACAGATAAAGTTCCTTAAGCCAAATATGGAATAGACAAGTGCTACTCCTTGCTCAACGAAATGGACTCAACACCCCATATTAAATGCCTAAGAATGTACCTGACTAGTAAGTATCTTAAAACCTATGGATTGCTATGTCTCCAAAAGAGAACCAAGCGTGTGTACAGGAGCATAAAGGCAGCAGTGATAGGATTGGAGAGGTTCGGTGAGCAAATGAAGACCCTTTGAAGTCATATTGCATGGTACCCATTCCACGGGTCTCAACTCTCCAGGTTTAAGGGATTCTTCCTTCAGCTAAAACATGCATGTGGAACCCAGAGTATGATCAACCGTGTGAACGGGAGACGTGTTCAAATATGTCTCAGTTTTCCTCCCCTGGTACTCGGGTGCAACATTCCAGACGCTTTACTAACACTCTCCCACTTGGAGAGTCAGCGCCTTTAACCTCCTGTTTGGCCCAGTTTGCAATTTCTGCGGAAGATGAACAGGAATAGGGAGAACCAATGAGAGACTAGCTGGAGGTGTCTGGACGGGCAAATTTAACTCTCATTTCCCACCAGGAAGATGAATTAACCAAAGGCTCAGTGTGCCGTGCCGGAACCAGATTAGGGCCTGAAGCCATCCTGCGGTGTTGCGGCCAGCTCAAAAGAAAGCGAGTTGAAGAAAGGAGCTCAGGGGCACTGTAATTCACAAACCTGCAGAGTTATAAATGACAGCTATCGTCCAAAAATATACTGAAGTAAGGCTGCCAAGAGGACTTGAAAGCGGGGCAGAATTGCAGGAAACCGATTTCAGGAGGTAGACTGGAATTGCATTGAAAGCATAGGAAAAGAGGCAGAACGTCCACAATGATGCACTTGGCCCAAAAGGGCGTATGCATTTTTTCCTGAATATATTCAGGAAAAAACGCATACGCCCTTTTTGGCCAACCAAGCAAACTTGCAAAGGAAATCTGCACTACAATGAAGTCTCACTTCCGCCAGGTCGAAAGGGCCATCTGAAAAAAGTGTAAAATCCAGAAAGGCAGGACAGGCCATGGAGAACTCGGAGCCTTCTTATGCTGATGGGCGGGATGTAAATTGCCAACAGACACTTGGGAGAAGTGTATGGTGTTTCCTGAAACATCTAAAAAACAAAGCAACAGAGCCTAGGGCACTTCCACTTATGGTCCTATAGCTTAGGGAAATTAAAATCAAAAAGACACAGCCACCCCAAAGTTTGGGACGCCTCTGTTTACAAGAATCTAGTTTACAGTACAAGTTCAATATCACAGAAAGTGAAAAATGGATAAAGAACTTCTGGTACTTACGTAAAATGCAGTATCACTCAGCAATGATATCTATGTCATCAGGCCCGTAGCAGCATAATCAGTGGATTCAGGTACGATGATTCTAACTGAAATAAGTCACACAGAAAAAGAAACATCATAAGTTATCACTAATACACGGAATGTAAACTTGGCTACACAGGAACTGAATTCCAAAACAGAACAGGATCTCAAATTTAGAAAACCAACTTATGCTTGCTTAAGGGGAAAGGTGATTTGGGGTGCTGCATAAAACCAGAGATTGAAATGAGCACAGATAACGTTCCTTAAGCCAAATATGGAATAGAAAATAGCTACTCCTTACTCAACGAAATGAACTCAACACCGCATATTAAACTCCTAAGAATGTACCTGACTAGTAAGTATCTTAAAACCTATGGATTGCTATGTCTCCAAAGGAGAATCAAGCGTGTATACAGGGGCATAAACGCAGCAGTGATAGGATTGGAGAGGTTCGGTGAGCAAATGAAGACCCTTTGAAGTCATATTGCATGGTACCCATTCCACGGGTCTCAACTCTCCAGGTTTAAGGTATTCTTCCTTCAGCTAAAACATGCATGTGGAACCCAGAGTATGATCAACCGGGTCAACGGGAGACGTGTTCAAATATGTCTCAGTTTTCCTCCCCTGGTACTCGGGTGCAACATTCCAGACGCTTTACTAACACTCTCCCCACTTGGAGAGTCAGCGCCTTTAACCTCCTGTTTGGCCCAGTTTGCAATTTCTGTGAAAGATGAACAGGAATAGCGAGAACCAATGAGAGACTAGCTGGAGGTGTCTGGACGGGCAAATTTAACTCTCATTTCCCACCAGGAAGAGAAATTAACCAAAGGCTCAGCGTGCCATGCCGGAAGCAGATTAGGGCCTGAAGCCATCCTGCGGTGTTGCGGCCAGCTCACAAGAAAGTGAGTTGAAGAAAGGAGCTCAGGGGCACTGTAATTCACAAACCTGCAGAGTTATAAATGACATCTATCGTCCAAAAATATATTGAAGTAAGGCTGCCAAGAGGACTTGAAAGCGGGGCAGAATTGCAGGAAACCGATTTCAGGAGGTAGACTGGAATTGCATTGAAAGCATAGGAAAAGAGGCAGAACGTCCACAATGATGCACTTGGCCCAAAAGGGCGTATGCGTTTTTTCCTGAATATATTCAGGAAAAAACGCATACGCCCTTTTTGGCCAACCAAGCAAACTTGCAAAGGAAATCTGCACTACAATGAAGTCTCACTTCCCCCAGGTCAAAAGGGCCATCTGAAAAAAGTGTAAAATCCAGAAAGGCAGGACAGGCCATGGAGAACTGGGAGCCTTGTTATGCTGATGGGCGGGATGTAAATTGCCAACAGACACTCGGGAGAAGTGTATGGTGTTTCCTGAAACATCTAAAAAACAAAGCAACAGAGCCTAGGGCACTTCCACTTATGGTCCTATAGCTAAGGGAAATTAAAATCAAAAAGACACAGCCACCCCAAAGTTTGGGACGCCTCTGTTTACAAGAACCTCGTTTACCGTACAAGTTCAATATCACAGAAAGTGAAAAATGGATAAAGAACTTGTGGTACTTACGTACAATGCAATATCACTCAGCAATGAAATCTATGTCATCAGGCACTTAGCAGCACAATGAGTGGATTCAGGTACGATGATTCTAACTGAAATAAGTCACACAGAAAACGAAACATCATAAGATATCACTAATACACGGAATGTAAACTTGGCTACACAGGAACTGAATTACAGAACAGAACACGGTCTCAAATTTAGAAAACCAACTTATGCTTGCTTAAGGGTAAAGGTGAGTTGGGGTGCTGCATAAAACCAGAGATTGAAATGAACACAGATAAAGTTCCTTAAGCCAAATATGGAATAGACAAGAGCTACTCCTTGCTCAACGAAATGGACTCAACACCGCATATTAAACGCCTAAGAATGTACCTGACTAGTAAGTATCTTAAAACCTACGGATTGCTATGTCTCTGAAAGAGAATCAAGCATGTGTACAGGGGCATAAACGCAGCAGTGATAGGATTGGAGAGGTTCGGTGAGCAAATGAAGACCCTTTGAAGTCATATTGCATGGTACCCATTCCACGGGTTTCAACTACCCAGTTTTAAGGTATTCTTCCTTCAGCTAAAACATGCATGTGGAACCTAGAGTATGATCAACCATGTGATCGGGAGACGTGTTCAAATATGTCTCAGTTTTCGTACCCTGGTACTCGGGTGCAACATTCCAGACGCTTTACTAACACTCTCCCCACTTGGAGAGTCAGCGCCTTTAACCTCCTGTTAGGCCCAGTTTGCAATTTCTGCGGAAGATGAACAGGAATAGCGAGAACCAATGAGAGACTAGCTGGAGGTGTCTGGACGGGCAAATTTAACTCTCATTTCCCACCAGGAAGAGGAAATAACCAAAGGCTCAGCGTGCCGTGCCAGAACCACATTAGGGCCTGAAGCCATCCTGTGGTGTTGCGGCCAGCTCAACAGAAAGCGAATTGAAGAAAGGAGCTGAGGGGCACTGTAATTCACAAACCTGCAGAGTTATAAATGACAGCTATCGTCCAAAAATATACTGAAGTAAGGCTGCCAAGAGGACTTGAAAGCGGGGCAGAATTGCAGGAAACCGATTTCAGGAGGTAGACTGGAATTGCATTGAAAGCATAGGAAAAGAGGCAGAACGTCCACAATGATGCACTTGGCCAAAAAGGGCGTATGCGTTTTCTCCTGAATATATTCAGGAAAAAACGCATACGCCCTTTTTGGCCAACCAAGCAAGCTTGCAAAGGAAATCTGCACTACAATGAAGTCTCACTTCCCCCCGGTCAAAAGGGCCATCTGAAAAAAGTGTAAAATCCAGAAAGGCAGGACAGGCCATGGAGAACTGGGAGCCTTGTTATGCTGATGGGCGGGATGTAAATTGCCAACAGACACTCGGGAGAAGTGTATGGTGTTTCCTGAAACATCTAAAAAACAAAGCAACAGAGCCTAGGGCACTTCCACTTATGGTCCTATAGCTTAGGGAAATTAAAATCAAAAAGACACAGCCACCCCAATGTTTGGGACGCCTCTGTTTACAAGAACCTCGTTTACCATACAAGTTCAATATCACAGAAAGTGAAAAATGGATAAAGAACTTGTGGTACTTACGTACAATGCAGTATCACTCAGCAATGAAATCTATGTCATCAGGCCCGTAGCAGCATAATGAGTGGATTCAGGTACGATGATTCTAACTGAAATAAGTCACACAGAAAAAGAAACATCATAAGATATCACTAATACATGGAATGTAAACTTGGCTACACAGGAACTGAATTCCAAAACAGAACAGGGTCTCAAGTTTAGAAAACCAACTTATGCTTGCTTAAGGGGAAAAGTGAGTTGGGGTGCTGCATAAAACCAGAGATTGAAATGAGCACAGATAAAGTTCCTTAAGCCAAATATGGAATAGACAAGAGCTACTCCTTGCTCAACGAAATGGACTCAACACCCCATATTAAACGCCTAAGAATGTACCTGACTAGTAAGTATCTTAAAACCTATGGATTGCTATGTCTCCAAAAGAGAACCAAGCGTGTGTTCAGAGGCATAAACGCAGCAGTGATAGGATTGGAGAGGTTCGGTGAGCAAATGAAGACCCTTTGAAGTCATATTGCATGGTACCCATTCCACGGGTCTCAACTCTCCAGGTTTAAGGTATTCTTCCTTCAGCTAAAACATGCATGTGGAACCCAGAGTATGATCAACCGTGTGAACGGGAGACGTGTTCAAATATGTCTCAGTTTTCCTCCCCTGGTACTCGGGTGCAACATTCCAGACACTTTACTAACACTCTCCCCACTTGGAGAGTCAGCGCCTTTAACCTCCTGTTTGGCCCAGTTTGCAATTTCTGCGGAAGATGAACAGGAATAGCGAGAACCAATGAGAGACTAGCTGGAGGTGTCTGGACGGGCAAATTTAACTCTCATTTCCCACCAGGAAGAGGAAATAACCAAAGGCTCAGCGTGCCGTGCCGGAACCAGATTAAGTCCTGAAGCCATCCTGCGGTGTTGCGGCCAGCTCAAAAGAAAGCGAGTTGAAGAAAGGAGCTCAGGGGCACTGTAATTCACAAACCTGCAGAGTTATAAATGACAGCTATCGTCCAGAAATATACTGAAGTAAGGCTGCCAAGAGGATTTGAAAGCGGGGCAGAATTGCAGGAAACCGATTTCAGGAGGTAGACTGGAATTGCATTGAAAGCATAGGAAAAGAGGCAGAACGTCCACAATGATGCACTTGGCCAAAAAGGGCGTATGCGTTTTTTCCTGAATATATTCAGGAAAAAACGCATACGCCCTTTTTGGCCAACCAAGCAAGCTTGCAAAGGAAATCTGCACTACAATGAAGTCTCTCTTCCCCCCGGTCAAAAGGGCCATCTGAAAAAAGTGTAAAATCCAGAAAGGCAGGACAGGCCATGGAGAACTGGGAGCCTTGTTATGCTGATGGGCGGGATGTAAATTGCCAACAGACACTCGGGAGAAGTGTATGGTGTTTCCTGAAACATCTAAAAAACAAAGCAACAGAGCCTAGGGCACTTCCACTTATGGTCCTATAGCTTAGGGAAATTAAAATCAAAAAGACACAGCCACCCCAAAGTTTGGGACGCCTCTGTTTACAAGAATCTAGTTTACAGTACAAGTTCAATATCACAGAAAGTGAAAAATGGATAAAGAACTTGTGGTACTTACGTAAAATGCAGTATCACTCAGCAATGATATCTATGTCATCAGGCCCGTAGCAGCATAATGAGTGGATTCAGGTACGATGATTCTAACTGAAATAAGTCACACAGAAAAAGAAACATCATAAGATATCACTAATACACGGAATGTAAACTTGGCTACTCAGGAACTGAATTCCAAAACAGAACAGGGTCTCAAGTTTAGAAAACCAACTTATGCTTGCTTAAGGGGAAAGGTGAGTTGGGGTGCTGCATAAAACCAGAGACTGAAATGAGCACAGATAAAGTTCCTTAAGCCAAATATGGAATAGACAAGAGCTACTCCTTGCTCAACGAAATGGACTCAACACCGCACATTAAATGCCTAAGAATGTACCTGACTAGTAAATATCTTAAAACCTATGGATTGCTATGTCTCCGAAAGAGAATCAAGCGTGTGTACAGGGGCATAAACGCAGCAGTGATAGGATTGGAGAGGTTCGGTGAGCAAATGAAGACCCTTTGAAGTCATATTGCATGGTACCCATTCCACAGGTTTCAACTACCCAGGTTTAAGGTATTCTTCCTTCAGCTAAAACATGCATGTGGAACCTAGAGTATGATCAACCATGTGATCGGGAGACGTGTTCAAATATGTCTCAGTTTTCGTACCCTGGTACTCGGGTGCAACATTCCAGACGCTTTACTAACACTCTCCCGACTTGGAGAGTCAGTCCCTTTAACCTCCTGTTTGGCCCAGTTTGCAATTTCTGCGGAAGATGAACAGGAATAGGGAGAACCAATGAGAGACTAGCTGGAGGTGTCTGGACGGGCAAATTTAACTCTCATTTCCCTCCAGGAAGAGGAATTAACCAAAGGCTCAGGGTGCCGTGCCAGAACCAGATTAGGGCCTGAAGCCATCCTGCGGTGTTGCGGCCAGCTCAAAAGAAAGCGAGTTGAAGAAAGGAGCTCAGGGGCACTGTAATTCACAAACCTGCAGAGTTATAAATGACAGCTATCGTCCAAAAATATACTGAAGTAAGGCTGCCAAGAGGACTTGAAAGCGGGGCAGAATTGCAGGAAACCGATTTCAGGAGGTAGACTGGAATTGCATTGAAAGCATAGGAAAAGAGGCAGAACGTCCACAATGATGCACTTGGCCAAAAAGGGCGTATGCGTTTTTTCCTGAATATATTCAGGAAAAAACGCATACGCCCTTTTTGGCCAACCAAGCAAGCTTGCAAAGGAAATCTGCACTACAATGAAGTCTCACTTCCCCCCGGTCAAAAGGGCCATCTGAAAAAAGTGTAAAATCCAGAAAGGCAGGACAGGCCATGGAGAACTGGGAGCCTTGTTATGCTGATGGGCGGGATGTAAATTGCCAACAGACACTCGGGAGAAGTGTATGGTGTTTCCTGAAACATCTAAAAAACAAAGCAACAGAGCCTAGGGCACTTCCACTTATGGTCCTATAGCTTAGGGAAATTAAAATCAAAAAGACACAGCCACCCCAAAGTTTGGGACGGCTCTGTTTACAAGAACGTCGTTTACAGTACAAGTTCAACATCGCAGAAAGTGAAAAATGGATAAAGAAGTTGTGGTATTTACTTACAAAGCAATATCACTCAGCAATGAAATCTATGTCATCAGGCCCGTAGCAGCATAATGAGTGGATTCAGGTACGATGATTCTAACTGAAATAAGTCACACAGAAAAAGAAACATCATAAGTTATCACTAATACACGGAATGTAAACTTGGCTACACAGGAACTGAATTCCAAAACAGAACAGGGTCTCAAATTTAGAAAACCAACTTATGCTTGCTTAAGGGGAAAGGTGAGTTGGGGTGCTGCATAAAACCAGAGATTGAAATGAGCACAGATAAAGTTCCTTAAGCCAAATATGGAATAGACAAGAGCTACTCCTTGCTCAACGAAATGGACTCAACACCCCATATTAAACGCCTAAGAATGTACCTGACTAGTAAGTATCTTAAAACCTATGGATTGCTATGTGTCCAAAACAGAATCAAGCGTGTGTACAGGGGCATAAACGCAGCAGTGATAGGATTGGAGAGGTTCGGTGAGCAAATGAAGACCCTTTGAAGTCATATTGCATGGTACCCATTCCACAGGTTTCAACTACCCAGGTTTAAGGTATTCTTCCTTCAGCTAAAACATGCATGTGGAACCTAGAGTATGATCAACCATGTGATCGGGAGACGTGTTCAAATATGTCTCAGTTTTCGTACCCTGGTACTCGGGTGCAACATTTCAGACGCTTTACTAACACTCTCCCAACTTGGAGAGTCAGTCCCTTTAACCTCCTGTTTGGCCCAGTTTGCAATTTCTGCGGAAGATGAACAGGAATAGCGAGAACCAATGAGAGACTAGCTGGAGGTGTCTGGACGGGCAAATTTAACTCTCATTTCCTACCAGGAAGAGGAATTAAGCAAAGGCTCAGCATGCCATGCCGGAACCAGATTAGGGCCTGAAGCCATCCTGCGGTGTTGCGGCCAGTTCACCAGAAAGCGAGTTGAAGAAAGGAGCTCAGGGGCACTGTAATTCACAAACCTGCAGAGTTATAAATGACACCTATCGTCCAAGAATATACTGAAGTAAGGCTGCCAAGAGGACTTGAAAGCGGGGCAGAATTGCAGGAAACCGATTTCAGGAGGTAGACTGGAATTGCATTGAAAGCATAGGAAAAGAGGCAGAACGTCCACAATGATGCACTTGGCCAAAAAGGGCGTATGCGTTTTTTCCTGAATATATTCAGGAAAAAACGCATACGCCCTTTTTGGCCAAACAAGCAAGCTTGCAAAGGAAATCTGCACTACAATGAAGTCTCACTTCCCCCAGGTCAAAAGGGCCATCTGAAAAAAGTGTAAAATCCAGAAAGGCAGGACAGGCCATGGAGAACTGGGAGCCTTGTTATGCTGATGGGCGGGATGTAAATTGCCAACAGACACTCGGGAGAAGTGTATGGTGTTTCCTGAAACATCTAGAAAACAAAGCAACAGAGCCTAGGGCACTTCCACTTATGGTCCTATAGCTTAGGGAAATTAAAATCAAAAAGACACAGCCACCACAAAGTTTGGGACGCCTCTGTTTACAAGAACCTCGTTTACCGTACAAGTTCAATATCACTGAAAGTGAAAAATGGATAAAGAAGTTGTGGTACTTACGTACAATGCAGTATCACTCAGCAATGAAATCTATGTCATCAGGCCCTTAGCAGCACAATGAGTGGATTCAGGTACGATGATTCTAACTGAAATAAGTCACACAGAAAAAGAAACATCATAAGATATCACTAATACACGGAATGTAAACTTGGCTACACAGGAACTGAATTCCAAAACAGAACAGGGTCTCAAATTTAGAAAACCAACTTATGCTTGCTTAAGGGGAAAGGTGAGTTGGGGTGCTGCATAAAACCAGAGATTGAAATGAGCACAGATAAAGTTCCCTAAGCCAAATATGGAATAGACAAGTGCTACTCCTTGCTCAACGAAATGGACTCAACACCCCATATTAAATGCCTAAGAATGTACCTGACTAGTAAGTATCTTAAAACCTATGGATTGCTATGTCTCCAAAAGAGAACCAAGCGTGTGTACAGGGGCATAAAGGCAGCAGTGATAGGATTGGAGAGGTTCGGTGAGCAAATGAAGACCCTTTGAAGTCATATTGCATGGTACCCATTCCACGGGTCTCAACTCTCCAGGTTTAAGGTATTCTTCCTTCAGCTAAAACATGCATGTGGAACCCAGAGTATGATCAACCGTGTGAACGGGAGACGTGTTCAAATATGTCTCAGTTTTCCTCCCCTGGTACTCGGGTGCAACATTCCAGACGCTTTACTAACACTCTCCCACTTGGAGAGTCAGCGCCTTTAACCTCCTGTTTGGCCCAGTTTGCAATTTCTGCGGAAGATGAACAGGAATAGGGAGAACCAATGAGAGACTAGCTGGAGGTGTCTGGACGGGCAAATTTAACTCTCATTTCCCACCAGGAAGAGGAATTAACCAAAGGCTCAGTGTGCCGTGCCGGAACCAGATTAGGGCCTGAAGCCATCCTGCGGTGCTGCGGCCAGCTCAAAAGAAAGCGAGTTGAAGAAAGGAGCTCAGGGGCACTGTAATTCACAAACCTGCAGAGTTATAAATGACAGCTATCGTCCAAAAATATACTGAAGTAAGGCTGCCAAGAGGACTTGAGAGCGGGGCAGAATTGCAGGAAACCAATTTCAGAAGGTAGACTGGAATTGCGTTGAAAGCATAGGAAAAGAGACAAAACGTCCACAATGATGCACTTGGCCCAAAAGGGCGTATGCGTTTTTTCCTGAATATATTCAGGAAAAAACGCATACGCCCTTTTTGGCCAACCAAGCAAACTTGCAAAGGAAATCTGCACTACAATGAAGTCTCACTTCCGCCAGGTCAAAAGGGCCATCTGAAAAAAGTGTAAAATCCAGAAAGGCAGAACAGGCCATGGAGAACTCGGAGCCTTGTTATGCTGATGGGCGGGATGTAAATTGCCAACAGACACTCGGGAGAAGTGTATGGTGTTTCCTGAAACATCTAAAAAACAAAGCAACAGAGCCTAGGGCACTTCCACTTATGGTCCTATAGCTTAGGGAAATTAAAATCAAAAAGACACAGCCACCCCAAAGTTTGGGACGCCTCTGTTTACAAGAATCTAGTTTACAGTACAAGTTCAATATCACAGAAAGTGAAAAATGGATAAAGAACTTGTGGTACTTACGTAAAATGCAGTATCACTCAGCAATGATATCTATGTCATCAGGCCCGTAGCAGCATAATGAGTGGATTCAGGTACGATGATTCTAACTGAAATAAGTCACACAGAAAAAGAAACATCATAAGATATCACTAATACACGGAATGTAAACTTGGCTACACAGGAACTGAATTCCAAAACAGAACAGGGTCTCAAGTTTAGAAAACCAACTTATGCTTGCTTAAGGGGAAAGGTGAGTTGGGGTGCTGCATAAAACCAGAGATTGAAATGAGCACAGATAAAGTTCCTTAAGCCAAATATGGAATAGACAAGAGCTACTCCTTGCTCAACGAAATGGACTCAACACCCCATATTAAACGCCTAAGAATGTACCTGACTAGTAAGTATCTTAAAACCTATGGATTGCTATGTGTCCAAAAGAGAATCAAGCGTGTGTACAGGGGCATAAACGCAGCAGTGATAGGATTGGAGAGGTTCGGTGAGCAAATGAAGACCCTTTGAAGTCATATTGCATGGTACCCATTATACGGGTCTCCACTCTCCAGGTTTAAGGTATTCTTCCTTCAGCTAAAACATGCATGTGGAACCCAGAGTATGATCAACCGTGTGAACGGGAGACGTGTTCAAATATGTCTCAGTTTTCCTCCCCTGGTACTCGGGTGCAACATTCCAGACGCTTTACTAACACTCTCCCCACTTGGAGAGTCAGCGCCTTTAACCTCCTGTTTGGCCCAGTTTGCAATTTCTGCGGAAGATGAACAGGAATAGGGAGAACCAATGAGAGACTAGCTGGAGGTGTCTGGATGGGCAAATTTAACTCTCATTTCCCACCAGGAAGAGGAAATAACCAAAGGCTCGGCGTGCCGTGCCGGAACCTCATTATGGCCTGAAGCCATCCTGCGGTGTTGCGGCCAGCTCACAAGAAAGCGAGTTGAAGAAAGGAGCTCAGGGGCACTGTAATTCACAAACCTGCAGAGTTATAAATGACAGCTATCGTCCAAAAATATACTGAAGTAAGGCTGCCAAGAGGACTTGAAAGCGGGGCAGAATTGCAGGAAACCGATTTCAGGAGGTAGACTGGAATTGCATTGAAAGCATAGGAAAAGAGGCAGAACGTCCACAATGATGCACTTGGCCAAAAAGGGCGTATGCGTTTTTTCCTAAATATATTCAGGAAAAAACGCATACGCCCTTTTTGGCCAACCAAGCAAGCTTGCAAAGCAAATCTGCACTACAATGAAGTCTCACTTCCCCCCGGTCAAAAGGGCCATCTGAAAAAAGTGTAAAATCCAGAAAGGCAGGACAGGCCATGGAGAACTGGGAGCCTTGTTATGCTGATGGGTGGGATGTAAATTGCCAACAGCCACTCGGGAGAAGTGTATGGTGTTTCCTGAAACATCTAAAAAACAAAGCAACAGAGCCTAGTGCACTTCCACTTATGGTCCTATAGCTTAGGAAAATTAAAATCAAAAAGACACAGCCACTCCAAAGTTTGGGACGGCCCTGTTTACAAGAACCTTGTTCATGGTACAAGTTCAATATCGCAAAAAGAGAAAAATGGATAAAGAAGTTCTGATACTTACGTAGAATGCAATAGCACTCAGCAATGAAATCTATGTCATCAGGCCCATAGCAGCATAATGAGTGGATTCAGGTATGATGATTCTATCTGAAATAAATCACACAGAAAAAGAAACATCATAAGATATCACTAATACACGGAATGTAAACTTGGCTACACAGGAACTGAATTCCAAAACAGAACAGGGTCTCAAATTTAGAAAACCAACTTATGCTTGCTTAAGGGGAAAGGTGAGTTGGGGTGCTGCATAAAACCAGAGATTGAAATGAGCACAGATAAAGTTCCTTAAGCCAAATATGGAATAGACAAGTGCTACTCCTTGCTCAACGAAATGGACTCAACACCCCATATTAAATGCCTAAGAATGTACCTGACTAGTAAGTATCTTAAAACCTATGGATTGCTATGTCTCCAAAAGAGAACCAAGCGTGTGTACAGGGGCATAAAGGCAGCAGTGATAGGATTGGAGAGGTTCGGTGAGCAAATGAAGACCCTTTGAAGTCATATTGCATGGTACCCATTCCACGGGTCTCAACTCTCCAGGTTTAAGGTATTCTTCCTTCAGCTAAAACATGCATGTGGAACCCAGAGTATGATCAACCGTGTGAACGGGAGACGTGTTCAAATATGTCTCAGTTTTCCTCCCCTGGTACTCGGGTGCAACATTCCAGACGCTTTACTAACACTCTCCCACTTGGAGAGTCAGCGCCTTTAACCTCCTGTTTGGCCCAGTTTGCAATTTCTGCGGAAGATGAACAGGAATAGGGAGAACCAATGAGAGACTAGCTGGAGGTGTCTGGACGGGCAAATTTAACTCTCATTTCCCACCAGGAAGAGGAATTAACCAAAGGCTCAGTGTGCCGTGCCGGAACCAGATTAGGGCCTGAAGCCATCCTGCGGTGCTGCGGCCAGCTCAAAAGAAAGCGAGTTGAAGAAAGGAGCTCAGGGGCACTGTAATTCACAAACCTGCAGAGTTATAAATGACAGCTATCGTCCAAAAATATACTGAAGTAAGGCTGCCAAGAGGACTTGAGAGCGGGGCAGAATTGCAGGAAACCGATTTCAGAAGGTAGACTGGAATTGCATTGAAAGCATAGGAAAAGAGACAAAACGTCCACAATGATGCACTTGGCCCAAAAGGGCGTATGCGTTTTTTCCTGAATATATTCAGGAAAAAACGCATACGCCCTTTTTGGCCAACCAAGCAAACTTGCAAAGGAAATCTGCACTACAATGAAGTCTCACTTCCGCCAGGTCAAAAGGGCCATCTGAAAAAAGTGTAAAATCCAGAAAGGCAGAACAGGCCATGGAGAACTCGGAGCCTTGTTATGCTGATGGGCGGGATGTAAATTGCCAACAGACACTTGGGAGAAGTGTATGGTGTTTCCTGAAACATCTAAAAAACAAAGCAACAGAGCCTAGGGCACTTCCACTTATGGTCCTATAGCTTAGGGAAATTAAAATCAAAAAGACACAGCCACCCCAAAGTTTGGGACGCCTCTGTTTACAAGAATCTAGTTTACAGTACAAGTTCAATATCACAGAAAGTGAAAAATGGATAAAGAACTTGTGGTACTTACGTAAAATGCAGTATCACTCAGCAATGATATCTATGTCATCAGGCCCGTAGCAGCATAATGAGTGGATTCAGGTACGATGATTCTAACTGAAATAAGTCACACAGAAAAAGAAACATCATAAGATATCACTAATACACGGAATGTAAACTTGGCTACACAGGAACTGAATTCCAAAACAGAACAGGGTCTCAAGTTTAGAAAACCAACTTATGCTTGCTTAAGGGGAAAGGTGAGTTGGGGTGCTGCATAAAACCAGAGATTGAAATGAGCACAGATAAAGTTCCTTAAGCCAAATATGGAATAGACAAGAGCTACTCCTTGCTCAACGAAATGGACTCAACACCCCATATTAAACGCCTAAGAATGTACCTGACTAGTAAGTATCTTAAAACCTATGGATTGCTATGTGTCCAAAAGAGAATCAAGCGTGTGTACAGGGGCATAAACGCAGCAGTGATAGGATTGGAGAGGTTCGGTGAGCAAATGAAGACCCTTTGAAGTCATATTGCATGGTACCCATTACACGGGTCTCCACTCTCCAGGTTTAAGGTATTCTTCCTTCAGCTAAAACATGCATGTGGAACCCAGAGTATGATCAACCGTGTGAACGGGAGACGTGTTCAAATATGTCTCAGTTTTCCTCCCCTGGTACTCGGGTGCAACATTCCAGACGCTTTACTAACACTCTCCCCACTTGGAGAGTCAGCGCCTTTAACCTCCTGTTTGGCCCAGTTTGCAATTTCTGCGGAAGATGAACAGGAATAGGGAGAACCAATGAGAGACTAGCTGGAGGTGTCTGGATGGGCAAATTTAACTCTCATTTCCCACCAGGAAGAGGAAATAACCAAAGGCTCGGCGTGCCGTGCCGGAACCTCATTAGGGCCTGAAGCCATCCTGCGGTGTTGCGGCCAGCTCACAAGAAAGCGAGTTGAAGAAAGGAGCTCAGGGGCACTGTAATTCACAAACCTGCAGACTTATAAATGACAGCTATCGTCCAAAAATATACTGAAGTAAGGCTGCCAAGAGGACTTGAAAGCGGGGCAGAATTGCAGGAAACCAATTTCAGGAGGTAGACTGGAATTGCATTTAAAGCATACGAAAAGAGGCTGAATGTCCACAATGATGCACTTGGCCAAAAAGGGCATATGCGTTTTTTCCTGGGAAAAAATGCATACGCCCTTTTTGGCCAACAAAGCAAGCTTGCAAAGGAAATCTGCACTACAATGAAGTCTCACTTCCCCCCGGTCAAAAGGGCCATCTGAAAAATGTGTAAAATCCAGAAAGGCAGGACAGGCCATGGAGAACTGGGAGCCTTGTTATGCTGATGGGTGGGATGTAAATTGCCAAAAGCCACTGGGGAGAAGGGTATGGTGTTTCCTGAAATATCTAAAAAACAAAGCAACAGAGCCTAGGGCACTTCCACTTATGGTCCTATAGCTTAGGGAAATTAAAATCAAAAAGACACAGCCACCCCAAAGTTTGGGACGGCTCTGTTTACAAGAACCTCTTTTATGGTACAAGTTCGATATCGCAGAAAGAGAAAAATGGATAAAGAAATTGTGATACTTATGTACAATGCAATATCACTCAGCAATGAAATCTATGTCAACAGGCCAATAGCACCATAACGAGTGGATTCAGGTATGATGATTCTAACTCAAATAAGTCACACAGAAAAACAAACATCATAAGATATCACTAATACACGGAATGTAAACTTGGCTACACAGGAACTGAATTACAAAACAGAACAGGGTCTCAAATTTAGAAAACGAACTTATGCTTGCTTAAGGAGAAAGGTGAGTCGGGGTGCTGCATAAAACCAGAGATTGAAATGAGCACAGATAAAGTTCCTTAAGCCAAATATGTAATAGACAAGAGCTACTCCTTGCTCAACGAAATGGACTCAACACCCCATATTAAACGCCTAAGAATGTACCTGACTAGTAAGTATCTTAAAACCTATGGATTCCTATGTCTGTGAAAGAGAATCAAGCATGTGTACAGGGGCATAAACACAACAGTGATAGGATTGGAGAGGTTCGGTGAGCAAATGAAGACCCTTTGAAGTCATATTGCATGGTACCCATTCCACGGGTCACAACTCTCCAGGTTTAAGGGATTCTTCCTTCAGCGAAAACATGCATGTGGAACCCAGAGTATGATCCACCGTGTGATCGGGAGACGTGTTCAAATATGTCTCAGTTTTCGTCCCCTGGTACTCGGGTACAACATTCCAGATGCTTTACTAACACTCTCCCAACTTGGAGAGTCACTGCCTTTAACCTCCTGTTTGGCCCAGTTTGCAATGTCTGCGGAAGATGAAGAGGAACAGGGAGGACCAATGAGAGACTAGCTGGAGGTTTCTGGACGGGCAAATTTAAGTCTCATTTCCCACCAGGAAGAGGAATTAACCAAAGGCTCAGCGTGCCGTGCCGTAACCAGATTAGGGCCTGAAGCAATCCTGCGGTGTTGCGGCCAGCTCACAAGAAAGCGAGTTGAAGAAAGGAGCACAGGGGCATTGTCATTCACAAACCTGCAGACTTATAAATGACAGCTATGGTCCAAAAATATACTGAAGTAAGGCTGCCAAGAGGACTTGAAATCGGGGCAGAATTGCAGGAAACTGATTTCAGGAGGTAGACTGGAATTGCATTGAAAGCATAGGAAAAGAGGCAGAACGTCCACAATGATGCACTTGGCCAAAAAGGGCGTATGCGTTTTTACCTGAATATATTCAGGAAAAAACGCATACGCCCTTTTTGGCCAACCAAGCAAGCTTGCAAAGGAAATCTGCACTATAATGAAGTCTCACGTCCCCCCGGTCAAAAGGGCCATCTGAAAAAAGTGTAAAATCCAGAAAGGCAGGACAGGCCATGGAGAACTGGGAGCCTTGTTATGCTGATGGGCGGGATGTAGATTGCCAGCAGCCACTCGGGAGAAGGGTATGGTGTTTCCAGAAATATCTAAAAAACAAAGCAACAGAGCCTAGGGCACTTCCACTTATGGTCCTATAGCTTAGGGAAATTAAAATCAAAAAGTCACAGCCACCCCAAAGTTTGGGACGGCTCTGTTTACAATAACCTCGTTTACGGTACAAGTTCAATATCGCAGAAAGTGAAAAATGGATAAAGAAGTTGTGGTACTTACGTACAATGCAATATCACTCAGCAATGAAATCTATGTCATCAGGCACATAGCAGCATCATGAGTGGATTCAGGTATGATGATTCTAACTGTAATAAGTCACACAGAAAACGAAACATCATAAGATATCACTAATACACGGAATGTAAATTTAGCTACACAGGAACTGAATTACAAAACAGAACAGGGTCTCAAATTTAGAAAACGAACTTATGCTTGCTTAAGGGAAAGGTGAGTCGGGGTGCTGCATAAAACCAGAGACTGAAATGAGCACAGATAAAGTTCCTTAAGCCAAATATGTAATAGACAAGAGCTACTCCTTGCTCAACGAAATGGACTCAACACCCCATATTAAACGCCTAAGAATGTACCTGACTAGTAAGTATCTGAAAACCTATGGATTGCTATGTCTGCGAAAGAGAATCAAGCATGTGTACAGGGGCATAAACACAACAGTGATAGGATTGGAGAGGTTCGGTGAGCAAATGAAGACCCTTTGAAGTCATATTGCATGGTACCCATTCCACGGGTCTCAACTCTCCAGGTTTAAGGGATTCTTCCTTCAGCTAAAACATGCATGTGGAACCCAGAGTATGATCAACCGTGTGATCGGGAGACGTGTTCAAATATGTCTCAGTTTTCATCCCCTGGTACTCGGGGGGAACATTCCAGACGCTTTACGAACACTCTCCCGACTTGGAGAGTCAGTGCCTTTAACCTCCTGTTTGGTCCAGTTTGCAATTTCTGCGGAAGATGAACAGGAATAGGGAGAACCAATGAGAGACTAGCTGGAGGTGTCTGGACGGGCAAATTTAACTCTCATTTCCCACCAGGAAGAGGAATTAACCAAAGGCTCAGCGTGCCGTGCCGGAACCAGATTAGGGCCTGAAGCAATCCTGCGGTGTTTCGGCCAGCTCACAAGAAAGCGAGTTGAAGAAAGGAGCTCAGGGGCACTGTAATTCACAAACCTGCAGTCTTATAAATGACAGCTATCGTCCAAAAATATACTGAAGTAAGGCTGCCAAGAGGACTTGAAAGCGGGGCAGAATTGCAGGAAACCGATTTCAGGAGGTAGACTGGAACTGCATTTAAAGCATAGGAAAAGAGGCAGAACGTCCACAATGATGCACTTGGCCAAAAAGGGCGTATGCGTTTTTTCCTGAATATATTCAGGAAAAAACGCATACGCCCTTTTTGGCCAACCAAGCAAGCTTGCAAAGGAAATCTGCACTACAATGAAGTCTCACTTCCCCCCGGTCAAAAGGGCCATCTGAAAAAAGTGTAAAATCCAGAAAGGCAGGACAGGCCATGGAGAACTGGGAGCCTTGTTATGCTGATGGGCGGGATGTAAATTGCCAACAGACACTCGGGAGAAGTGTATGGTGTTTCCTGAAACATCTAAAAAACAAAGCAACAGAGCCTAGGGCACTTCCACTTATGGTCCTATAGCTTAGGGAAATTAAAATCAAAAAGACACAGCCACCCCAAAGTTTGGGACGCCTCTGTTTACAAGAACCTCGTTTACCGTACAAGTTCAATATCACTGAAAGTGAAAAATGGATAAAGAAGTTGTGGTACTTACGTACAATGCAGTATCACTCAGCAATGAAATCTATGTCATCAGGCCCTTAGCAGCACAATGAGTGGATTCAGGTACGATGATTCTAACTGAAATAAGTCACACAGAAACAGAAACATCATAAGTTATCACTAATACACGGAATGTAAACTTGGCTACACAGGAACTGAATTCCAAAACAGAACAGGATCTCAAATTTAGAAAACCAACTTATGCTTGCTTAAGGGGAAAGGTGATTTGGGGTGCTGCATAAAACCAGAGATTGAAATGAGCACAGATAAAGTTCCTTAAGCCAAATATGGAATAGAAAATAGCTACTCCTTACTCAACGAAATGAACTCAACACCGCATATTAAACGCCTAAGAATGTACCTGACTAGTAAGTATCTTAAAACCTATGGATTGCTATGTCTCCAAAGGAGAATCAAGCGTGTATACAGGGGCATAAACGCAGCACTGATAGGATTGGAGAGGTTCGGTGAGCAAATGAAGACCCTTTGAAGTCATATTGCATGGTACCCATTCCACGGGTCTCAACTCTCCAGGTTTAAGGTATTCTTCCTTCAGCTAAAACATGCATGTGGAACCCAGAGTATGATCAACCGTGTCAACGGGAGACGTGTTCAAATATGTCTCAGTTTTCCTCCCCTGGTACTCGGGTGCAACATTCCAAACGCTTTACTAACACTCTCCCCACTTGGAGAGTCAGCGCCTTTAACCTCCTGTTTGGCCCAGTTTGCAATTTCTGTGGAAGATGAACAGGAATAGCGAGAACCAATGAGAGACTAGCTGGAGGTGTCTGGACGGGCAAATTTAACTCTCATTTCCCACCAGGAAGAGCAATTAACCAAAGGCTCAGCGTGCCGTGCCGGAACCAGATTAGGGCCTGAAGCCATCCTGCGGTGTTGCGGCCAGCTCACAAGAAAGTGAGTTGAAGAAAGGAGCTCAGGGGCACTGTAATTCACAAACCTGCAGAGTTATAAATGACATCTATCGTCCAAAAATATACTGAAGTAAGGCTGCCAAGAGGACTTGAAAGCGGGGCAGAATTGCAGGAAACCGATTTCAGGAGGTAGACTGGAATTGCATTGAAAGCATAGGAAAAGAGGCAGAACGTCCACAATGATGCACTTGGCCCAAAAGGGCATATGCGTTTTTTCCTGAATATATTCAGGAAAAAACGCATACGCCCTTTTTGGCCAACCAAGCAAACTTGCAAAGGAAATCTGCACTACAATGAAGTCTCACTTCCCCCAGGTCAAAAGGGCCATCTGAAAAAAGTGTAAAATCCAGAAAGGCAGGACAGGCGATGGAGATCTGGGAGCCTTGTTATGCTGATGGGCGGGATGTAAATTGCCAACAGACACTCGGGAGAAGTGTATGGTGTTTCCTGAAACATCTAAAAAACAAAGCAACAGAGCCTAGGGCACTTCCACTTATGGTCCTATAGCTAAGGGAAATTAAAATCAAAAAGACACAGCCACCCCAAAGTTTGGGACGCCTCTGTTTACAAGAACCTCGTTTACCGTACAAGTTCAATATCACAGAAAGTGAAAAATGGATAAAGAACTTGTGGTACTTACGTACAATGCAGTATCACTCAGCAATGAAATCTATGTCATCAGGCACTTAGCAGCACAATGAGTGGATTCAGGTACGATGATTCTAACTGAAATAAGTCACACAGAAAACGAAACATCATAAGATATCACTAATACACGGAATGTAAACTTGGCTACACAGGAACTGAATTACAGAACAGAACACGGTCTCAAATTTAGAAAACCAACTTATGCTTGCTTAAGGGTAAAGGTGAGTTGGGGTGCTGCATAAAACCAGAGATTGAAATGAACACAGATAAAGTTCCTTAAGCCAAATATGGAATAGACAAGAGCTACTCCTTGCTCAACGAAATGGACTCAACACCGCATATTAAACGCCTAAGAATGTACCTGACTAGTAAGTATCTTAAAACCTACGGATTGCTATGTCTCTGAAAGAGAATCAAGCATGTGTACAGGGGCATAAACGCAGCAGTGATAGGATTGGAGAGGTTCGGTGAGCAAATGAAGACCCTTTGAAGTCATATTGCATGGTACCCATTCCACGGGTTTCAACTACCCAGTTTTAAGGTATTCTTCCTTCAGCTAAAACATGCATGTGGAACCTAGAGTATGATCAACCATGTGATCGGGAGACGTGTTCAAATATGTCTCAGTTTTCGTACCCTGGTACTCGGGTGCAACATTCCAGACGCTTTACTAACACTCTCCCCACTTGGAGAGTCAGCGCCTTTAACCTCCTGTTAGGCCCAGTTTGCAATTTCTGCGGAAGATGAACAGGAATAGCGAGAACCAATGAGAGACTAGCTGGAGGTGTCTGGACGGGCAAATTTAACTCTCATTTCCCACCAGGAAGAGGAAATAACCAAAGGCTCAGCGTGCCGTGCCAGAACCACATTAGGGCCTGAAGCCATCCTGTGGTGTTGCGGCCAGCTCAACAGAAAGCGAATTGAAGAAAGGAGCTCAGGGGCACTGTAATTCACAAACCTGCAGAGTTATAAATGACAGCTATCGTCCAAAAATATACTGAAGTAAGGCTGCCAAGAGGACTTGAAAGCGGGGCAGAATTGCAGGAAACCGATTTCAGGAGGTAGACTGGAATTGCATTGAAAGCATAGGAAAAGAGGCAGAACGTCCACAATGATGCACTTGGCCAAAAAGGGCGTATGCGTTTTTTCGTGAAAATATTCAGGAAAAAACGCATATGCACTTTTTGGCCAACCAAGCAAACTTGCAAAGGAAATCTGCACTACAATGAAGTCTCACTTCCCCCAGGTCAAAAGGGCCATCTGAAAAAAGTGTAAAATCCAGAAAGGCAGGACAGGCCATGGAGAACTGGGAGCCTTGTTATGCTGATGGGCGGGATGTAAATTGCCAACAGACACTCGGGAGAAGTGTATGGTGTTTCCTGAAACATCTAAAAAACAAAGCAACAGAGCCTAGGGCACTCCCACTTAAGGTCCTATAGCTTAGGGAAATTAAAATCAAAAAGACACAGCCACCCCAATGTTTGGGACGCCTCTGTTTACAAGAACCTCGTTTACCATACAAGTTCAATATCACAGAAAGTGAAAAATGGATAAAGAACATGTGGTACTTACGTACAATGCAGTATCACTCAGCAATGAAATCTATGTCATCAGGCCCGTAGCAGCATAATGAGTGGATTCAGGTACGATGATTCTAACTGAAATAAGTCACACAGAAAAAGAAACATCATAAGATATCACTAATACACGGAATGCAAACTTGGCTACACAGGAACTAAATTCCAAAACAGAACAGGGTCTCAAATTTAGAAAACCAACTTATGCGTGCTTAAGGGGAAAGGTGAGTTGGGGTGCTGCATAAAACCAGAGATTGAAATGAGCACAGATAAACTTCCTTAAGCCAAATATGGAATAGACAAAAGCTACTCCTTGCTCAACGAAATGGACTCAACACCCCATATTAAATGCCTAAGAATGTACCTGACTAGTAAGTATCTTAAAACCTATGCATTGCTATGTCTCCGAAAGAGAATCAAGCATGTGTACAGGGGCATAAACGCAGCAGTGATAGGATTGGAGAGGTTCGGTGAGCAAATGAAGACCCTTTGAAGTCATATTGCATGGTACCCATTCCACGGGTCTCAACTCTCCAGGTTTAAGGTATTCTTCCTTCAGCTACAATATGCATGTGGAACCTAGAGTATGATCAACCATGTGATCGGGAGACGTGTTCAAATATGTCTCAGTTTTCATACCCTGGTACACGGGTGCAACATTCCAGACGCTTTACTAACACTCTTCCGACTTGGAGAGTAAGTCCCTTTAACCTCCTGTTTGGCCCAGTTTGCAATTTCTGCGGAAGATGAACAGGAATAGCGAGAACCAATGAGAGACTAGCTGGAGGTGTCTGGACGGGCAAATTTAACTCTCATTTCCCACCAGGAAGAGGAATTAACCAAAGGCTCAACGTGCCGTGCCGGAACCAGATTAGGGCCTGAAGCCATCCTGCGGTGTTGCGGCCAGCTCACAAGAAAATGAGTTGAAGAAAGGAGCTCAGGGGCACTGTAATTCACAAACCTGCAGAGTTATAAATGACAGCTATCGTCCAAAAATATACTGAAGTAAGGCTGCCAAGAGGACTTGAAAGCGGGGCAGAATTGCAGGAAACCGATTTCAGGAGGTAGACTGGAATTGCATTGAAAGCATAGGAAAAGAGGCAGAACGTCCACAATGATGCACTTGGCCAAAAAGGGCGTATGCGTTTTTTCCTGAATATATTCAGGAAAAAACGCATACGCACTTTTTGGCCAACCAAGCAAGCTTGCAAAGGAAACCTGCACTACAATGAAGTCTCACTTCCCCCAGGTCAAAAGGGCCATCTGAAAAAAGTGTAAAATCCAGAAAGGCAGGACAGGCCATGGAGAACTGGGAGCCTTGTTATGCTGATGGGCGGGATGTAAATTGCCAAGAGCCACTCGGGAGAAGTGTATGGTGTTTCCTGAAACATCTAAAAAACAAAGCAACAGAGCCTAGGGCACTTCCACTTATGGTCCTATAGCTTAGGGAAATTAAAATCAAAAAGACACAGCCACCCCAAAGTTTGGGACGGCTCTGTTTACAAGAACCTCGTTTACAGTACAAGTTCAAAATCGCAGAAAGTGAAAAATGGATAAAGAACTTGTGGTACTTACGTACAATGCAGTATCACTCAGCAATGAAATCTATGTCATCAGGCCCGTAGCAGCATAATGAGTGGATTCAGGTACGATGATTCTAACTGAAATAAGTCACACAGAAAAAGAAACATCATAAGTTATCACTAATACACGGAATGTAAACTTGGCTACACAGGAACTGAATTCCAAAAAAGAACAGGGTCTCAAATTTAGAAAACAAACTTATGCTTGCTTAAGGGGAAAGGTGAGTTGGGGTGCTGCATTAAAACCAGAGATTGAAATGAGCACAGATAAAGTTCCTTAAGCCAAATATGGAATAGACAAGAGCTACTCCTTGCTCAACGAAATGGACTCAACACCCCATATTAAATGCCTAAGAATCTACCTGACTAGTAAGTATCTTAAAACCTATGGATTGCTATGTCTCCAAAAGAGAATCAAGCGTGTGTACAGGGGCATAAACGCAGCAGTGATAGGATTGGAGAGGTTCGGTGAGCAAATGAAGACCCTTTGAAGTCATATTGCATGGTACCCATTCCACGGGTCTCAACTCTCCAGGTTTAAGGTATTCTTCCTTCAGCTAAAACATGCATGTGGAACCCAGAGTATGATCAACCGTGTGAACGGGAGACGTGTTCAAATATGTCTCAGTTTTCGTCCCTTGGTACTCGGGTGCAACATTCCAGACGCTTTACTAACACTCTCCCCACTTGGAGAGTGAGCGCCTTTAACCTCCTGTTTGGCCCAGTTTGCAATTTCTGCGGAAGATGAACAGGAATAGGGAGAACCAATGAGAGACTAGCTGGAGGTGTCTGGACGGGCAAATTTAACTCTCATTTCCCTCCAGGAAGAGGAATTAACCAAAGGCTCAGGGTGCCGTGCCAGAACCAGATTAGGGCCTGAAGCCATCCTGCGGTGTTGCGGCCAGCTCAAAAGAAAGCGAGTTGAAGAAAGGAGCTCAGGGGCACTGTAATTCACAAACCTGCAGAGTTATAAATGACAGCTATCGTCCAAAAATATACTGAAGTAAGGCTGCCAAGAGGACTTGAAAGCGGGGCAGAATTGCAGGAAACCAATTTCAGGAGGTAGACTGGAATTGCATTGAAAGCATAGGAAAAGAGGCAGAACGTCCACAATGATGCACTTGGCCAAAAAGGGCGTATGCGTTTTTTCCTGAATATATTCAGGAAAAAACGCATACGCCCTTTTTGGCCAACCAAGCAAGCTTGCAAAGGAAATCTGCACTACAATGAAGTCTCACTTCCCCCAGGTCAAAAGGGCCATCTGAAAAAAGTGTAAAATCCAGAAAGGCAGGACAGGCCATGGAGAACTGGGAGCCTTGTTATGCTGATGGGCGGGATGTAAATTGCCAACAGACACTCGGGAGAAGTGTATGGTGTTTCCTGAAACATCTAAAAAACAAAGCAACAGAGCCTAGGGCACTCCCACTTAAGGTCCTATAGCTTAGGGAAATTAAAATCAAAAAGACACAGCCACCCCAATGTTTGTGACGCCTCTGTTTACAAGAACCTCGTTTACCATACAAGTTCAATATCACAGAAAGTGAAAAATGGATAAAGAACATGTGGTACTTACGTACAATGCAGTATCACTCAGCAATGAAATCTATGTCATCAGGCCCGTAGCAGCATAATGAGTGGATTCAGGTACGATGATTCTAACTGAAATAAGTCACACAGAAAAAGAAACATCATAAGATATCACTAATACACGGAATGCAAACTTGGCTACACAGGAACTAAATTCCAAAACAGAACAGGGTCTCAAATTTAGAAAACCAACTTATGCGTGCTTAAGGGGAAAGGTGAGTTGGGGTGCTGCATAAAACCAGAGATTGAAATGAGCACAGATAAACTTCCTTAAGCCAAATATGGAATAGACAAAAGCTACTCCTTGCTCAACGAAATGGACTCAACACCCCATATTAAATGCCTAAGAATGTACCTGACTAGTAAGTATCTTAAAACCTATGCATTGCTATGTCTCCGAAAGAGAATCAAGCATGTGTACAGGGGCATAAACGCAGCAGTGATAGGATTGGAGAGGTTCGGTGAGCAAATGAAGACCCTTTGAAGTCATATTGCATGGTACCCATTCCACGGGTCTCAATTCTCCAGGTTTAAGGTATTCTTCCTTCAGCTACAATATGCATGTGGAACCTAGAGTATGATCAACCATGTGATCGGGAGACGTGTTCAAATATGTCTCAGTTTTCATACCCTGGTACACGGGTGCAACATTCCAGACGCTTTACTAACACTCTTCCGACTTGGAGAGTAAGTCCCTTTAACCTCCTGTTTGGCCCAGTTTGCAATTTCTGCGGAAGATGAACAGGAATAGCGAGAACCAATGAGAGACTAGCTGGAGGTGTCTGGACGGGCAAATTTAACTCTCATTTCCCACCAGGAAGAGGAATTAACCAAAGGCTCAACGTGCCGTGCCGGAACCAGATTAGGGCCTGAAGCCATCCTGCGGTGTTGCGGCCAGCTCACAAGAAAATGAGTTGAAGAAAGGAGCTCAGGGGCACTGTGATTCACAAACCTGCAGAGTTATAAATGACAGCTATCGTCCAAAAATATACTGAAGTAAGGCTGCCAAGAGGACTTGAAAGCGGGGCAGAATTGCAGGAAACCGATTTCAGGAGGTAGACTGGAATTGCATTGAAAGCATAGGAAAAGAGGCAGAACGTCCACAATGATGCACTTGGCCAAAAAGGGCGTATGCGTTTTTTCCTGAATATATTCAGGAAAAAACGCATACACACTTTTTGGCCAACCAAGCAAGCTTGCAAAGGAAACCTGCACTACAATGAAGTCTCACTTCCCCCAGGTCAAAAGGGCCATCTGAAAAAAGTGTAAAATCCAGAAAGGCAGGACAGGCCATGGAGAACTGGGAGCCTTGTTATGCTGATGGGCGGGATGTAAATTGCCAAGAGCCACTCGGGAGAAGTGTATGGTGTTTCCTGAAACATCTAAAAAACAAAGCAACAGAGCCTAGGGCACTTCCACTTATGGTCCTATAGCTTAGGGAAATTAAAATCAAAAAGACACAGCCACCCCAAAGTTTGGGACGCCTCTGTTTACAAGAACCTCGTTTACCGTACAAGTTCAATATCACAGAAAGTGAAAAATGGATAAAGAACTTGTGGTACTTACGTACAATGCAGTATCACTCAGCAATGAAATCTATGTCATCAGGCACTTAGCAGCACAATGAGTGGATTCAGGTACGATGATTCTAACTGAAATAAGTCACACAGAAAAAGAAACATCATAAGATATCACTAATACACGGAATGTAAACTTGGCTACACAGGAACTGAATTACAGAACAGAACACGGTCTCAAATTTAGAAAACCAACTTATGCTTGCTTAAGGGTAAAGGTGAGTTGGGGTGCTGCATAAAACCAGAGATTGAAATGAACACAGATAAAGTTCCTTAAGCCAAATATGGAATAGACAAGAGCTACTCCTTGCTCAACGAAATGGACTCAACACCGCATATTAAACGCCTAAGAATGTACCTGACTAGTAAGTATCTTAAAACCTACGGATTGCTATGTCTCTGAAAGAGAATCAAGCATGTGTACAGGGGCATAAACGCAGCAGTGATAGGATTGGAGAGGTTCGGTGAGCAAATGAAGACCCTTTGAAGTCATATTGCATGGTACCCATTCCACGGGTTTCAACTACCCAGTTTTAAGGTATTCTTCCTTCAGCTAAAACATGCATGTGGAACCTAGAGTATGATCAACCATGTGATCGGGAGACGTGTTCAAATATGTCTCAGTTTTCGTACCCTGGTACTCGGGTGCAACATTCCAGACGCTTTACTAACACTCTCCCCACTTGGAGAGTCAGCGCCTTTAACCTCCTGTTAGGCCCAGTTTGCAATTTCTGCGGAAGATGAACAGGAATAGCGAGAACCAATGAGAGACTAGCTGGAGGTGTCTGGACGGGCAAATTTAACTCTCATTTCCCACCAGGAAGAGGAAATAACCAAAGGCTCAGCGTGCCGTGCCAGAACCACATTAGGGCCTGAAGCCATCCTGTGGTGTTGCGGCCAGCTCAACAGAAAGCGAATTGAAGAAAGGAGCTCAGGGGCACTGTAATACACAAACCTGCAGAGTTATAAATGACAGCTATCGTCCAAAAATATACTGAAGTAAGGCTGCCAAGAGGACTTGAAAGCGGGGCAGAATTGCAGGAAACCGATTTCAGGAGGTAGACTGGAATTGCATTGAAAGCATAGGAAAAGAGGCAGAACGTCCACAATGATGCACTTGGCCAAAAAGGGCGTATGCGTTTTTTCCTGAAAATATTCAGGAAAAAACGCATATGCACTTTTTGGCCAACCAAGCAAACTTGCAAAGGAAATCTGCACTACAATGAAGTCTCACTTCCCCCAGGTCAAAAGGGCCATCTGAAAAAAGTGTAAAATCCAGAAAGGCAGGACAGGCCATGGAGAACTCGGAGCCTTGTTATGCTGATGGGCGGGATGTAAATTGCCAACAGACACTCGGGAGAAGTGTATGGTGTTTCCTGAAACATCTAAAAAACAAAGCAACAGAGCCTAGGGCACTCCCACTTATGGTCCTATAGCTTAGGGAAATTAAAATCAAAAAGACACAGCCACCCCAATGTTTGGGACGCCTCTGTTTACAAGAACCTCGTTTACCATACAAGTTCAATATCACAGAAAGTGAAAAATGGATAAAGAACATGTGGTACTTACGTACAATGCAGTATCACTCAGCAATGAAATCTATGTCATCAGGCCCGTAGCAGCATAATGAGTGGATTCAGGTACGATGATTCTAACTGAAATAAGTCACACAGAAAAAGAAACATCATAAGATATCACTAATACACGGAATGTAAACTTGGCTACACAGGAACTAAATTCCAAAACAGAACAGGGTCTCAAATTTAGAAAACCAACTTATGCGTGCTTAAGGGGAAAGGTGAGTTGGGGTGCTGCATAAAACCAGAGATTGAAATGAGCACAGATAAACTTCCTTAAGCCAAATATGGAATAGACAAGAGCTACTCCTTGCTCAACGAAATGGACTCAACACCCCATATTAAATGCCTAAGAATGTACCTGACTAGTAAGTATCTTAAAACCTATGGATTGCTATGTCTCCGAAAGAGAATCAAGCATGTGTACAGGGGCATAAACGCAGCAGTGATAGGATTGGAGAGGTTCGGTGAGCAAATGAAGACCCTTTGAAGTCATATTGCATGGTACCCATTCCACGGGTCTCAACTCTCCAGGTTTAAGGTATTCTTCCTTCAGCTAAAACATGCATGTGGAACCCAGAGTATGATCAACCGTGTGAACGGGAGACGTGTTCAAATATGTCTCAGTTTTCGTCCCTTGGTACTCGGGTGCAACATTCCAGACGCTTTACTAACACTCTCCCCACTTGGAGAGTGAGCGCCTTTAACCTCCTGTTTGGCCCAGTTTGCAATTTCTGCGGAAGATGAACAGGAATAGGGAGAACCAATGAGAGACTAGCTGGAGGTGTCTGGACGGGCAAATTTAACTCTCATTTCCCTCCAGGAAGAGGAATTAACCAAAGGCTCAGGGTGCCGTGCCAGAACCAGATTAGGGCCTGAAGCCATCCTGCGGTGTTGCGGCCAGCTCAAAAGAAAGCGAGTTGAAGAAAGGAGCTCAGGGGCACTGTAATTCACAAACCTGCAGAGTTATAAATGACAGCTATCGTCCAAAAATATACTGAAGTAAGGCTGCCAAGAGGACTTGAAAGCGGGGCAGAATTGCAGGAAACCAATTTCAGGAGGTAGACTGGAATTGCATTGAAAGCATAGGAAAAGAGGCAGAACGTCCACAATGATGCACTTGGCCAAAAAGGGCGTATGCGTTTTTTCCTGAATATATTCAGGAAAAAACGCATACGCCCTTTTTGGCCAACCAAGCAAGCTTGCAAAGGAAATCTGCACTACAATGAAGTCTCACTTCCCCCCGGTCAAAAGGGCCATCTGAAAAAAGTGTAAAATCCAGAAAGGCAGGACAGGCCATGGAGAACTGGGAGCCTTGTTATGCTGATGGGCGGGATGTAAATTGCCAACAGACACTCGGGAGAAGTGTATGGTGTTTCCTGAAACATCTAAAAAACAAAGCAACAGAGCCTAGGGCACTTCCACTTATGGTCCTATAGCTTAGGGAAATTAAAATCAAAAAGACACAGCCACCCCAAAGTTTGGGACGCCTCTGTTTACAAGAACCTCGTTTACCGTACAAGTTCAATATCACTGAAAGTGAAAAATGGATAAAGAAGTTGTGGTACTTACGTACAATGCAGTATCACTCAGCAATGAAATCTATGTCATCAGGCCCTTAGCAGCACAATGAGTGGATTCAGGTACGATGATTCTAACTGAAATAAGTCACACAGAAAAAGAAACATCATAAGTTATCACTAATACACGGAATGTAAACTTGGCTACACAGGAACTGAATTCCAAAACAGAACAGGGTCTCAAATTTAGAAAACCAAGTTATGCTTGCTTAAGGGGAAAGGTGAGTTGGGGTGCTGCATAAAACCAGAGATTGAAATGAGCACAGATAAAGTTTCTTAAGCCAAATATGGAATAGAAAAGAGCTACTCCTTACTCAACGAAATGAACTCAACACCCCATATTAAACGCCTAAGAATGTACCTGACTAGTAAGTATCTTAAAACCTATGGATTGCTATGTCTCCAAAGGAGAATCAAGCGTGTATACAGGGGCATAAACGCAGCAGTGATAGGATTGGAGAGGTTCGGTGAGCAAATGAAGACCCTTTGAAGTCATATTGCATGGTACCCATTCCACGGGTCTCAAATCTCCAGGTTTAAGGTATTCTTCCTTCAGCTAAAACATGCATGTGGAACCCAGAGTATGATCAACCGTGTCAACGGGAGACGTGTTCAAATATGTCTCAGTTTTCCTCCCCTGGTACTCGGGTGCAACATTCCAGACGCTTTACTAACACTCTCCCCACTTGGAGAGTCAGCGCCTTTAACCTCCTGTTTGGCCCAGTTTGCAATTTCTGTGGAAGATGAACAGGAATAGGGAGAACCAATGAGAGACTAGCTGGAGGTGTCTGGACGGGCAAATTTAACTCTCATTTCCCACCAGGAAGAGGAAATAACCAAAGGCTCAGCGTGCCGTGCCGGAACCAGATTAAGTCCTGAAGCCATACTGCGGTGTTGAGGCCAGCTCAAAAGAAAGCGAGTTGAAGAAAGGAGCTCAGGGGCACTGTAATTCACAAACCTGCAGAGTTATAAATGACAGCTATCGTCCAAAAATATACTGAAGTAAGGCTGCCAAGAGGATTTGAAAGTGGGGCAGAATTGCAGGAAACCGATTTCAGGAGGTAGACTGGAATTGCATTGAAAGCATAGGAAAAGAGGCAGAACGTCCACAATGATGCACTTGGCCAAAAAGGGCGTATGCGTTTTTTCCTGAATATATTCAGGAAAAAACGCATACGCCCTTTTTGGCCAAACAAGCAAGCTTGCAAAGGAAATCTGCACTACAATGAAGTCTCACTTCCCGCCGGTCAAAAGGGCCATCTGAAAAAAGTGTAAAATCCAGAAAGGCAGGACAGGCCATGGAGATCTGGGAGCCTTGTTATGCTGATGGGCGGGATGTAAATTGCCAACAGACACTCGGGAGAAGTGTATGGTGTTTCCTGAAACATCTAAAAAACAAAGCAACAGAGCCTAGGGCACTTCCACTTATGGTCCTATAGCTTAGGGAAATTAAAATCAAAAAGACACAGCCACCCCAAAGTTTGGGACGGCTCTGTTTACAAGAACCTCGTTTACAGTACAAGTTCAACATCGCAGAAAGTGAAAAATGGATAAAGAAGTTGTGGTATTTACTTACAAAGCAATATCACTCAGCAATGAAATCTATGTCATCAGGCCCGTAGCAGCATAATGAGTGGATTCAGGTACGATGATTCTAACTGAAATAAGTCACACAGAAAAAGAAACATCATAAGTTATCACTAATACACGGAATGTAAACTTGGCTACACAGGAACTGAATTCCAAAACAGAACACGGTCTCAAATTTAGAAAACAAACTTATGCTTGCTTAAGGGGAAAGGTGAGTTGGGGTGCTGCATAAAACCAGAGATTGAAATGAGCACAGATAAAGTTCCTTAAGCCAAATATGGAATAGACAAGAGCTACTCCTTGCTCAACGAAATGGACTCAACACCCCATATTAAACGCCTAATAATATACCTGACTAGTAAGTATCTTAAAACCTATGGATTGCTATGTGTCCAAAACAGAATCAAGCGTGTGTACAGGGGCATAAACGCAGCAGTGATAGGATTGGAGAGGTTCGGTGAGCAAATGAAGACCCTTTGAAGTCATATTGCATGGTACCCATTCCACAGGTTTCAACTACCCAGGTTTAAGGTATTCTTCCTTCAGCTAAAACATGCATGTGGAACCTAGAGTATGATCAACCATGTGATCGCGAGACGTGTTCAAATATGTCTCAGTTTTCGTACCCTGGTACTCGGGTGCAACATTTCAGACGCTTTACTAACACTCTCCCGACTTGGAGAGTCAGTCCCTTTAACCTCCTGTTTGGCCCAGTTTGCAATTTCTGCGGAAGATGAACAGGAATAGCGAGAACCAATGAGAGACTAGCTGGAGGTGTCTGGACGGGCAAATTTAACTCTCATTTCCTACCAGGAAGAGGAATTAAGCAAAGGCTCAGCGTGCCATGCCGGAACCAGATTAGGGCCTGAAGCCATCCTGCGGTGTTGCGGCCAGTTCACCAGAAAGCGAGTTGAAGAAAGGAGCTCAGGGGCACTGTAATTCACAAACCTGCAGAGTTATAAATGACAGCTATCGTCCAAAAATATACTGAAGTAAGGCTGCCAAGAGGACTTGAAAGCGGGGCAGAATTGCAGGAAACCGATTTCAGGAGGTAGACTGGAATTGCATTGAAAGCATAGGAAAAGAGGCAGAACGTCCACAATGATGCACTTGGCCAAAAAGGGCGTATGCGTTTTTTCCTGAATATATTCAGGAAAAAACGCATACGCCCTTTTTGGCCAACCAAGCAAACTTGCAAAGGAAATCTGCACTACAATGAAGTCTCACTTCCCCCAGGTCAAAAGGGCCATCTGAAAAAAGTGTAAAATCCAGAAAGGCAGGACAGGCCATGGAGAACTGGGAGCCTTGTTATGCTGATGGGCGGGATGTAAATTGCCAACAGACACTCGGGAGAAGTGTATGGTGATTCCTGAAACATCTAAAAAACAAAGCAACAGAGCCTAGGGCACTTCCACTTATGGTCCTATAGCTTAGGGAAATTAAAATCAAAAAGACACAGCCACCCCAAAATTTGGGACGCCTCTGTTTACAAGAACCTCGTTTACCGTACAAGTTCAATATCACTGAAAGTGAAAAATGGATAAAGAAGTTGTGGTACTTACGTACAATGCAGTATCACTCAGCAATGATATCTATGTCATCAGGCCTGTAGCAGCATAATGAGTGGATTCAGGTACGATGATTCTAACTGAAATAAGTCACACAGAAAAAGAAACATCATAAGATATCACTAATACATGGAATGTAAACTTGGCTACACAGGAACTGAATTCCAAAACAGAACAGGGTCTCAAGTTTAGAAAACCAACTTATGCTTGCTTAAGGGGAAAAGTGAGTTGGGGTGCTGCATAAAACCAGAGATTGAAATGAGCACAGATAAAGTTCCTTAAGCCAAATATGGAATAGACAAGAGCTACTCCTTGCTCAACGAAATGGACTCAACACCCCATATTAAACGCCTAAGAATGTACCTGACTAGTAAGTATCTTAAAACCTATGGATTGCTATGTCTCCAAAAGAGAACCAAGCATGTGTTCAGGGGCATAAACGCAGCAGTGATAGGATTGGAGAGGTTCGGTGAGCAAATGAAGACCCTTTGAAGTCATATTGCATGGTACCCATTCCACGGGTCTCAACTCTCCAGGATTAAGGTATTCTTCCTTCAGCTAAAACATGCAGGTGGAACCCAGAGTATGATCAACCGTGTGAACGGGAGACGTGTTCAAATATGTCTCAGTTTTCCTCCCCTGGTACTCAGGTGCAACATTCCAGACACTTTACTAACACTCTCCCCACTTGGAGAGTCAGCGCCTTTAACCTCCTGTTTGGCCCAGTTTGCAATGTCTGTGGAAGATGAACAGGAATAGGGAGAACCAATGAGAGACTAGCTGGAGGTGTCTGGACGGGCAAATTTAACTCTCATTTCCCACCAGGAAGAGGAAATAACCAAAGGCTCAGCGTGCCGTGCCGGAACCAGATTAAGTCCTGAAGCCATACTGCGGTGTTGAGGCCAGCTCAAAAGAAAGCGAGTTGAAGAAAGGAGCTCAGGGGCACTGTAATTCACAAACCTGCAGAGTTATAAATGACAGCTATCGTCCAAAAATATACTGAAGTAAGGCTGCCAAGAGGATTTGAAAGCAGGGCAGAATTGCAGGAAACCGATTTCAGGAGGTAGACTGGAATTGCATTGAAAGCATAGGAAAAGAGGCAGAACGTCCACAATGATGCACTTGGCCAAAAAGGGCGTATGCGTTTTTTCCTGAATATATTCAGGAAAAAACGCATACGCCCTTTTTGGCCAAACAAGCAAGCTTGCAAAGGAAATCTGCACTACAATGAAGTCTCACTTCCCGCCGGTCAAAAGGGCCATCTGAAAAAAGTGTAAAATCCAGAAAGGCAGGACAGGCCATGGAGATCTGGGAGCCTTGTTATGCTGATGGGCGGGATGTAAATTGCCAACAGACACTCGGGAGAAGTGTATGGTGTTTCCTGAAACATCTAAAAAACAAAGCAACAGAGCCTAGGGCACTTCCACTTATGGTCCTATAGCTTAGGGAAATTAAAATCAAAAAGACACAGCCACCCCAAAGTTTGGGACGGCTCTGTTTACAAGAACCTCGTTTACGGTACAAGTTCAATATCACAGAAAGTGAAAAATGGATAAAGAAGTTGTGGTATTTACTTACAAAGCAATATCACTCAGCAATGAAATCTATGTCATCAGGCCCGTAGCAGCATAATGAGTGGATTCAGGTACGATGATTCTAACTGAAATAAGTCACACAGAAAAAGAAACATCATAAGTTATCACTAATACACGGAATGTAAACTTGGCTACACAGGAACTGAATTCCAAAACAGAACACGGTCTCAAATTTAGAAAACAAACTTATGCTTGCTTAAGGGGAAAGGTGAGTTGGGGTGCTGCATAAAACCAGAGATTGAAATGAGCACAGATAAAGTTCCTTAAGCCAAATATGGAATAGACAAGAGCTACTCCTTGCTCAACGAAATGGACTCAACACCCCATATTAAACGCCTAAGAATGTACCTGACTAGTAAGTATCTTAAAACCTATGGATTGCTATGTGTCCAAAAGAGAATCAAGCGTGTGTACAGGGGCATAAACGCAGCAGTGATAGGATTGGAGAGGTTCGGTGAGCAAATGAAGACCCTTTGAAGTCATATTGCATGGTACCCATTCCACAGGTTTCAACTACCCAGGTTTAAGGTATTCTTCCTTCAGCTAAAACATGCATGTGGAACCTAGAGTATGATCAACCATGTGATCGCGAGACGTGTTCAAATATGTCTCAGTTTTCGTACCCTGGTACTCGGGTGCAACATTTCAGACGCTTTACTAACACTCTCCCGACTTGGAGAGTCAGTCCCTTTAACCTCCTGTTTGGCCCAGTTTGCAATTTCTGCGGAAGATGAACAGGAATAGCGAGAACAAATGAGAGACTAGCTGGAGGTGTCTGGACGGGCAAATTTAACTCTCATTTCCTACCAGGAAGAGGAATTAAGCAAAGGCTCAGCGTGCCATGCCGGAACCAGATTAGGGCCTGAAGCCATCCTGCGGTGTTGCGGCCAGTTCACCAGAAAGCGAGTTGAAGAAAGGAGCTCAGGGGCACTGTAATTCACAAACCTGCAGAGTTATAAATGACAGCTATCGTCCAAAAATATACTGAAGTAAGGCTGCCAAGAGGACTTGAAAGCGGGGCAGAATTGCAGGAAACCGATTTCAGGAGGTAGACTGGAATTGCATTGAAAGCATAGGAAAAGAGGCAGAACGTCCACAATGATGCACTTGGCCAAAAAGGGCGTATGCGTTTTTTCCTGAATATATTCAGGAAAAAACGCATACGCCCTTTTTGGCCAACCAAGCAAACTTGCAAAGGAAATCTGCACTACAATGAAGTCTCACTTCCCCCAGGTCAAAAGGGCCATCTGAAAAAAGTGTAAAATCCAGAAAGGCAGGACAGGCCATGGAGAACTGGGAGCCTTGTTATGCTGATGGGCGGGATGTAAATTGCCAACAGACACTCGGGAGAAGTGTATGGTGATTCCTGAAACATCTAAAAAACAAAGCAACAGAGCCTAGGGCACTTCCACTTATGGTCCTATAGCTTAGGGAAATTAAAATCAAAAAGACACAGCCACCCCAAAATTTGGGACGCCTCTGTTTACAAGAACCTCGTTTACCGTACAAGTTCAATATCACTGAAAGTGAAAAATGGATAAAGAAGTTGTGGTACTTACGTACAATGCAGTATCACTCAGCAATGATATCTATGTCATCAGGCCTGTAGCAGCATAATGAGTGGATTCAGGTACGATGATTCTAACTGAAATAAGTCACACAGAAAAAGAAACATCATAAGATATCACTAATACATGGAATGTAAACTTGGCTACACAGGAACTGAATTCCAAAACAGAACAGGGTCTCAAGTTTAGAAAACCAACTTATGCTTGCTTAAGGGGAAAAGTGAGTTGGGGTGCTGCATAAAACCAGAGATTGAAATGAGCACAGATAAAGTTCCTTAAGCCAAATATGGAATAGACAAGAGCTACTCCTTGCTCAACGAAATGGACTCAACACCCCATATTAAACGCCTAAGAATGTACCTGACTAGTAAGTATCTTAAAACCTATGGATTGCTATGTCTCCAAAAGAGAACCAAGCGTGTGTTCAGGGGCATAAACGCAGCAGTGATAGGATTGGAGAGGTTCGGTGAGCAAATGAAGACCCTTTTAAGTCATATTGCATGGTACCCATTCCACGGGTCTCAACTCTCCAGGTTTAAGGTATTCTTCCTTCAGCTAAAACATGCAGGTGGAACCCAGAGTATGATCAACCGTGTGAACGGGAGACGTGTTCAAATATGTCTCAGTTTTCCTCCCCTGGTACTCGGGTGCAACATTCCAGACACTTTACTAACACTCTCCCCACTTGGAGAGTCAGCGCCTTTAACCTCCTGTTTGGCCCAGTTTGCAATGTCTGTGGAAGATGAACAGGAATAGGGAGAACCAATGAGAGACTAGCTGGAGGTGTCTGGACGGGCAAATTTAACTCTCATTTCCCACCAGGAAGAGGAAATAACCAAAGGCTCAGCGTGCCGTGCCGGAACCAGATTAAGTCCTGAAGCCATACTGCGGTGTTGAGGCCAGCTCAAAAGAAAGCGAGTTGAAGAAAGGAGCTCAGGGGCACTGTAATTCACAAACCTGCAGAGTTATAAATGACAGCTATCGTCCAAAAATATACTGAAGTAAGGCTGCCAAGAGGATTTGAAAGCAGGGCAGAATTGCAGGAAACCGATTTCAGGAGGTAGACTGGAATTGCATTGAAAGCATAGGAAAAGAGGCAGAACGTCCACAATGATGCACTTGGCCAAAAAGGGCGTATGCGTTTTTTCCTGAATATATTCAGGAAAAAACGCATACGCCCTTTTTGGCCAAACAAGCAAGCTTGCAAAGGAAATCTGCACTACAATGAAGTCTCACTTCCCGCCGGTCAAAAGGGCCATCTGAAAAAAGTGTAAAATCCAGAAAGGCAGGACAGGCCATGGAGATCTGGGAGCCTTGTTATGCTGATGGGCGGGATGTAAATTGCCAACAGACACTCGGGAGAAGTGTATGGTGTTTCCTGAAACATCTAAAAAACAAAGCAACAGAGCCTAGGGCACTTCCACTTATGGTCCTATAGCTTAGGGAAATTAAAATCAAAAAGACACAGCCACCCCAAAGTTTGGGACGGCTCTGTTTACAAGAACCTCGTTTACGGTACAAGTTCAATATCACAGAAAGTGAAAAATGGATAAAGAAGTTGTGGTATTTACTTACAAAGCAATATCACTCAGCAATGAAATCTATGTCATCAGGCCCGTAGCAGCATAATGAGTGGATTCAGGTACGATGATTCTAACTGAAATAAGTCACACAGAAAAAGAAACATCATAAGTTATCACTAATACACGGAATGTAAACTTGGCTACACAGGAACTGAATTCCAAAACAGAACACGGTCTCAAATTTAGAAAACAAACTTATGCTTGCTTAAGGGGAAAGGTGAGTTGGGGTGCTGCATAAAACCAGAGATTGAAATGAGCACAGATAAAGTTCCTTAAGCCAAATATGGAATAGACAAGAGCTACTCCTTGCTCAACGAAATGGACTCAACACCCCATATTAAACGCCTAAGAATGTACCTGACTAGTAAGTATCTTAAAACCTATGGATTGCTATGTGTCCAAAAGAGAATCAAGCGTGTGTACAGGGGCATAAACGCAGCAGTGATAGGATTGGAGAGGTTCGGTGAGCAAATGAAGACCCTTTGAAGTCATATTGCATGGTACCCATTCCACAGGTTTCAACTACCCAGGTTTAAGGTATTCTTCCTTCAGCTAAAACATGCATGTGGAACCTAGAGTATGATCAACCATGTGATCGCGAGACGTGTTCAAATATGTCTCAGTTTTCGTACCCTGGTACTCGGGTGCAACATTTCAGACGCTTTACTAACACTCTCCCGACTTGGAGAGTCAGTCCCTTTAACCTCCTGTTTGGCCCAGTTTGCAATTTCTGCGGAAGATGAACAGGAATAGCGAGAACAAATGAGAGACTAGCTGGAGGTGTCTGGACGGGCAAATTTAACTCTCATTTCCTACCAGGAAGAGGAATTAAGCAAAGGCTCAGCGTGCCATGCCGGAACCAGATTAGGGCCTGAAGCCATCCTGCGGTGTTGCGGCCAGTTCACCAGAAAGCGAGTTGAAGAAAGGAGCTCAGGGGCACTGTAATTCACAAACCTGCAGAGTTATAAATGACAGCTATCGTCCAAAAATATACTGAAGTAAGGCTGCCAAGAGGACTTGAAAGCGGGGCAGAATTGCAGGAAACCGATTTCAGGAGGTAGACTGGAATTGCATTGAAAGCATAGGAAAAGAGGCAGAACGTCCACAATGATGCACTTGGCCAAAAAGGGCGTATGCGTTTTTTCCTGAATATATTCAGGAAAAAACGCATACGCCCTTTTTGGCCAACCAAGCAAACTTGCAAAGGAAATCTGCACTACAATGAAGTCTCACTTCCCCCAGGTCAAAAGGGCCATCTGAAAAAAGTGTAAAATCCAGAAAGGCAGGACAGGCCATGGAGAACTGGGAGCCTTGTTATGCTGATGGGCGGGATGTAAATTGCCAACAGACACTCGGGAGAAGTGTATGGTGATTCCTGAAACATCTAAAAAACAAAGCAACAGAGCCTAGGGCACTTCCACTTATGGTCCTATAGCTTAGGGAAATTAAAATCAAAAAGACACAGCCACCCCAAAATTTGGGACGCCTCTGTTTACAAGAACCTCGTTTACCGTACAAGTTCAATATCACTGAAAGTGAAAAATGGATAAAGAAGTTGTGGTACTTACGTACAATGCAGTATCACTCAGCAATGATATCTATGTCATCAGGCCTGTAGCAGCATAATGAGTGGATTCAGGTACGATGATTCTAACTGAAATAAGTCACACAGAAAAAGAAACATCATAAGATATCACTAATACATGGAATGTAAACTTGGCTACACAGGAACTGAATTCCAAAACAGAACAGGGTCTCAAGTTTAGAAAACCAACTTATGCTTGCTTAAGGGGAAAAGTGAGTTGGGGTGCTGCATAAAACCAGAGATTGAAATGAGCACAGATAAAGTTCCTTAAGCCAAATATGGAATAGACAAGAGCTACTCCTTGCTCAACGAAATGGACTCAACACCCCATATTAAACGCCTAAGAATGTACCTGACTAGTAAGTATCTTAAAACCTATGGATTGCTATGTCTCCAAAAGAGAACCAAGCGTGTGTTCAGGGGCATAAACGCAGCAGTGATAGGATTGGAGAGGTTCGGTGAGCAAATGAAGACCCTTTTAAGTCATATTGCATGGTACCCATTCCACGGGTCTCAACTCTCCAGGTTTAAGGTATTCTTCCTTCAGCTAAAACATGCAGGTGGAACCCAGAGTATGATCAACCGTGTGAACGGGAGACGTGTTCAAATATGTCTCAGTTTTCCTCCCCTGGTACTCGGGTGCAACATTCCAGACACTTTACTAACACTCTCCCCACTTGGAGAGTCAGCGCCTTTAACCTCCTGTTTGGCCCAGTTTGCAATGTCTGTGGAAGATGAACAGGAATAGGGAGAACCAATGAGAGACTAGCTGGAGGTGTCTGGACGGGCAAATTTAACTCTCATTTCCCACCAGGAAGAGGAAATAACCAAAGGCTCAGCGTGCCGTGCCGGAACCAGATTAAGTCCTGAAGCCATACTGCGGTGTTGAGGCCAGCTCAAAAGAAAGCGAGTTGAAGAAAGGAGCTCAGGGGCACTGTAATTCACAAACCTGCAGAGTTATAAATGACAGCTATCGTCCAAAAATATACTGAAGTAAGGCTGCCAAGAGGATTTGAAAGCAGGGCAGAATTGCAGGAAACCGATTTCAGGAGGTAGACTGGAATTGCATTGAAAGCATAGGAAAAGAGGCAGAACGTCCACAATGATGCACTTGGCCAAAAAGGGCGTATGCGTTTTTTCCTGAATATATTCAGGAAAAAACGCATACGCCCTTTTTGGCCAAACAAGCAAGCTTGCAAAGGAAATCTGCACTACAATGAAGTCTCACTTCCCGCCGGTCAAAAGGGCCATCTGAAAAAAGTGTAAAATCCAGAAAGGCAGGACAGGCCATGGAGATCTGGGAGCCTTGTTATGCTGATGGGCGGGATGTAAATTGCCAACAGACACTCGGGAGAAGTGTATGGTGTTTCCTGAAACATCTAAAAAACAAAGCAACAGAGCCTAGGGCACTTCCACTTATGGTCCTATAGCTTAGGGAAATTAAAATCAAAAAGACACAGCCACCCCAAAGTTTGGGACGGCTCTGTTTACAAGAACCTCGTTTACAGTACAAGTTCAACATCGCAGAAAGTGAAAAATGGATAAAGAAGTTGTGGTATTTACTTACAAAGCAATATCACTCAGCAATGAAATCTATGTCATCAGGCCCGTAGCAGCATAATGAATGGATTCAGGTACGATGATTCTAACTGAAATAAGTCACACAGAAAAAGAAACATCATAAGTTATCACTAATACACGGAATGTAAACTTGGCTACACAGGAACTGAATTCCAAAACAGAACACGGTCTCAAATTTAGAAAACAAACTTATGCTTGCTTAAGGGAAAGGTGAGTTGGGGTGCTGCATAAAACCAGAGATTGAAATGAGCACAGATAAAGTTCCTTAAGCCAAATATGGAATAGACAAGAGCTACTCCTTGCTCAACGAAATGGACTCAACACCCCATATTAAACGCCTAAGAATGTACCTGACTAGTAAGTATCTTAAAACCTATGGATTGCTATGTGTCCAAAACAGAATCAAGCGTGTGTACAGGGGCATAAACGCAGCAGTGATAGGATTGGAGAGGTTCGGTGAGCAAATGAAGACCCTTTGAAGTCATATTGCATGGTACCCATTCCACAGGTTTCAACTACCCAGGTTTAAGGTATTCTTCCTTCAGCTAAAACATGCATGTGGAACCTAGACTATGATCAACCATGTGATCGCGAGACGTGTTCAAATATGTCTCAGTTTTCGTACCCTGGTACTCGGGTGCAACATTTCAGACGCTTTACTAACACTCTCCCGACTTGGAGAGTCAGTCCCTTTAACCTCCTGTTTGGCCCAGTTTGCAATTTCTGCGGAAGATGAACAGGAATAGCGAGAACCAATGAGAGACTAGCTGGAGGTGTCTGGACGGGCAAATTTAACTCTCATTTCCTACCAGGAAGAGGAATTAAGCAAAGGCTCAGCGTGCCATGCCGGAACCAGATTAGGGCCTGAAGCCATCCTGCGGTGTTGCGGCCAGTTCACCAGAAAGCGAGTTGAAGAAAGGAGCTCAGGGGCACTGTAATTCACAAACCTGCAGAGTTATAAATGACAGCTATCGCCCAAAAATATACTGAAGTAAGGCTGCCAAGAGGACTTGAAAGCGGGGCAGAATTGCAGGAAACCGATTTCAGGAGGTAGACTGGAATTGCATTGAAAGCATAGGAAAAGAGGCAGAACGTCCACAATGATGCACTTGGCCAAAAAGGGCGTATGCGTTTTTTCCTGAATATATTCAGGAAAAAACGCATACGCCCTTTTTGGCCAACCAAGCAAACTTGCAAAGGAAATCTGCACTACAATGAAGTCTCACTTCCCCCAGGTCAAAAGGGCCATCTGAAAAAAGTGTAAAATCCAGAAAGGCAGGACAGGCCATGGAGAACTGGGAGCCTTGTTATGCTGATGGGCTGGATGTAAATTGCCAACAGACACTCGGGAGAAGTGTATGGTGATTCCTGAAACATCTAAAAAACAAAGCAACAGAGCCTAGGGCACTTCCACTTATGGTCCTATAGCTTAGGGAAATTAAAATCAAAAAGACACAGCCACCCCAAAATTTGGGACGCCTCTGTTTACAAGAACCTCGTTTACCGTACAAGTTCAATATCACTGAAAGTGAAAAATGGATAAAGAAGTTGTGGTACTTACGTACAATGCAGTATCACTCAGCAATGATATCTATGTCATCAGGCCTGTAGCAGCATAATGAGTGCATTCAGGTACGATGATTCTAACTGAAATAAGTCACACAGAAAAAGAAACATCATAAGATATCACTAATACATGGAATGTAAACTTGGCTACACAGGAACTGAATTCCAAAACAGAACAGGGTCTCAAGTTTAGAAAACCAACTTATGCTTGCTTAAGGGGAAAAGTGAGTTGGGGTGCTGCATAAAACCAGAGATTGAAATGAGCACAGATAAAGTTCCTTAAGCCAAATATGGAATAGACAAGAGCTACTCCTTGCTCAACGAAATGGACTCAACACCCCATATTAAACGCCTAAGAATGTACCTGACTAGTAAGTATCTTAAAACCTATGGATTGCTATGTCTCCAAAAGAGAACCAAGCATGTGTTCAGGGGCATAAACGCAGCAGTGATAGGATTGGAGAGGTTCGGTGAGCAAATGAAGACCCTTTGAAGTCATATTGCATGGTACCCATTCCACGGGTCTCAACTCTCCAGGTTTAAGGTATTCTTCCTTCAGCTAAAACATGCATGTGGAACCCAGAGTATGATCAACCGTGTGAACGGGAGACGTGTTCAAATATGTCTCAGTTTTCCTCCCCTGGTACTCGGGTGCAACATTCCAGACACTTTACTAACACTCTCCCCACTTGGAGAGTCAGCGCCTTTAACCTCCTGTTTGGCCCAGTTTGCAATGTCTGCGGAAGATGAACAGGAATAGGGAGAACCAATGAGAGACTAGCTGGAGGTGTCTGGACGGGCAAATTTAACTCTCATTTCCCACCAGGAAGAGGAAATAACCAAAGGCTCAGCGTGCCGTGCCGGAACCAGATTAAGTCCTGAAGCCATACTGCGGTGTTGAGGCCAGCTCAAAAGAAAGCGAGTTGAACAAAGGAGCTCAGGGGCACTGTAATTCACAAACCTGCAGAGTTATAAATGACAGCTATCGTCCAAAAATATACTGAAGTAAGGCTGCCAAGAGGACTTGAAAGCGGGGCAGAATTGCAGGAAACCGATTTCAGGAGGTAGACTGGAATTGCATTGAAAGCATAGGAAAAGAGGCAGAACGTCCACAATGATGCACTTGGCCAAAAAGGGCGTATGCGTTTTTTCCTGAATATATTCAGGAAAAAACGCATACGCCCTTTTTGGCCAACCAAGCAAGCTTGCAAAGGAAATCTGCACTACAATGAAGTCTCACTTCCCGCCGGTCAAAAGGGCCATCTGAAAAAAGTGTAAAATCCAGAAAGGCAGGACAGGCCATGGAGATCTGGGAGCCTTGTTATGCTGATGGGCGGGATGTAAATTGCCAACAGACACTCGGGAGAAGTGTATGGTGTTTCCTGAAACATCTAAAAAACAAAGCAACAGAGCCTAGGGCACTTCCACTTATGGTCCTATAGCTTAGGGAAATTAAAATCAAAAAGACACAGCCACCCCAAAGTTTGGGACGGCTCTGTTTACAAGAACCTCGTTTACAGTACAAGTTCAACATCGCAGAAAGTGAAAAATGGATAAAGAAGTTGTGGTATTTACTTACAAAGCAATATCACTCAGCAATGAAATCTATGTCATCAGGCCCGTAGCAGCATAATGAGTGGATTCAGGTACGATGATTCTAACTGAAATAAGTCACACAGAAAAAGAAACATCATAAGTTATCACTAATACACGGAATGTAAACTTGGCTACACAGGAACTGAATTCCAAAACAGAACAGGGTCTCAAATTTAGAAAACCAACTTATGCTTGCTTAAGGGGAAAGGTGAGTTGGGGTGCTGCATAAAACCAGAGATTGAAATGAGCACAGATAAAGTTCCTTAAGCCAAATATGGAATAGACAAGTGCTACTCCTTGCTCAACGAAATGGACTCAACACCCCATATTAAATGCCTAAGAATGTACCTGACTAGTAAGTATCTTAAAACCTATGGATTGCTATGTCTCCAAAAGAGAACCAAGCGTGTGTACAGGGGCATAAAGGCAGCAGTGATAGGATTGGAGAGGTTCGGTGAGCAAATGAAGACCCTTTGAAGTCATATTGCATGGTACCCATTCCACGGGTCTCAACTCTCCAGGTTTAAGGTATTCTTCCTTCAGCTAAAACATGCATGTGGAACCCAGAGTATGATCAACCGTGTGAACGGGAGACGTGTTCAAATATGTCTCAGTTTTCCTCCCCTGGTACTCGGGTGCAACATTCCAGACGCTTTACTAACACTCTCCCACTTGGAGAGTCAGCGCCTTTAACCTCCTGTTTGGCCCAGTTTGCAATTTCTGCGGAAGATGAACAGGAATAGGGAGAACCAATGAGAGACTAGCTGGAGGTGTCTGGACGGGCAAATTTAACTCTCATTTCCCACCAGGAAGAGGAATTAACCAAAGGCTCAGTGTGCCGTGCCGGAACCAGATTAGGGCCTGAAGCCATCCTGCGGTGCTGCGGCCAGCTCAAAAGAAAGCGAGTTGAAGAAAGGAGCTCAGGGGCACTGTAATTCACAAACCTGCAAAGTTATAAATGACAGCTATCGTCCAAAAATATACTGAAGTAAGGCTGCCAAGAGGACTTGAGAGCGGGGCAGAATTGCAGGAAACCAATTTCAGAAGGTAGACTGGAATTGCATTGAAAGCATAGGAAAAGAGACAAAACGTCCACAATGATGCACTTGGCCAAAAAGGGCGTATGCGTTTTTTCCTGAATATATTCAGGAAAAAACGCATACGCCCTTTTTGGCCAACCAAGCAAACTTGCAAAGGAAATCTGCACTACAATGAAGTCTCACTTCCCCCAGGTCAAAAGGGCCATCTGAAAAAAGTGTAAAATCCAGAAAGGCAGGACAGGCCATGGAGAACTGGGAGCCTTGTTATGCTGATGGGCGGGATGTAAATTGCCAACAGACACTCGGGAGAAGTGTATGGTGATTCCTGAAACATCTAAAAAACAAAGCAACAGAGCCTAGGGCACTTCCACTTATGGTCCTATAGCTTAGGGAAATTAAAATCAAAAAGACACAGCCACCCCAAAATTTGGGACGCCTCTGTTTACAAGAACCTCGTTTACCGTACAAGTTCAATATCACTGAAAGTGAAAAATGGATAAAGAAGTTGTGGTACTTACGTACAATGCAGTATCACTCAGCAATGATATCTATGTCATCAGGCCTGTAGCAGCATAATGAGTGGATTCAGGTACGATGATTCTAACTGAAATAAGTCACACAGAAAAAGAAACATCATAAGATATCACTAATACATGGAATGTAAACTTGGCTACACAGGAACTGAATTCCAAAACAGAACAGGGTCTCAAGTTTAGAAAACCAACTTATGCTTGCTTAAGGGGAAAAGTGAGTTGGGGTGCTGCATAAAACCAGAGATTGAAATGAGCACAGATAAAGTTCCTTAAGCCAAATATGGAATAGACAAGAGCTACTCCTTGCTCAACGAAATGGACTCAACACCCCATATTAAACGCCTAAGAATGTACCTGACTAGTAAGTATCTTAAAACCTATGGATTGCTATGTCTCCAAAAGAGAACCAAGCGTGTGTTCAGGGGCATAAACGCAGCAGTGATAGGATTGGAGAGGTTCGGTGAGCAAATGAAGACCCTTTGAAGTCATATTGCATGGTACCCATTCCACAGGTTTCAACTACCCAGGTTTAAGGTATTCTTCCTTCAGCTAAAACATGCATGTGGAACCTAGAGTATGATCAACCATGTGATCGGGAGACGTGTTCAAATATGTCTCAGTTTTCGTACCCTGGTACTCGGGTGCAACATTTCAGACGCTTTACTAACACTCTCCCGACTTGGAGAGTCAGTCCCTTTAACCTCCTGTTTGGCCCAGTTTGCAATTTCTGCGGAAGATGAACAGGAATAGCGAGAACCAATGAGAGACTAGCTGGAGGTGTCTGGACGGGCAAATTTAACTCTCATTTCCTACCAGGAAGAGGAATTAAGCAAAGGCTCAGCGTGCCATGCCGGAACCAGATTAGGGCCTGAAGCCATCCTGCGGTGTTGCGGCCAGTTCACCAGAAAGCGAGTTGAAGAAAGGAGCTCAGGGGCACTGTAATTCACAAACCTGCAGAGTTATAAATGACACCTATCATCCAAAAATATACTGAAGTAAGGCTGCCAAGAGGACTTGAAAGCGGGGCAGAATTGCAGGAAACCGATTTCAGGAGGTAGACAGGAATTGCATTGAAAGCATAGGAAAAGAGGCAGAACGTCCACAATGATGCACTTGGCCAAAAAGGGCGTATGCGTTTTTTCCTGAATATATTCAGGAAAAAACGCATACGCCCTTTTTGGCCAACCAAGCATGCATGCAAAGGAAATCTGCACTACAATGAAGTCTCACTTCCCCCAGGTCAAAAGGGCCATCTGAAAAAAGTGTAAAATCCAGAAAGGCAGGACAGGCCATGGAGAACTGGGAGCCTTGTTATGCTGATGGGCGGGATGTAAATTGCCAACAGACACTCGGGAGAAGTGTATGGTGTTTCCTGAAACATCTAAAAAACAAAGCAACAGAGCCTAGGGCACTTCCACTTATGGTCCTATAGCTTAGGGAAATTAAAATCAAAAAGACACAGCCACCCCAAAGTTTGGGACGCCTCTGTTTACAAGAACCTCGTTTACCGTACAAGTTCAATATCACTGAAAGTGAAAAATGGATAAAGAAGTTGTGGTACTTACGTACAATGCAGTATCACTCAGCAATGAAATCTATGTCATCAGGCCCTTAGCAGCACAATGAGTGGATTCAGGTACGATGATTCTAACTGAAATAAGTCACACAGAAAAAGAAACATCATAAGATATCACTAATACACGGAATGTAAACTTGGCTACACAGGAACTGAATTCCAAAACAGAACAGGGTCTCAAATTTAGAAAACCAACTTATGCTTGCTTAAGGGGAAAGGTGAGTTGGGGTGCTGCATAAAACCAGAGATTGAAATGAGCACAGATAAAGTTCCTTAAGCCAAATATGGAATAGACAAGTGCTACTCCTTGCTCAACGAAATGGACTCAACACCCCATATTAAATGCCTAAGAATGTACCTGACTAGTAAGTATCTTAAAACCTATGGATTGCTATGTCTCCAAAAGAGAACCAAGCGTGTGTACAGGGGCATAAAGGCAGCAGTGATAGGATTGGAGAGGTTCGGTGAGCAAATGAAGACCCTTTGAAGTCATATTGCATGGTACCCATTCCACGGGTCTCAACTCTCCAGGTTTAAGGTATTCTTCCTTCAGCTAAAACATGCATGTGGAACCCAGAGTATGATCAACCGTGTGAACGGGAGACGTGTTCAAATATGTCTCAGTTTTCCTCCCCTGGTACTCGGGTGCAACATTCCAGACGCTTTACTAACACTCTCCCACTTGGAGAGTCAGCGCCTTTAACCTCCTGTTTGGCCCAGTTTGCAATGTCTGCGGAAGATGAACAGGAATAGGGAGAACCAATGAGAGACTAGCTGGAGGTGTCTGGACGGGCAAATTTAACTCTCATTTCCCACCAGGAAGAGGAATTAACCAAAGGCTCAGTGTGCCGTGCCGGAACCAGATTAGGGCCTGAAGCCATCCTGCGGTGCTGCGGCCAGCTCAAAAGAAAGCGAGTTGAAGAAAGGAGCTCAGGGGCACTGTAATTCACAAACCTGCAGAGTTATAAATGACAGCTATCGTCCAAAAATATACTGAAGTAAGGCTGCCAAGAGGACTTGAGAGCGGGGCAGAATTGCAGGAAACCAATTTCAGAAGGTAGACTGGAATTGCATTGAAAGCATAGGAAAAGAGACAAAACGTCCACAATGATGCACTTGGCCCAAAAGGGCGTATGCGTTTTTTCCTGAATATATTCAGGAAAAAACGCATACGCCCTTTTTGGCCAACCAAGCAAACTTGCAAAGGAAATCTGCACTACAATGAAGTCTCACTTCCGCCAGGTCAAAAGGGCCATCTGAAAAAAGTGTAAAATCCAGAAAGGCAGAACAGGCCATGGAGAACTCGGAGCCTTGTTATGCTGATGGGCGGGATGTAAATTGCCAACAGACACTTGGGAGAAGTGTATGGTGTTTCCTGAAACATCTAAAAAACAAAGCAACAGAGCCTAGGGCACTTCCACTTATGGTCCTATAGCTTAGGGAAATTAAAATCAAAAAGACACAGCCACCCCAAAGTTTGGGACGCCTCTGTTTACAAGAATCTAGTTTACAGTACAAGTTCAATATCACAGAAAGTGAAAAATGGATAAAGAACTTGTGGTACTTACGTAAAATGCAGTATCACTCAGCAATGATATCTATGTCATCAGGCCCGTAGCAGCATAATGAGTGGATTCAGGTACGATGATTCTAACTGAAATAAGTCACACAGAAAAAGAAACATCATAAGATATCACTAATACACGGAATGTAAACTTGGCTACACAGGAACTGAATTCCAAAACAGAACAGGGTCTCAAGTTTAGAAAACCAACTTATGCTTGCTTAAGGGGAAAGGTGAGTTGGGGTGCTGCATAAAACCAGAGATTGAAATGAGCACAGATAAAGTTCCTTAAGCCAAATATGGAATAGACAAGAGCTACTCCTTGCTCAACGAAATGGACTCAACACCCCATATTAAACGCCTAAGAATGTACCTGACTAGTAAGTATCTTAAAACCTATGGATTGCTATGTGTCCAAAAGAGAATCAAGCGTGTGTACAGGGGCATAAACGCAGCAGTGATAGGATTGGAGAGGTTCGGTGAGCAAATGAAGACCCTTTGAAGTCATATTGCATGGTACCCATTACACGGGTCTCCACTCTCCAGGTTTAAGGGATTCTTCCTTCAGCTAAAACATGCATGTGGAACCCAGAGTATGATCAACCGTGTGAACGGGAGACGTGTTCAAATATGTCTCAGTTTTCCTCCCCTGGTACTCGGGTGCAACATTCCAGACACTTTACTAACACTCTCCCCACTTGGAGAGTCAGCGCCTTTAACCTCCTGTTTGGCCCAGTTTGCAATTTCTGCGGAAGATGAACAGGAATAGGGAGAACCAATGAGAGACTAGCTGGAGGTGTCTGGATGGGCAAATTTAACTCTCATTTCCCACCAGGAAGAGGAAATAACCAAAGGCTCGGCGTGCCGTGCCGGAACCTCATTAGGGCCTGAAGCCATCCTGCGGTGTTGCGGCCAGCTCACAAGAAAGCGAGTTGAAGAAAGGAGCTCAGGGGCACTGTAATTCACAAACCTGCAGAGTTATAAATGACAGCTATCGTCCAAAAATATACTGAAGTAAGGCTGCCAAGAGGACTTGAAAGCGGGGCAGAATTGCAGGAAACCGATTTCAGGAGGTAGACTGGAATTGCATTGAAAGCATAGGAAAAGAGGCAGAACGTCCACAATGATGCACTTGGCCAAAAAGGGCGTATGCGTTTTTTCCTAAATATATTCAGGAAAAAACGCATACGCCCTTTTTGGCCAACCAAGCAAGCTTGCAAAGCAAATCTGCACTACAATGAAGTCTCACTTCCCCCCGGTCAAAAGGGCCATCTGAAAAAAGTGTAAAATCCAGAAAGGCAGGACAGGCCATGGAGAACTGGGAGCCTTGTTATGCTGATGGGTGGGATGTAAATTGCCAACAGCCACTCGGGAGAAGTGTATGGTGTTTCCTGAAACATCTAAAAAACAAAGCAACAGAGCCTAGGGCACTTCCACTTATGGTCCTATAGCTTAGGGAAATTAAGATCAAAAAGACACAGCCACTCCAAAGTTTGGGACGGCCCTGTTTACAAGAACCTTGTTCATGGTACAAGTTCAATATCGCAAAAAGAGAAAAATGGATAAAGAAGTTCTGATACTTACGTAGAATGCAATATCACTCAGCAATGAAATCTATGTCATCAGGCCCATAGCAGCATAATGAGTGGATTCAGGTATGATGATTCTAACTGAAATAAATCACACAGAAAAAGAAACATCATAAGATATCACTAATACACGGAATGTAAACTTGGCTACACAGGAACTGAATTACAAAACAGAAAAGGGTCTCAAATTTAGAAAACCAACTTATGCTTGCTTAAGGGGAAAGGTGAGTCGGGGTGCTGCATAAAACCAGAGATTGAAATGAGCACAGATAAAGTTCCTTAAGCCAAATATGTAATAGACAAGAGCTACTCCTTGCTCAATGAAATGGACTCAACATCCCATATTAAACTCCTAAGAATGTACCTGACTTGTAAGTATGTTAAAACCTATGGATTGTTATGTCTCCGAAAGAGAATCAAGCAAGTTTACAGGGGCATAAACGCATCAGTGATAGGATTGGAGAGGTACGGTGAGCAAATGAAGACCCTTTGAAGTCATATTGCATGGTACCCATTCCACGGGTCTGAACTCTCCAGGTTTAAGGGATTCTTCCTTCAGCTAAAACATGCATGTGGAACCCAGAGCATGATCAACCGTGTGATCGGGAGACGTGTTCAAATATGTCTCAGTTTTCGTCCCCTGGTCCTCGGGTGCAACATTCCAGATGCTTTACGAACACTCTACCAACTTGGAGAGTCAGTGCTTTTAACCTCCTGATTGGCCCAGTTTGCAATTTCTGCGGAAGATGAACAGGAATAGGGAGCACCAATGAGAGACTAGCTGGAGGTGTCTGGACGGGCAAATTTAACTCTCATTTCCCACCAGGAAGAGAAATTAACCAAAGGCTCAGCGTGCCGTGCCGGAACCAGATTAGGGCCTGAAGCCATCCTGCGGTGTTGCGGCCAGCTCACAAGAAAGCGAGTTGAAGAAAGGAGCTCAGGGGCACTGTAATTCACAAACCTGCAGACTTATAAATGACAGCTATGGTCCAAAAATATACTAAAGTAAGGCTGCCAAGAGGACTTGAAAGCGGGGCAGAATTGCAGGAAACCGATTTCAGGAGGTAGACTGGAATTGCATTGAAAGCATAGGAAAAGAGGCAGAACGTCCACAATGATGCACTTGGCCAAAAAGGGCGTATGCGTTTTTTCCTGAATATATTCAGGAAAAAACGCATACGCCCTTTTTGGCCAACCAAGCAAGCTTGCAAAGGAAATCTGCACTATAATGAAGTCTCACTTCCCCCCGGTTAAAAGGGTCATCTGAAAACAGTGTAAAATCCAGAAAGGCAGGACAGGCCATGGAGAACTGGGAGCCTTGTTATGCTGATGGGTGGGATGTAAATTGCCAACAGCCACTGGGGAGAAGGGTATGGTGTTTCCTGAAATATCTTAAAAAAAAAGCAACAGAGCCTAGGGCACTTCCACTTATGGTCCTATAGCTTAGGGAAATTAAAATCAAAAAGACACAGCCACCCCAAAGTTTGGGACGGCTCTGTTTACAAGAACCTCTTTTATGGTACAAGTTCGATATCGCAGAAAGAGAAAAATGGATAAAGAAATTGTGATACTTATGTACAATGCAATATCACTCAGCAATGAAATCTATGTCAACAGGCCCATAGCAGCATAACGAGTGGATTCAGGTATGATGATTCTAACTGAAATAAGTCACACAGAAAAACAAACATCATAAGATATCACTAATACACGGAATGTAAACTTGGCTACACAGGAACTGAATTACAAAACAGAACAGGGTCTCAAATTTAGAAAACCAACTTATGCTTGCTTAAGGAGAAAGGTGAGTCGGGGTGCTGCATAAAACCAGAGATTGAAATGAGCACAGATAAAGTTCCTTAAGCCAAATATGTAATAGACAAGAGCTACTCCTTGCTCAACGAAATGGACTCAACACCCCATATTAAACGCCTAAGAATGTACCTGACTAGTAAGTATCTTAAAACCTATGGATTCCTATGTCTGCGAAAGAGAATCAAGCATGTGTACAGGGGCATAAACACAACAGTGATAGGATTGGAGAGGTTCGGTGAGCAAATGAAGACCCTTTGAAGTCATATTGCATGGTACCCATTCCACGGGTCACAACTCTCCAGGTTTAAGGGATTCTTACTTCAGAGAAAACATGCATGTGGAACCCAGAGTATGATCCACCGTGTGATCGGGAGACGTGTTCAAATATGTCTCAGTTTTCGTCCCCTGGTACTCGGGTACAACATTCCAGATGCTTTACTAACACTCTCCCAACTTGGAGAGTCACTGCCTTTAACCTCCTGTTTGGCCCAGTTTGCAATGTCTGCGGAAGATGAAGAGGAACAGGGAGGACCAATGAGAGACTAGCTGGAGGTTTCTGGACGGGCAAATTTAAGTCTCATTTCCCACCAGGAAGAGGAATTAACCAAAGGCTCAGCGTGCCGTGCCGTAACCAGATTAGGGCCTGAAGCAATCCTGCGGTGTTGCGGCCAGCTCACAAGAAAGCGAGTTGAAGAAAGGAGCACAGGGGCATTGTCATTCACAAACCTGCAGACTTATAAATGACAGCTATGGTCCAAAAATATACTGAAGTAAGGCTGCCAAGAGGACTTGAAATCGGGGCAGAATTGCAGGAAACCGATTTCAGGAGGTAGACTGGAATTGCATTGAAAGCATAGGAAAAGAGGCAGAACGTCCACAATGATGCACTTGGCCAAAAAGGGCGTATGCGTTTTTTCCTAAATATATTCAGGAAAAAACGCATACGCCCTTTTTGGCCAACCAAGCAAGCTTGCAAAGGAAATCTGCACTATAATGAAGTCTCACGTCCCCCCGGTCAAAAGGGCCATCTGAAAAAAGTGTAAAATCCAGAAAGGAAGGACAGGCCATGGAGAACTGGGAGCCTTGTTATGCTGATGGGCGGGATGTAGATTGCCAGCAGCCACTCGGGAGAAGGGTATGGTGTTTCCAGAAATATCTAAAAAACAAAGCAACAGAGCCTAGGGCACTTCCACTTATGGTCCTATAGCTTAGGGAAATTAAAATCAAAAGTCACAGCCACCCCAAAGTTTGGGACGGCTCTGTTTACAAGAACCTCGTTTACGGTACAAGTTCAATATCGCAGAAAGTGAAAAATGGATAAAGAAGTTGTGGTACTTACGTACAATGCAATATCACTCAGCAATGAAATCTATGTCATCAGGCACATAGCAGCATCATGAGTGGATTCAGGTATGATGATTCTAACTGTAATAAGTCACACAGAAAACGAAACATCATAAGATATCACTAATACACGGAATGTAAATTTAGCTACACAGGAACTGAATTACAAAACAGAACAGGGTCTCAAATTTAGAAAACGAACTTATGCTTGCTTAAGGGAAAGGTGAGTCGAAGTGCTGCATAAAACCAGAGATTGAAATGAGCACAGATAAAGTTCCTTAAGCCAAATATGTAATAGACAAGAGCTACTCCTTGCTCAACGAAATGGACTCAACACCCCATATTAAACGCCTAAGAATGTACCTGACTAGTAAGTATCTGAAAACCTATGGATTGCTATGTCTGCGAAAGAGAATCAAGCATGTGTACAGGGGCATAAACACAACAGTGATAGGATTGGAGAGGTTCGGTGACCAAATGAAGACCCTTTGAAGTCATATTGCATGGTACCCATTCCACGGGTCTCAACTCTCCAGGTTTAAGGGATTCTTCCTTCAGCTAAAACATGCATGTGGAACCCAGAGTATGATCAACCGTGTGATCGGGAGACGTGTTCAAATATGTCTCAGTTTTCATCCCCTGGTACTCGGGGGGAACATTCCAGACGCTTTACGAACACTCTCCCGACTTGGAGAGTCAGTGCCTTTAACCTCCTGTTTGGTCCAGTTTGCAATTTCTGCGGAAGATGAACAGGAATAGGGAGAACCAATGAGAGACTAGCTGGAGGTGTCTGGACGGGCAAATTTAACTCTCATTTCCCACCAGGAAGAGGAATTAACCAAAGGCTCAGCGTGCCGTGCCGGAACCAGATTAGGGCCTGAAGCAATCCTGCGGTGTTTCGGCCAGCTCACAAGAAAGCGAGTTGAAGAAAGGAGCTCAGGGGCACTGTAATTCACAAAACTGCAGAGTTATAAATGACAGCTATCGTCCAAAAATATACTGAAGTAAGGCTGCCAAGAGCACTTGAAAGCGGGGCAGAATTGCAGGAAATCGATTTCAGGAGGTAGACTGGAACTGCATTTAAAGCATAGGAAAAGAGGCAGAACGTCCACAATGATGCACTTGGCCAAAAAGGGCATATGCGTTTTTTCCTGGGAAAAAACGCATACGCCCTTTTTGGCCAACCAAGCAAGCTTGCCAAGGAAATCTGCACTACAATGAAGTCTCACTTCCCCCCAGTCAAAAGGGCCATCTGAAAAAAGTGTAAAATCCAGAAAGGCAGGACAGGCCATGGAGAACTGGGAGCCTTGTTATGCTGATGGGCGGGATGTAGATTGCCAGCAGCCACTAGGGAGAAGGGTATGGTGTTTCCAGAAATATCTAAAAAACAAAGCAACAGAGCCTAGGGCACTTCCACTTATGGTCCTATAGCTTAGGGAAATTAAAATCAAAAAGTCACAGCCACCCCAAAGTTTGGGACGGCTCTGTTTACAAGAACCTCGTTTACGGTACAAGTTCAATATCACAGAAAGTGAAAAATGGATAAAGAAGTTGTGGTACTTACGTACAATGCAATATCACTCAGCAATGAAATCTATGTCATCAGGCCCGTAGCAGCATAATGAGTGGATTCAGGTACGATGATTCTAACTGAAATAAGTCACACAGAAAAAGAAACATCATAAGATATCACTAATACACGGAATGTAAACTTGGCTACAAAGGAACTAAATTCCAAAACAGAACAGGGTCTCAAATTTAGAAAACCAACTTATGCTTGCTTAAGGGGAATGGTGAGTTGGGGTGCTGCATAAAACCAGAGATTGAAATGAGCACAGATAAAGTTCCTTAAGCCAAATATGGAATAGACAAGAGCTACTCCTTGCTCAACGAAATGGACTCAACACCCCATATTAAACGCCTAAGAATGTACCTGACTAGTAAGTATCTTAAAACCTATGGATTGCTATGTGTCCAAAAGAGAATCAAGCGTGTGTACAGGGGCATAAACGCAGCAGTGATAGGATTGGAGAGGTTCGGTGAGCAAATGAAGACCCTTTGAAGTCATATTGCATGGTACCCATTACACGGGTCTCCACTCTCCAGGTTTAAGGTATTCTTCCTTCAGCTAAAACATGCATGTGGAACCCAGAGTATGATCAACCGTGTGAATGGGAGACGTGTTCAAATATGTCTCAGTTTTCCTCCCCTGGTACTCGGGTGCAACATTCCAGACGCTTTACTAACACTCTCCCCACTTGGAGAGTCAGCGCCTTTAACCTCCTGTTTGGCCCAGTTTGCAATTTCTGCGGAAGATGAACAGGAATAGGGAGAACCAATGAGAGACTAGCTGGAGGTGTCTGGATGGGCAAATTTAACTCTCATTTCCCACCAGGAAGAGGAAATAACCAAAGGCTCGGCGTGCCGTGCCGGAACCTCATTAGGGCCTGAAGCCATCCTGCGGTGTTGCGGCCAGCTCACAAGAAAGCGAGTTGAAGAAAGGAGCTCAGGGGCACTGTAATTCACAAACCTGCAGAGTTATAAATGACAGCTATCGTCCAAAAATATACTGAAGTAAGGCTGCCAAGAGGACTTGAAAGCGGGGCAGAATTGCAGGAAACCGATTTCAGGAGGTAGACTGGAATTGCATTGAAAGCATAGGAAAAGAGGCAGAACGTCCACAATGATGCACTTGGCCAAAAAGGGCGTATGCGTTTTTTCCTAAATATATTCAGGAAAAAACGCATACGCCCTTTTTGGCCAACCAAGCAAGCTTGCAAAGCAAATCTGCACTACAATGAAGTCTCACTTCCCCCCGGTCAAAAGGGCCATCTGAAAAAAGTGTAAAATCCAGAAAGGCAGGACAGGCCATGGAGAACTGGGAGCCTTGTTATGCTGATGGGTGGGATGTAAATTGCCAACAGCCACTCGGGAGAAGTGTATGGTGTTTCCTGAAACATCTAAAAAACAAAGCAACAGAGCCTAGTGCACTTCCACTTATGGTCCTATAGCTTAGGAAAATTAAAATCAAAAAGACACAGCCACTCCAAAATTTGGGACGGCCGTGTTTACAAGAACCTTGTTCATGGTACAAGTTCAATATCGCAAAAAGAGAAAAATGGATAAAGAAGTTCTGATACTTACGTAGAATGCAATAGCACTCAGCAATGAAATCTATGTCATCAGGCCCATAGCAGCATAATGAGTGGATTCAGGTATGATGATTCTAACTGAAATAAATCACACAGAAAAAGAAACATCATAAGATATCACTAATACACGGAATGTAAACTTGGCTACACAGGAACTGAATTACAAAACAGAAAAGGGTCTCAAATTTAGAAAACCAACTTATGCTTGCTTAAGGGGAAAGGTGAGTCGGGGTGCTGCATAAAACCAGAGATTGAAATGAGCACAGATAAAGTTCCTTAAGCCAAATATGTAATAGACAAGAGCTACTCCTTGCTCAATGAAATGGACTCAACATCCCATATTAAACTCCTAAGAATATACCTGACTTGTAAGTATGTTAAAACCTATGGATTGTTATGTCTCCGAAAGAGAATCAAGCAAGTTTACAGGGGCATAAACGCATCAGTGATAGGATTGGAGAGGTACGGTGAGCAAATGAAGACCCTTTGAAGTCATATTGCATGGTACCCATTCCACGGGTCTGAACTCTCCAGGTTTAAGGGATTCTTCCTTCAGCTAAAACATGCATGTGGAACCCAGAGCATGATCAACCGTGTGATCGGGAGACGTGTTCAAATATGTCTCAGTTTTCGTCCCCTGGTCCTCGGGTGCAACATTCCAGATGCTTTACGAACACTCTACCGACTTGGAGAGTCAGTGCTTTTAACCTCCTGATTGGCCCAGTTTGCAATTTCTGCGGAAGATGAACAGGAATAGGGAGCACCAATGAGAGACTAGCTGGAGGTGTCTGGACGGGCAAATTTAACTCTCATTTCCCACCAGGAAGAGAAATTAACCAAAGGCTCAGCGTGCCGTGCCGGAACCAGATTAGGGCCTGAAGCAATCCTGCGGTGTTGCGGCCAGCTCACAAGAAAGCGAGTTGAAGAAAGGAGCTCAGGGGCACTGTAATTCACAAACCTGCAGACTTATAAATGACAGCTATGGTCCAAAAATATACTGAAGTAAGGCTGCCAAGAGGACTTGAAAGCGGGGCAGAATTGCAGGAAACCGATTTCAGGAGGTAGACTGGAATTGCATTGAAAGCATAGGAAAAGAGGCAGAACGTCCACAATGATGCACTTGGCCAAAAAGGGCGTATGCGTTTTTTCCTGAATATATTCAGGAAAAAACGCATACGCCCTTTTTGGCCAACCAAGCAAGCTTGCAAAGGAAATCTGCACTATAATGAAGTCTCACTTCCCCCCGGTTAAAAGGGTCATCTGAAAACAGTGTAAAATCCAGAAAGGCAGGACAGGCCATGGAGAACTGGGAGCCTTGTTATGCTGATGGGTGGGATGTAAATTGCCAACAGCCACTGGGGAGAAGGGTATGGTGTTTCCTGAAATATCTAAAAAAAAAAGCAACAGAGCCTAGGGCACTTCCACTTATGGTCCTATAGCTTAGGGAAAGTAAAATCAAAAAGACACAGCCACCCCAAAGTTTGGGACGGCCCTGTTTACAAGAACCTTGTTCATGGTACAAGTTCAATATCGCAAAAAGAGAAAAATGGATAAAGAAGTTCTGATACTTACGTACAATGCAATATCACTCAGCAATGAAATCTATGTCACCAGGCCCATAGCAGCATAATGAGTGGATTCAGGTATGATGATTCTAACTGAAATAAGTCACACAGAAAAAGAAACATCATAAGATATCACTAATACATGGCATGTAAACTTGGCTACACAGGAACTGAATTACAAAACAGAACATGGTCTCAAATTTAGAAAACCAACTTATGCTTGCTTAAGGGGAAAGGTGAGTTGGGGTGCTGCATAAAACCAGAGATTGAAATGAGCACAGATAACGTTCCTTAAGCCAAATATGTAATAGACAAGAGCTACTCCTTGCTCAACGAAATGGACTCAACACCCCATATTAAACGCCTAAGAATGTACCTGACTAGTAAGTATCTTAAAACCTATGGATTGCTATGTCTGCGAAAGAGAATCAAGCATGTGTACAGGGGCATAAACACAACAGTGATAGGATTGGAGAGGTTCGGTGAGCAAATGAAGACCCTTTGAAATCATATTGCATGGTACCCATTCCACGGGTCACAACTCTCCAGGTTTAAGGGATTCTTCCTTCAGCTAAAACATGCATGTGGAACCCAGAGTATGATCCACCGTGTGATCGGGAGACGTGTTCAAATATGTCTCAGTTTTCGTCCCCTGGTACTCGGGTGCAACATTCCAGATGCTTTACTAACAATCTCCCCACTTAGAGAGTCAGTGTCTTTAACCTCCTGTTTGGCCCAGTTTGCAATTTCTGCGGAAGATGAACAGGAATAGGGAGCACCAATGAGAGACTAGCTGGAGGTGTCTGGACGGGCAAATTTAACTCTCATTTCCCACCAGGAAGAGGAAATAACCAAAGGCTCAGCGTGCCGTGCCGGAACCAGATTAGGGCCTGAAGCCATCCTGCGGTGTTGCGGCCAGCTCACAAGAAAGCGAGTTGAAGAAAGGAGCTCAGGGGCACTGTAATTCACAAACCTGCAGACTTATAAATGACAGCTATCGTCCAAAAATATACTGAAGTAAGGCTGCCAAGAGGACTTGAAAGCGGGGCAGAATTGCAGGAAACCGATTTCAGGAGGTAGACTGGAATTGCATTTAAAGCATACGAAAAGAGGCTGAATGTCCACAATGATGCACTTGGCCAAAAAGGGCGTATGTGTTTTTTCCTGGGAAAAAATGCATACGACCTTTTTGGCCAACCAAGAAATCTTGCAAAGGAAATCTGCACTACAATGAAGTCTCACTTCCCCCCGGTCAAAAGGGCCATCTGAAAAAACTGTAAAATCCAGAAAGGCAGGACAGGCCATGGAGAACTGGGAGCCTTTTTATGCTGATGGGTGGGATGTAAATTGCCAACAGCCACTCGGGAGAAGTGTATGGTGTGTCCTGAAACATCTAAAAAACAAAGCAACAGAGCCTAGGGCACTTCCACTTATGGTCCTATAGCTTAGGGAAATTAAGATCAAAAAGACACAGCCACTCCAAAGTTTGGGACGGCCCTGTTTACAAGAACCTTGTTCATGGTACAAGTTCAATATCGCAAAAAGAGAAAAATGGATAAAGAAGTTCTGATACTTACGTAGAATGCAATATCACTCAGCAATGAAATCTATGTCATCAGGCCCATAGCAGCATAATGAGTGGATTCAGGTATGATGATTCTAACTGAAATAAATCACACAGAAAAAGAAACATCATAAGATATCACTAATACACGAAATGTAAACTTGGCTACACAGGAACTGAATTACAAAACAGAAAAGGGTCTCAAATTTAGAAAACCAACTTATGCTTGCTTAAGGGGAAAGGTGAGTCGGGGTGCTGCATAAAACCAGAGATTGAAATGAGCACAGATAAAGTTCCTTAAACCAAATATGTAATAGACAAGAGCTACTCCTTGCTCAACGAAATGGACTCAACACCCCATATTAAACGCCTAAGAATGTACCTGACTAGTAAGTATCTTAAAACCTATGGATTTCTATGTCTCCGAAAGAGAATCAAGCATGTGTACAGGGGCATAAACACAACAGTGATAGGATTGGAGAGGTTCGGTGAGCAAATGAAGACCCTTTGAAGTCATATTGCATGGTACCCATTCCACGGGTCACAACTCTCCAGGTTTAAGGGATTCTTCCTTCAGCTAAAACATGCATGTGGAACCCAGAGTATGATCAACCGTGTGATCGGGAGACGTGTTCAAATATGTCTCAGTTTTCGTCCCTTGGTACTCGGGTGCAACATTCCAGACGCTTTACTAACACTCTCCCCACTTAGAGAGTCAGTGTCTTTAACCTCCTGTTTGGCCCAGTTTGCAATTCCTGCGGAAGATGAACAGGAATAGGGAGCACCAATGAGAGACTAGCTGGAGGTGTCTGGACGGGCAAATTTAACTCTCATTTCCCACCAGGAAGAGGAATTAACCAAAGGCTCAGCGTGCCGTGCCGGAACCAGATTAGGGCCTGAAGCAATCCTGCGGTGTTGCGGCCAGCTCACAAGAAAGTGAGTTGAAGAAAGGAGCTCAGGGGCACTGTAATTCACAAACCTGCAGACTTATAAATGACAGCTATCGTCCAAAAATATACTGAAGTAAGGCTGCCAAGAGGACTTGAAAGCGGAGCAGAATTGCAGGAAACCAATTTCAGGAGGTAGACTGGAATTGCATTTAAAGCATACGAAAAGAGGCTGAATGTCCACAATGATGCACTTGGCCAAAAAGGGCATATGCGTTTTTTCCTGGGAAAAAATGCATACGCCCTTTTTGGCCAACAAAGCAAGCTTGCAAAGGAAATCTGCACTACAATGAAGTCTCACTTCCCCCCGGTCAAAAGGGCCATCTGAAAAAAGTGTAAAATCCAGAAAGGCAGGACAGGCCATGGAGAACTGGGAGCCTTGTTATGCTGATGGGTGGGATGTAAATTGCCAAAAGCCACTGGGGAGAAGGGTATGGTGTTTCCTGAAATATCTAAAAAACAAAGCAACAGAGCCTAGGGCACTTCCACTTATGGTCCTATAGCTTAGGGAAATTAAAATCAAAAAGACACAGCCACCCCAAAGTTTGGGACGGCTCTGTTTACAAGAACCTCTTTTATGGTACAAGTTCGATATCGCAGAAAGAGAAAAATGGATAAAGAAATTGTGATACTTATGTACAATGCAATATCACTCAGCAATGAAATCTATGTCAACAGGCCCATAGCAGCATAACGAGTGGATTCAGGTATGATGATTCTAACTGAAATAAGTCACACAGAAAAACAAACATCATAAGATATCACTAATACACGGAATGTAAACTTGGCTACACAGGAACTGAATTACAAAACAGAACAGGGTCTCAAATTTAGAAAACCAACTTATGCTTGCTTAAGGAGAAAGGTGAGTCGGGGTGCTGCATAAAACCAGAGATTGAAATGAGCACAGATAAAGTTCCTTAAGCCAAATATGTAATAGACAAGAGCTACTCCTTGCTCAACGAAATGGACTCAACACCCCATATTAAACGCCTAAGAATGTACCTGACTAGTAAGTATCTTAAAACCTATGGATTCCTATGTCTGCGAAAGAGAATCAAGCATGTGTACAGGGGCATAAACACAACAGTGATAGGATTGGAGAGGTTCGGTGAGCAAATGAAGACCCTTTGAAGTCATATTGCATGGTACCCATTCCACGGGTCACAACTCTCCAGGTTTAAGGGATTCTTACTTCAGCGAAAACATGCATGTGGAACCCAGAGTATGATCCACCGTGTGATCGGGAGACGTGTTCAAATATGTCTCAGTTTTCGTCCCCTGGTACTCGGGTACAACATTCCAGATGCTTTACTAACACTCTCCCAACTTGGAGAGTCACTGCCTTTAACCTCCTGTTTGGCCCAGTTTGCAATGTCTGCGGAAGATGAAGAGGAACAGGGAGGACCAATGAGAGACTAGCTGGAGGTTTCTGGACGGGCAAATTTTAGTCTCATTTCCCACCAGGAAGAGGAATTAACCAAAGGCTCAGCGTGCCGTGCCGTAACCAGATTAGGGCCTGAAGCAATCCTGCGGTGTTGCGGCCAGCTCACAAGAAAGCGAGTTGAAGAAAGGAGCACAGGGGCATTGTCATTCACAAACCTGCAGACTTATAAATGACAGCTATGGTCCAAAAATATACTGAAGTAAGGCTGCCAAGAGGACTTGAAAGCGGGGCAGAATTGCAGGAAACCGATTTCAGGAGGTAGACTGGAACTGCATTTAAAGCATAGGAAAAGAGGCAGAACGTCCACAATGATGCACTTGGCCAAAAAGGGCATATGCGTTTTTTCCTGGGAAAAAACGCATACGCCCTTTTTGGCCAACCAAGCAAGCTTGCAAAGGAAATCTGCACTACAATGAAGTCTCACTTCCCCCCAGTCAAAAGGGCCATCTGAAAAAAGTGTAAAATCCAGAAAGCCAGGACAGGCCATGGAGAACTGGGAGCCTTGTTATGCTGATGGGCGGGATGTAGATTGCCAGCAGCCACTAGGGAGAAGGGTATGGTGTTTCCAGAAATATCTAAAAAACAAAGCAACAGAGCCTAGGGCACTTCCACTTATGGTCCTATAGCTTAGGGAAATTAAAATCAAAAAGACACAGCCACCCCATAGTTTGGGACGGATGTGTTTACAAGAACCTCGTTTATAGTACAAGTTCAACATCGCAGAAAGTGAAAAATGGATAAAGAAGTTGTGGTATTTACTTACAAAGCAATATCACTCAGCAATGAAATCTATGTCATCAGGCCCGTAGCAACATAATGAGTGGATTCAGGTACGATGATTCTAACTGAAATAAGTCACACAGAAAAAGAAACATCATAAGTTATCACTAATACACGGAATGTAAACTTGGCTACACAGGAACTGAATTCCAAAACAGAACAGGGTCTCAAATTTAGAAAACCAACTTATGCTTGCTTAAGGGTAAAGGTGAGTTGGGGTGCTGCATAAAACCAGAGATTGAAATGAGCACAGATAAAGTTCCTTAAGCCAAATATGGAATAGACAAGTGCTACTCCTTGCTCAACGAAATGGACTCAACACCCCATATTAAATGCCTAAGAATGTACCTGACTAGTAAGTATCTTAAAACCTATGGATTGCTATGTCTCCAAAAGAGAACCAAGCGTGTGTACAGGGGCATAAAGGCAGCAGTGATAGGATTGGAGAGGTTCGGTGAGCAAATGAAGACCCTTTGAAGTCATATTGCATGGTACCCATTCCACGGGTCTCAACTCTCCAGGTTTAAGGGATTCTTCCTTCAGCTAAAACATGCATGTGGAACCCAGAGTATGATCAACCGTGTGAATGGGAGACGTGTTCAAATATGTCTCAGTTTTCCTCCCCTGGTACTCGGGTGCAACATTCCAGACGCTTTACTAACACTCTCCCACTTGGAGAGTCAGCGCCTTTAACCTCCTGTTTGGCCCAGTTTGCAATTTCTGTGGAAGATGAACAGGAATAGGGAGAACCAATGAGAGACTAGCTGGAGGTGTCTGGACGGGCAAATTTAACTCTCATTTCCCACCAGGAAGAGGAATTAACCAAAGGCTCAGTGTGCCGTGCCGGAACCAGATTAGGGCCTGAAGCCATCCTGCGGTGTTGCGGCCAGCTCAAAAGAAAGCGAGTTGAAGAAAGGAGCTCAGGGGCACTGTAATTCACAAACCTGCAGAGTTATAAATGACAGCTATCGTCCAAAAATATACTGAAGTAAGGCTGCCAAGAGGACTTGAGAGCGGGGCAGAATTGCAGGAAACCGATTTCAGGAGGTAGACTGGAATTGCATTGAAAGCATAGGGAAAGAGGCAGAACGTCCACAATGATGCACTTGGCCCAAAAGGGCATATGCATTTTTTCCTGAATATATTCAGGAAAAAACGCATACGCCCTTTTTGGCCAACCAAGCAAACTTGCAAAGGAAATCTGCACTACAATGAAGTCTCACTTCCGCCAGGTCGAAAGGGCCATCTGAAAAAAGTGTGAAATCCAGAAAGGCAGGACAGGCCATGGAGAACTCGGAGCCTTCTTATGCTGATGGGCGGGATGTAAATTGCCAACAGACACTTGGGAGAAGTGTATGGTGTTTCCTGAAACATCTAAAAAACAAAGCAACAGAGCCTAGGGCACTTCCACTTATGGTCCTATAGCTTAGGGAAATTAAAATCAAAAAGACACAGCCACCCCAAAGTTTGGGACGCCTCTGTTTACAAGAATCTAGTTTACAGTACAAGTTCAATATCACAGAAAGTGAAAAATGGATAAAGAACTTGTGGTACTTACGTAAAATGCAGTATCACTCAGCAATGATATCTATGTCATCAGGCCCGTAGCAGCATAATGAGTGGATTCAGGTACGATGATTCTAACTGAAATAAGTCACACAGAAAAAGAAACATCATAAGATATCACTAATACACGGAATGTAAACTTGGCTACACAGGAACTGAATTCCAAAACAGAACAGGGTCTCAAGTTTAGAAAACCAACTTATGCTTGCTTAAGGGGAAAGGTGAGTTGGGGTGCTGCATAAAACCAGAGATTGAAATGAGCACAGATAAAATTCCTTAAGCCAAATATGGAATAGACAAGAGCTACTCCTTGCTCAACGAAATGGACTCAACACCCCATATTAAACGCCTAAGAATGTACCTGACTAGTAAGTATCTTAAAACCTATGGATTGCTATGTGTCCAAAAGAGAATCAAGCGTGTGTACAGGGGCATAAACGCAGCAGTGATAGGATTGGAGAGGTTCGGTGAGCAAATGAAGACCCTTTGAAGTCATATTGCATGGTACCCATTACACGGGTCTCCACTCTCCAGGTTTAAGGTATTCTTCCTTCAGCTAAAACATGCATGTGGAACCCAGAGTATGATCAACCGTGTGAACGGGAGACGTGTTCAAATATGTCTCAGTTTTCCTCCCCTGGTACTCGGGTGCAACATTCCAGACGCTTTACTAACACTCTCCCCACTTAGAGAGTCAGCGCCTTTAACCTCCTGTTTGGCCCAGTTTGCAATTTCTGCGGAAGATGAACAGGAATAGGGAGAACCAATGAGAGACTAGCTGGAGGTGTCTGGATGGGCAAATTTAACTCTCATTTCCCACCAGGAAGAGGAAATAACCAAAGGCTCGGCGTGCCGTGCCGGAACCAGATTAGGGCCTGAAGCCATCCTGCGGTGTTGCGGCCAGCTCACAAGAAAACGAGTTGAAGAAAGGAGCTCAGGGGCACTGTAATTCACAAACCTGCAGAGTTATAAATGACAGCTATCGTCCAAAAATATACTGAAGTAAGGCTGCCAAGAGGACTTGAAAGCGGGGCAGAATTGCAGGAAACCGATTTCAGGAGGTAGACTGGAATTGCATTGAAAGCATAGGAAAAGAGGCAGAACGTCCACAATGATGCACTTGGCCAAAAAGGGCGTATGCGTTTTTTCCTGAATATATTCAGGAAAAAACGCATACGCCCTTTTTGGCCAACCAAGCAAGCTTGCAAAGGAAATCTGCACTACAATGAAGTCTCACTTCCCCCCGGTCAAAAGGGCCATCTGAAAAAAGTGTAAAATCCAGAAAGGCAGGACAGGCCATGGAGAACTGGGAGCCTTGTTATGCTGATGGGCGGGATGTAAATTGCCAACAGACACTCGGGAGAAGTGTATGGTGTTTCCTGAAACATCTAAAAAACAAAGCAACAGAGCCTAGGGCACTTCCACTTATGGTCCTATAGCTTAGGGAAATTAAAATCAAAAAGACACAGCCACCCCAAAGTTTGGGACGCCTCTGTTTACAAGAACCTCGTTTACCGTACAAGTTCAATATCACTGAAAGTGAAAAATGGATAAAGAAGTTGTGGTAGTTACGTACAATGCAGTATCACTCAGCAATGAAATCTATGTCATCAGGTCCTTAGCAGCACAATGAGTGGATTCAGGTACGATGATTCTAACTGAAATAAGTCACACAGAAAAAGAAACATCATAAGTTATCACTAATACACGGAATGTAAACTTGGCTACACAGGAACTGAATTCCAAAACAGAACAGGATCTCAAATTTAGAAAACCAACTTATGCTTGCTTAAGGGGAAAGGTGATTTGGGGTGCTGCATAAAACCAGAGATTGAAATGAGCACAGATAAAGTTCCTTAAGCCAAATATGGAATAGAAAATAGCTACTCCTTACTCAACGAAATGAACTCAACACCGCATATTAAACGCCTAACAATGTACCTGACTAGTAAGTATCTTAAAACCTATGGATTGCTATGTCTCCAAAGGAGAATCAAGCGTGTATACAGGGGCATAAACGCAGCAGTGATAGGATTGGAGAGGTTCGGTGAGCAAATGAAGACCCTTTGAAGTCATATTGCATGGTACCCATTCCACGGGTCTCAACTCTCCAGGTTTAAGGTATTCTTCCTTCAGCTAACACATGCATGTGGAACCCAGAGTATGATCAACCGTGTCAACGGGAGACGTGTTCAAATATGTCTCAGTTTTCCTCCCCTGGTACTCGGGTGCAACATTCCAAACGCTTTACTAACACTCTCCCCACTTGGAGAGTCAGCGCCTTTAACCTCCTGTTTGGCCCAGTTTGCAATTTCTGTGGAAGATGAACAGGAATAGCGAGAACCAATGAGAGACTAGCTGGAGGTGTCTGGACGGGCAAATTTAACTCTCATTTCCCACCAGGAAGAGCAATTAACCAAAGGCTCAGCGTGCCGTGCCGGAACCAGATTAGGGCCTGAAGCCATCCTGCGGTGTTGCGGCCAGCTCACAAGAAAGTGAGTTGAAGAAAGGAGCTCAGGGGCACTGTAATTCACAAACCTGCAGACTTATAAATGACAGCTATCGTCCAAAAATATACTGAAGTAAGGCTGCCAAGAGGACTTGAAAGCGGAGCAGAATTGCAGGAAACCAATTTCAGGAGGTAGACTGGAATTGCATTTAAAGCATACGAAAAGAGGCTGAATGTCCACAATGATGCACTTGGCCAAAAAGGGCATATGCGTTTTTTCCTGGGAAAAAATGCATACGCCCTTTTTGGCCAACAAAGCAAGCTTGCAAAGGAAATCTGCACTACAATGAAGTCTCACTTCCCCCCGGTCAAAAGGGCCATCTGAAAAAAGTGTAAAATCCAGAAAGGCAGGACAGGCCATGGAGAACTGGGAGCCTTGTTATGCTGATGTGTGGGATGTAAATTGCCAAAAGCCACTGGGGAGAAGGGTATGGTGTTTCCTGAAATATCTAAAAAACAAAGCAACAGAGCCTAGGGCACTTCCACTTATGGTCCTATAGCTTAGGGAAATTAAAATCAAAAAGACACAGCCACCCCAAAGTTTGGGACGGCTCTGTTTACAAGAACCTCTTTTATGGTACAAGTTCGATATCGCAGAAAGAAAAAATGGATAAAGAAATTGTGATACTTATGTACAATGCAATATCACTCAGCAATGAAATCTATGTCAACAGGCCCATAGCAGCATAACGAGTGGATTCAGGTATGATGATTCTAACTGAAATAAGTCACACAGAAAAACAAACATCATAAGATATCACTAATACACGGAATGTAAACTTGGCTACACAGGAACTGAATTACAAAACAGAACAGGGTCTCAAATTTAGAAAACCAACTTATGCTTGCTTAAGGAGAAAGGTGAGTCGGGGTGCTGCATAAAACCAGAGATTGAAATGAGCACAGATAAAGTTCCTTAAGCCAAATATGTAATAGACAAGAGCTACTCCTTGCTCAACGAAATGGACTCAACACCCCATATTAAACGCCTAAGAATGTACCTGACTAGTAAGTATCTTAAAACCTATGGATTCCTATGTCTGTGAAAGAGAATCAAGCATGTGTACAGGGGCATAAACACAACAGTGATAGGATTGGAGAGGTTCGGTGAGCAAATGAAGACCCTTTGAAGTCATATTGCATGGTACCCATTCCACGGGTCACAACTCTCCAGGTTTAAGGGATTCTTACTTCAGCGAAAACATGCATGTGGAACCCAGAGTATGATCCACCGTGTGATCGGGAGACGTGTTCAAATATGTCTCAGTTTTCGTCCCCTGGTACTCGGGTACAACATTCCAGATGCTTTACTAACACTCTCCCAACTTGGAGAGTCACTGCCTTTAACCTCCTGTTTGGCCCAGTTTGCAATGTCTGCGGAAGATGAAGAGGAACAGGGAGGACCAATGAGAGACTAGCTGGAGGTTTCTGGACGGGCAAATTTAAGTCTCATTTCCCACCAGGAAGAGGAATTAACCAAAGGCTCAGCGTGCCGTGCCGTAACCAGATTAGGGCCTGAAGCAATCCTGCGGTGTTGCGGCCAGCTCACAAGAAAGCGAGTTGAAGAAAGGAGCACAGGGGCATTGTCATTCACAAACCTGCAGACTTATAAATGACAGCTATGGTCCAAAAATATACTGAAGTAAGGCTGCCAAGAGGACTTGAAATCGGGGCAGAATTGCAGGAAACCGATTTCAGGAGGTAGACTGGAATTGCATTGAAAGCATAGGAAAAGAGGCAGAACGTCCACAATGATGCACTTGGCCCAAAAGGGCGTATGCATTTTTTCCTGAATATATTCAGGAAAAAACGCATACGCCCTTTTTGGCCAACCAAGCAAACTTGCAAAGGAAATCTGCACTACAATGAAGTCTCACTTCCGCCAGGTCGAAAGGGCCATCTGAAAAAAGTGTAAAATCCAGAAAGGCAGGACAGGCCATGGAGAACTCGGAGCCTTCTTATGCTGATGGGCGGGATGTAAATTGCCAACAGACACTTGGGAAAAGTGTATGGTGTTTCCTGAAACATCTAAAAAACAAAGCAACAGAGCCTAGGGCACTTCCACTTATGGTCCTATAGCTTAGGGAAATTAAAATCAAAAAGACACAGCCACCCCAAAGTTTGGGACGCCTCTGTTTACAAGAATCTAGTTTACAGTACAAGTTCAATATCACAGAAAGTGAAAAATGGATAAAGAACTTGTGGTACTTACGTAAAATGCAGTATCACTCAGCAATGATATCTATGTCATCAGGCCCGTAGCAGCATAATGAGTGGATTCAGGTACGATGATTCTAACTGAAATAAGTCACACAGAAAAAGAAACATCATAAGATATCACTAATACACGGAATGTAAACTTGGCTACACAGGAACTGAATTCCAAAACAGAACAGGGTCTCAAGTTTAGAAAACCAACTTATGCTTGCTTAAGGGGAAAGGTGAGTTGGGGTGCTGCATAAAACCAGAGATTGAAATGAGCACAGATAAAGTTCCTTAAGCCAAATATGGAATAGACAAGAGCTACTCCTTGCTCAACGAAATGGACTCAACACCCCATATTAAACGCCTAAGAATGTACCTGACTAGTAAGTATCTGAAAACCTATGGATTGCTATGTCTGCGAAAGAGAATCAAGCATGTGTACAGGGGCATAAACACAACAGTGATAGGATTGGAGAGGTTCGGTGAGCAAATGAAGACCCTTTGAAGTCATATTGCATGGTACCCATTCCACGGGTCTCAACTCTCCAGGTTTAAGGGATTCTTCCTTCAGCTAAAACATGCATGTGGAACCCAGAGTATGATCAACCGTGTGATCGGGAGACGTGTTCAAATATGTCTCAGTTTTCATCCCCTGGTACTCGGGGGGAACATTCCAGACGCTTTACGAACACTCTCCCGACTTGGAGAGTCAGTGCCTTTAACCTCCTGTTTGGTCCAGTTTGCAATTTCTGCGGAAGATGAACAGGAATAGGGAGCACCAATGAGAGACTAGCTGGAGGTGTCTGGACGGGCAAATTTAACTCTCATTTCCCACCAGGAAGAGGAAATAACCAAAGGCTCAGCGTGCCGTGCCGGAACCAGATTAGGGCCTGAAGCCATCCTGCGGTGTTGCGGCCAGCTCACAAGAAAGCGAGTTGAAGAAAGGAGCTCAGGGGCACTGTAATTCACAAACCTGCAGACTTATAAATGACAGCTATCGTCCAAAAATATACTGAAGTAAGGCTGCCAAGAGGACTTGAAAGCGGGGCAGAATTGCAGGAAACCGATTTCAGGAGGTAGACTGGAATTGCATTTAAAGCATACGAAAAGAGGCTGAATGTCCACAATGATGCACTTGGCCAAAAAGGGCGTATGTGTTTTTTCCTGGGAAAAAATGCATACGACCTTTTTGGCCAACCAAGAAATCTTGCAAAGGAAATCTGCACTACAATGAAGTCTCACTTCCCCCCGGTCAAAAGGGCCATCTGAAAAAACTGTAAAATCCAGAAAGGCAGGACAGGCCATGGAGAACTGGGAGCCTTTTTATGCTGATGGGTGGGATGTAAATTGCCAACAGCCACTCGGGAGAAGTGTATGGTGTGTCCTGAAACATCTAAAAAACAAAGCAACAGAGCCTAGGGCACTTCCACTTATGGTCCTATAGCTTAGGGAAATTAAGATCAAAAAGACACAGCCACTCCAAAGTTTGGGACGGCCCTGTTTACAAGAACCTTGTTCATGGTACAAGTTCAATATCGCAAAAAGAGAAAAATGGATAAAGAAGTTCTGATACTTACGTAGAATGCAATATCACTCAGCAATGAAATCTATGTCATCAGGCCCATAGCAGCATAATGAGTGGATTCAGGTATGATGATTCTAACTGAAATAAATCACACAGAAAAAGAAACATCATAAGATATCACTAATACACGAAATGTAAACTTGGCTACACAGGAACTGAATTACAAAACAGAAAAGGGTCTCAAATTTAGAAAACCAACTTATGCTTGCTTAAGGGGAAAGGTGAGTCGGGGTGCTGCATAAAACCAGAGATTGAAATGAGCACAGATAAAGTTCCTTAAACCAAATATGTAATAGACAAGAGCTACTCCTTGCTCAACGAAATGGACTCAACACCCCATATTAAACGCCTAAGAATGTACCTGACTAGTAAGTATCTTAAAACCTATGGATTTCTATGTCTCCGAAAGAGAATCAAGCATGTGTACAGGGGCATAAACACAACAGTGATAGGATTGGAGAGGTTCGGTGAGCAAATGAAGACCCTTTGAAGTCATATTGCATGGTACCCATTCCACGGGTCACAACTCTCCAGGTTTAAGGGATTCTTCCTTCAGCTAAAACATGCATGTGGAACCCAGAGTATGATCAACCGTGTGATCGGGAGACGTGTTCAAATATGTCTCAGTTTTCGTCCCTTGGTACTCGGGTGCAACATTCCAGACGCTTTACTAACACTCTCCCCACTTAGAGAGTCAGTGTCTTTAACCTCCTGTTTGGCCCAGTTTGCAATTCCTGCGGAAGATGAACAGGAATAGGGAGCACCAATGAGAGACTAGCTGGAGGTGTCTGGACGGGCAAATTTAACTCTCATTTCCCACCAGGAAGAGGAATTAACCAAAGGCTCAGCGTGCCGTGCCGGAACCAGATTAGGGCCTGAAGCAATCCTGCGGTGTTGCGGCCAGCTCACAAGAAAGTGAGTTGAAGAAAGGAGCTCAGGGGCACTGTAATTCACAAACCTGCAGACTTATAAATGACAGCTATCGTCCAAAAATATACTGAAGTAAGGCTGCCAAGAGGACTTGAAAGCGGAGCAGAATTGCAGGAAACCAATTTCAGGAGGTAGACTGGAATTGCATTTAAAGCATACGAAAAGAGGCTGAATGTCCACAATGATGCACTTGGCCAAAAAGGGCATATGCGTTTTTTCCTGGGAAAAAATGCATACGCCCTTTTTGGCCAACAAAGCAAGCTTGCAAAGGAAATCTGCACTACAATGAAGTCTCACTTCCCCCCGGTCAAAAGGGCCATCTGAAAAAAGTGTAAAATCCAGAAAGGCAGGACAGGCCATGGAGAACTGGGAGCCTTGTTATGCTGATGGGTGGGATGTAAATTGCCAAAAGCCACTGGGGAGAAGGGTATGGTGTTTCCTGAAATATCTAAAAAACAAAGCAACAGAGCCTAGGGCACTTCCACTTATGGTCCTATAGCTTAGGGAAATTAAAATCAAAAAGACACAGCCACCCCAAAGTTTGGGACGGCTCTGTTTACAAGAACCTCTTTTATGGTACAAGTTCGATATCGCAGAAAGAGAAAAATGGATAAAGAAATTGTGATACTTATGTACAATGCAATATCACTCAGCAATGAAATCTATGTCAACAGGCCCATAGCAGCATAACGAGTGGATTCAGGTATGATGATTCTAACTGAAATAAGTCACACAGAAAAACAAACATCATAAGATATCACTAATACACGGAATGTAAACTTGGCTACACAGGAACTGAATTACAAAACAGAACAGGGTCTCAAATTTAGAAAACCAACTTATGCTTGCTTAAGGAGAAAGGTGAGTCGGGGTGCTGCATAAAACCAGAGATTGAAATGAGCACAGATAAAGTTCCTTAAGCCAAATATGTAATAGACAAGAGCTACTCCTTGCTCAACGAAATGGACTCAACACCCCATATTAAACGCCTAAGAATGTACCTGACTAGTAAGTATCTTAAAACCTATGGATTCCTATGTCTGCGAAAGAGAATCAAGCATGTGTACAGGGGCATAAACACAACAGTGATAGGATTGGAGAGGTTCGGTGAGCAAATGAAGACCCTTTGAAGTCATATTGCATGGTACCCATTCCACGGGTCACAACTCTCCAGGTTTAAGGGATTCTTACTTCAGCGAAAACATGCATGTGGAACCCAGAGTATGATCCACCGTGTGATCGGGAGACGTGTTCAAATATGTCTCAGTTTTCGTCCCCTGGTACTCGGGTACAACATTCCAGATGCTTTACTAACACTCTCCCAACTTGGAGAGTCACTGCCTTTAACCTCCTGTTTGGCCCAGTTTGCAATGTCTGCGGAAGATGAAGAGGAACAGGGAGGACCAATGAGAGACTAGCTGGAGGTTTCTGGACGGGCAAATTTTAGTCTCATTTCCCACCAGGAAGAGGAATTAACCAAAGGCTCAGCGTGCCGTGCCGTAACCAGATTAGGGCCTGAAGCAATCCTGCGGTGTTGCGGCCAGCTCACAAGAAAGCGAGTTGAAGAAAGGAGCACAGGGGCATTGTCATTCACAAACCTGCAGACTTATAAATGACAGCTATGGTCCAAAAATATACTGAAGTAAGGCTGCCAAGAGGACTTGAAAGCGGGGCAGAATTGCAGGAAACCGATTTCAGGAGGTAGACTGGAACTGCATTTAAAGCATAGGAAAAGAGGCAGAACGTCCACAATGATGCACTTGGCCAAAAAGGGCATATGCGTTTTTTCCTGGGAAAAAACGCATACGCCCTTTTTGGCCAACCAAGCAAGCTTGCAAAGGAAATCTGCACTACAATGAAGTCTCACTTCCCCCCAGTCAAAAGGGCCATCTGAAAAAAGTGTAAAATCCAGAAAGCCAGGACAGGCCATGGAGAACTGGGAGCCTTGTTATGCTGATGGGCGGGATGTAGATTGCCAGCAGCCACTAGGGAGAAGGGTATGGTGTTTCCAGAAATATCTAAAAAACAAAGCAACAGAGCCTAGGGCACTTCCACTTATGGTCCTATAGCTTAGGGAAATTAAAATCAAAAAGACACAGCCACCCCATAGTTTGGGACGGATGTGTTTACAAGAACCTCGTTTATAGTACAAGTTCAACATCGCAGAAAGTGAAAAATGGATAAAGAAGTTGTGGTATTTACTTACAAAGCAATATCACTCAGCAATGAAATCTATGTCATCAGGCCCGTAGCAACATAATGAGTGGATTCAGGTACGATGATTCTAACTGAAATAAGTCACACAGAAAAAGAAACATCATAAGTTATCACTAATACACGGAATGTAAACTTGGCTACACAGGAACTGAATTCCAAAACAGAACAGGGTCTCAAATTTAGAAAACCAACTTATGCTTGCTTAAGGGTAAAGGTGAGTTGGGGTGCTGCATAAAACCAGAGATTGAAATGAGCACAGATAAAGTTCCTTAAGCCAAATATGGAATAGACAAGTGCTACTCCTTGCTCAACGAAATGGACTCAACACCCCATATTAAATGCCTAAGAATGTACCTGACTAGTAAGTATCTTAAAACCTATGGATTGCTATGTCTCCAAAAGAGAACCAAGCGTGTGTACAGGGGCATAAAGGCAGCAGTGATAGGATTGGAGAGGTTCGGTGAGCAAATGAAGACCCTTTGAAGTCATATTGCATGGTACCCATTCCACGGGTCTCAACTCTCCAGGTTTAAGGGATTCTTCCTTCAGCTAAAACATGCATGTGGAACCCAGAGTATGATCAACCGTGTGAATGGGAGACGTGTTCAAATATGTCTCAGTTTTCCTCCCCTGGTACTCGGGTGCAACATTCCAGACGCTTTACTAACACTCTCCCACTTGGAGAGTCAGCGCCTTTAACCTCCTGTTTGGCCCAGTTTGCAATTTCTGCGGAAGATGAACAGGAATAGGGAGAACCAATGAGAGACTAGCTGGAGGTGTCTGGACGGGCAAATTTAACTCTCATTTCCCACCAGGAAGAGGAATTAACCAAAGGCTCAGTGTGCCGTGCCGGAACCAGATTAGGGCCTGAAGCCATCCTGCGGTGTTGCGGCCAGCTCAAAAGAAAGCGAGTTGAAGAAAGGAGCTCAGGGGCACTGTAATTCACAAACCTGCAGAGTTATAAATGACAGCTATCGTCCAAAAATATACTGAAGTAAGGCTGCCAAGAGGACTTGAGAGCGGGGCAGAATTGCAGGAAACCGATTTCAGGAGGTAGACTGGAATTGCATTGAAAGCATAGGGAAAGAGGCAGAACGTCCACAATGATGCACTTGGCCCAAAAGGGCATATGCATTTTTTCCTGAATATATTCAGGAAAAAACGCATACGCCCTTTTTGGCCAACCAAGCAAACTTGCAAAGGAAATCTGCACTACAATGAAGTCTCACTTCCGCCAGGTCGAAAGGGCCATCTGAAAAAAGTGTGAAATCCAGAAAGGCAGGACAGGCCATGGAGAACTCGGAGCCTTCTTATGCTGATGGGCGGGATGTAAATTGCCAACAGACACTTGGGAGAAGTGTATGGTGTTTCCTGAAACATCTAAAAAACAAAGCAACAGAGCCTAGGGCACTTCCACTTATGGTCCTATAGCTTAGGGAAATTAAAATCAAAAAGACACAGCCACCCCAAAGTTTGGGACGCCTCTGTTTACAAGAATCTAGTTTACAGTACAAGTTCAATATCACAGAAAGTGAAAAATGGATAAAGAACTTGTGGTACTTACGTAAAATGCAGTATCACTCAGCAATGATATCTATGTCATCAGGCCCGTAGCAGCATAATGAGTGGATTCAGGTACGATGATTCTAACTGAAATAAGTCACACAGAAAAAGAAACATCATAAGATATCACTAATACACGGAATGTAAACTTGGCTACACAGGAACTGAATTCCAAAACAGAACAGGGTCTCAAGTTTAGAAAACCAACTTATGCTTGCTTAAGGGGAAAGGTGAGTTGGGGTGCTGCATAAAACCAGAGATTGAAATGAGCACAGATAAAATTCCTTAAGCCAAATATGGAATAGACAAGAGCTACTCCTTGCTCAACGAAATGGACTCAACACCCCATATTAAACGCCTAAGAATGTACCTGACTAGTAAGTATCTTAAAACCTATGGATTGCTATGTGTCCAAAAGAGAATCAAGCGTGTGTACAGGGGCATAAACGCAGCAGTGATAGGATTGGAGAGGTTCGGTGAGCAAATGAAGACCCTTTGAAGTCATATTGCATGGTACCCATTACACGGGTCTCCACTCTCCAGGTTTAAGGTATTCTTCCTTCAGCTAAAACATGCATGTGGAACCCAGAGTATGATCAACCGTGTGAACGGGAGACGTGTTCAAATATGTCTCAGTTTTCCTCCCCTGGTACTCGGGTGCAACATTCCAGACGCTTTACTAACACTCTCCCCACTTAGAGAGTCAGCGCCTTTAACCTCCTGTTTGGCCCAGTTTGCAATTTCTGCGGAAGATGAACAGGAATAGGGAGAACCAATGAGAGACTAGCTGGAGGTGTCTGGATGGGCAAATTTAACTCTCATTTCCCACCAGGAAGAGGAAATAACCAAAGGCTCGGCGTGCCGTGCCGGAACCAGATTAGGGCCTGAAGCCATCCTGCGGTGTTGCGGCCAGCTCACAAGAAAACGAGTTGAAGAAAGGAGCTCAGGGGCACTGTAATTCACAAACCTGCAGAGTTATAAATGACAGCTATCGTCCAAAAATATACTGAAGTAAGGCTGCCAAGAGGACTTGAAAGCGGGGCAGAATTGCAGGAAACCGATTTCAGGAGGTAGACTGGAATTGCATTGAAAGCATAGGAAAAGAGGCAGAACGTCCACAATGATGCACTTGGCCAAAAAGGGCGTATGCGTTTTTTCCTGAATATATTCAGGAAAAAACGCATACGCCCTTTTTGGCCAACCAAGCAAGCTTGCAAAGGAAATCTGCACTACAATGAAGTCTCACTTCCCCCCGGTCAAAAGGGCCATCTGAAAAAAGTGTAAAATCCAGAAAGGCAGGACAGGCCATGGAGAACTGGGAGCCTTGTTATGCTGATGGGCGGGATGTAAATTGCCAACAGACACTCGGGAGAAGTGTATGGTGTTTCCTGAAACATCTAAAAAACAAAGCAACAGAGCCTAGGGCACTTCCACTTATGGTCCTATAGCTTAGGGAAATTAAAATCAAAAAGACACAGCCACCCCAAAGTTTGGGACGCCTCTGTTTACAAGAACCTCGTTTACCGTACAAGTTCAATATCACTGAAAGTGAAAAATGGATAAAGAAGTTGTGGTAGTTACGTACAATGCAGTATCACTCAGCAATGAAATCTATGTCATCAGGTCCTTAGCAGCACAATGAGTGGATTCAGGTACGATGATTCTAACTGAAATAAGTCACACAGAAAAAGAAACATCATAAGTTATCACTAATACACGGAATGTAAACTTGGCTACACAGGAACTGAATTCCAAAACAGAACAGGATCTCAAATTTAGAAAACCAACTTATGCTTGCTTAAGGGGAAAGGTGATTTGGGGTGCTGCATAAAACCAGAGATTGAAATGAGCACAGATAAAGTTCCTTAAGCCAAATATGGAATAGAAAATAGCTACTCCTTACTCAACGAAATGAACTCAACACCGCATATTAAACGCCTAACAATGTACCTGACTAGTAAGTATCTTAAAACCTATGGATTGCTATGTCTCCAAAGGAGAATCAAGCGTGTATACAGGGGCATAAACGCAGCAGTGATAGGATTGGAGAGGTTCGGTGAGCAAATGAAGACCCTTTGAAGTCATATTGCATGGTACCCATTCCACGGGTCTCAACTCTCCAGGTTTAAGGTATTCTTCCTTCAGCTAACACATGCATGTGGAACCCAGAGTATGATCAACCGTGTCAACGGGAGACGTGTTCAAATATGTCTCAGTTTTCCTCCCCTGGTACTCGGGTGCAACATTCCAAACGCTTTACTAACACTCTCCCCACTTGGAGAGTCAGCGCCTTTAACCTCCTGTTTGGCCCAGTTTGCAATTTCTGTGGAAGATGAACAGGAATAGCGAGAACCAATGAGAGACTAGCTGGAGGTGTCTGGACGGGCAAATTTAACTCTCATTTCCCACCAGGAAGAGCAATTAACCAAAGGCTCAGCGTGCCGTGCCGGAACCAGATTAGGGCCTGAAGCCATCCTGCGGTGTTGCGGCCAGCTCACAAGAAAGTGAGTTGAAGAAAGGAGCTCAGGGGCACTGTAATTCACAAACCTGCAGACTTATAAATGACAGCTATCGTCCAAAAATATACTGAAGTAAGGCTGCCAAGAGGACTTGAAAGCGGAGCAGAATTGCAGGAAACCAATTTCAGGAGGTAGACTGGAATTGCATTTAAAGCATACGAAAAGAGGCTGAATGTCCACAATGATGCACTTGGCCAAAAAGGGCATATGCGTTTTTTCCTGGGAAAAAATGCATACGCCCTTTTTGGCCAACAAAGCAAGCTTGCAAAGGAAATCTGCACTACAATGAAGTCTCACTTCCCCCCGGTCAAAAGGGCCATCTGAAAAAAGTGTAAAATCCAGAAAGGCAGGACAGGCCATGGAGAACTGGGAGCCTTGTTATGCTGATGTGTGGGATGTAAATTGCCAAAAGCCACTGGGGAGAAGGGTATGGTGTTTCCTGAAATATCTAAAAAACAAAGCAACAGAGCCTAGGGCACTTCCACTTATGGTCCTATAGCTTAGGGAAATTAAAATCAAAAAGACACAGCCACCCCAAAGTTTGGGACGGCTCTGTTTACAAGAACCTCTTTTATGGTACAAGTTCGATATCGCAGAAAGAAAAAATGGATAAAGAAATTGTGATACTTATGTACAATGCAATATCACTCAGCAATGAAATCTATGTCAACAGGCCCATAGCAGCATAACGAGTGGATTCAGGTATGATGATTCTAACTGAAATAAGTCACACAGAAAAACAAACATCATAAGATATCACTAATACACGGAATGTAAACTTGGCTACACAGGAACTGAATTACAAAACAGAACAGGGTCTCAAATTTAGAAAACCAACTTATGCTTGCTTAAGGAGAAAGGTGAGTCGGGGTGCTGCATAAAACCAGAGATTGAAATGAGCACAGATAAAGTTCCTTAAGCCAAATATGTAATAGACAAGAGCTACTCCTTGCTCAACGAAATGGACTCAACACCCCATATTAAACGCCTAAGAATGTACCTGACTAGTAAGTATCTTAAAACCTATGGATTCCTATGTCTGTGAAAGAGAATCAAGCATGTGTACAGGGGCATAAACACAACAGTGATAGGATTGGAGAGGTTCGGTGAGCAAATGAAGACCCTTTGAAGTCATATTGCATGGTACCCATTCCACGGGTCACAACTCTCCAGGTTTAAGGGATTCTTACTTCAGCGAAAACATGCATGTGGAACCCAGAGTATGATCCACCGTGTGATCGGGAGACGTGTTCAAATATGTCTCAGTTTTCGTCCCCTGGTACTCGGGTACAACATTCCAGATGCTTTACTAACACTCTCCCAACTTGGAGAGTCACTGCCTTTAACCTCCTGTTTGGCCCAGTTTGCAATGTCTGCGGAAGATGAAGAGGAACAGGGAGGACCAATGAGAGACTAGCTGGAGGTTTCTGGACGGGCAAATTTAAGTCTCATTTCCCACCAGGAAGAGGAATTAACCAAAGGCTCAGCGTGCCGTGCCGTAACCAGATTAGGGCCTGAAGCAATCCTGCGGTGTTGCGGCCAGCTCACAAGAAAGCGAGTTGAAGAAAGGAGCACAGGGGCATTGTCATTCACAAACCTGCAGACTTATAAATGACAGCTATGGTCCAAAAATATACTGAAGTAAGGCTGCCAAGAGGACTTGAAATCGGGGCAGAATTGCAGGAAACCGATTTCAGGAGGTAGACTGGAATTGCATTGAAAGCATAGGAAAAGAGGCAGAACGTCCACAATGATGCACTTGGCCCAAAAGGGCGTATGCATTTTTTCCTGAATATATTCAGGAAAAAACGCATACGCCCTTTTTGGCCAACCAAGCAAACTTGCAAAGGAAATCTGCACTACAATGAAGTCTCACTTCCGCCAGGTCGAAAGGGCCATCTGAAAAAAGTGTAAAATCCAGAAAGGCAGGACAGGCCATGGAGAACTCGGAGCCTTCTTATGCTGATGGGCGGGATGTAAATTGCCAACAGACACTTGGGAAAAGTGTATGGTGTTTCCTGAAACATCTAAAAAACAAAGCAACAGAGCCTAGGGCACTTCCACTTATGGTCCTATAGCTTAGGGAAATTAAAATCAAAAAGACACAGCCACCCCAAAGTTTGGGACGCCTCTGTTTACAAGAATCTAGTTTACAGTACAAGTTCAATATCACAGAAAGTGAAAAATGGATAAAGAACTTGTGGTACTTACGTAAAATGCAGTATCACTCAGCAATGATATCTATGTCATCAGGCCCGTAGCAGCATAATGAGTGGATTCAGGTACGATGATTCTAACTGAAATAAGTCACACAGAAAAAGAAACATCATAAGATATCACTAATACACGGAATGTAAACTTGGCTACACAGGAACTGAATTCCAAAACAGAACAGGGTCTCAAGTTTAGAAAACCAACTTATGCTTGCTTAAGGGGAAAGGTGAGTTGGGGTGCTGCATAAAACCAGAGATTGAAATGAGCACAGATAAAGTTCCTTAAGCCAAATATGGAATAGACAAGAGCTACTCCTTGCTCAACGAAATGGACTCAACACCCCATATTAAACGCCTAAGAATGTACCTGACTAGTAAGTATCTGAAAACCTATGGATTGCTATGTCTGCGAAAGAGAATCAAGCATGTGTACAGGGGCATAAACACAACAGTGATAGGATTGGAGAGGTTTGGTGAGCAAATGAAGACCCTTTGAAGTCATATTGCATGGTACCCATTCCACGGGTCTCAACTCTCCAGGTTTAAGGGATTCTTCCTTCAGCTAAAACATGCATGTGGAACCCAGAGTATGATCAACCGTGTGATCGGGAGACGTGTTCAAATATGTCTCAGTTTTCATCCCCTGGTACTCGGGGGGAACATTCCAGACGCTTTACGAACACTCTCCCGACTTGGAGAGTCAGTGCCTTTAACCTCCTGTTTGGTCCAGTTTGCAATTTCTGCGGAAGATGAACAGGAATAGGGAGAACCAATGAGAGACTAGCTGGAGGTGTCTGGACGGGCAAATTTAACTCTCATTTCCCACCAGGAAGAGGAATTAACCAAAGGCTCAGCGTGCCGTGCCGGAACCAGATTAGGGCCTGAAGCAATCCTGCGGTGTTTCGGCCAGCTCACAAGAAAGCGAGTTGAAGAAAGGAGCTCAGGGGCACTGTAATTCACAAACCTGCAGAGTTATAAATGACAGCTATCGTCCAAAAATATACTGAAGTAAGGCTGCCAAGAGGACTTGAAAGCGGGGCAGAATTGCAGGAAACCGATTTCAGGAGGTAGACTGGAATTGCATTGAAAGCATAGGAAAAGAGGCAGAACGTCCACAATGATGCACTTGGCCAAAAAGGGCGTATGCGTTTTTTCCTGAATATATTCAGGAAAAAACGCATACGCCCTTTTTGGCCAACCAAGCAAGCTTGCAAAGGAAATCTGCACTACAATGAAGTCTCACTTCCCCCCGGTCAAAAGGGCCATCTGAAAAAAGTGTAAAATCCAGAAAGGCAGGACAGGCCATGGAGAACTGGGAGCCTTGTTATGCTGATGGGCGGGATGTAAATTGCCAACAGACACTCGGGAGAAGTGTATGGTGTTTCCTGAAACATCTAAAAAACAAAGCAACAGAGCCTAGGGCACTTCCACTTATGGTCCTATAGCTTAGGGAAATTAAAATCAAAAAGACACAGCCACCCCAAAGTTTGGGACGCCTCTGTTTACAAGAACCTCGTTTACCGTACAAGTTCAATATCACTGAAAGTGAAAAATGGATAAAGAAGTTGTGGTAGTTACGTACAATGCAGTATCACTCAGCAATGAAATCTATGTCATCAGGTCCTTAGCAGCACAATGAGTGGATTCAGGTACGATGATTCTAACTGAAATAAGTCACACAGAAAAAGAAACATCATAAGTTATCACTAATACACGGAATGTAAACTTGGCTACACAGGAACTGAATTCCAAAACAGAACAGGATCTCAAATTTAGAAAACCAACTTATGCTTGCTTAAGGGGAAAGGTGATTTGGGGTGCTGCATAAAACCAGAGATTGAAATGAGCACAGATAAAGTTCCTTAAGCCAAATATGGAATAGAAAATAGCTACTCCTTACTCAACGAAATGAACTCAACACCGCATATTAAACGCCTAAGAATGTACCTGACTAGTAAGTATCTTAAAACCTATGGATTGCTATGTCTCCAAAGGAGAATCAAGCGTGTATACAGGGGCATAAACGCAGCAGTGATAGGATTGGAGAGGTTCGGTGAGCAAATGAAGACCCTTTGAAGTCATATTGCATGGTACCCATTCCACGGGTCTCAACTCTCCAGGTTTAAGGTATTCTTCCTTCAGCTAACACATGCATGTGGAACCCAGAGTATGATCAACCGTGTCAACGGGAGACGTGTTCAAATATGTCTCAGTTTTCCTCCCCTGGTACTCGGGTGCAACATTCCAAACGCTTTACTAACACTCTCCCCACTTGGAGAGTCAGCGCCTTTAACCTCCTGTTTGGCCCAGTTTGCAATTTCTGTGGAAGATGAACAGGAATAGCGAGAACCAATGAGAGACTAGCTGGAGGTGTCTGGACGGGCAAATTTAACTCTCATTTCCCACCAGGAAGAGCAATTAACCAAAGGCTCAGCGTGCCGTGCCGGAACCAGATTAGGGCCTGAAGCCATCCTGCGGTGTTGCGGCCAGCTCACAAGAAAGTGAGTTGAAGAAAGGAGCTCAGGGGCACTGTAATTCACAAACCTGCAGACTTATAAATGACAGCTATCGTCCAAAAATATACTGAAGTAAGGCTGCCAAGAGGACTTGAAAGCGGAGCAGAATTGCAGGAAACCAATTTCAGGAGGTAGACTGGAATTGCATTTAAAGCATACGAAAAGAGGCTGAATGTCCACAATGATGCACTTGGCCAAAAAGGGCATATGCGTTTTTTCCTGGGAAAAAATGCATACGCCCTTTTTGGCCAACAAAGCAAGCTTGCAAAGGAAATCTGCACTACAATGAAGTCTCACTTCCCCCCGGTCAAAAGGGCCATCTGAAAAAAGTGTAAAATCCAGAAAGGCAGGACAGGCCATGGAGAACTGGGAGCCTTGTTATGCTGATGTGTGGGATGTAAATTGCCAAAAGCCACTGGGGAGAAGGGTATGGTGTTTCCTGAAATATCTAAAAAACAAAGCAACAGAGCCTAGGGCACTTCCACTTATGGTCCTATAGCTTAGGGAAATTAAAATCAAAAAGACACAGCCACCCCAAAGTTTGGGACGGCTCTGTTTACAAGAACCTCTTTTATGGTACAAGTTCGATATCGCAGAAAGAAAAAATGGATAAAGAAATTGTGATACTTATGTACAATGCAATATCACTCAGCAATGAAATCTATGTCAACAGGCCCATAGCAGCATAACGAGTGGATTCAGGTATGATGATTCTAACTGAAATAAGTCACACAGAAAAACAAACATCATAAGATATCACTAATACACGGAATGTAAACTTGGCTACACAGGAACTGAATTACAAAACAGAACAGGGTCTCAAATTTAGAAAACCAACTTATGCTTGCTTAAGGAGAAAGGTGAGTCGGGGTGCTGCATAAAACCAGAGATTGAAATGAGCACAGATAAAGTTCCTTAAGCCAAATATGTAATAGACAAGAGCTACTCCTTGCTCAACGAAATGGACTCAACACCCCATATTAAACGCCTAAGAATGTACCTGACTAGTAAGTATCTTAAAACCTATGGATTCCTATGTCTGTGAAAGAGAATCAAGCATGTGTACAGGGGCATAAACACAACAGTGATAGGATTGGAGAGGTTCGGTGAGCAAATGAAGACCCTTTGAAGTCATATTGCATGGTAACCATTCCACGGGTCACAACTCTCCAGGTTTAAGGGATTCTTACTTCAGCGAAAACATGCATGTGGAACCCAGAGTATGATCCACCGTGTGATCGGGAGACGTGTTCAAATATGTCTCAGTTTTCGTCCCCTGGTACTCGGGTACAACATTTCAGATGCTTTACTAACACTCTCCCAACTTGGAGAGTCACTGCCTTTAACCTCCTGTTTGGCCCAGTTTGCAATGTCTGCGGAAGATGAAGAGGAACAGGGAGGACCAATGAGAGACTAGCTGGAGGTTTCTGGACGGGCAAATTTAAGTCTCATTTCCCACCAGGAAGAGGAATTAACCAAAGGCTCAGCGTGCCGTGCCGTAACCAGATTAGGGCCTGAAGCAATCCTGCGGTGTTGCGGCCAGCTCACAAGAAAGCGAGTTGAAGAAAGGAGCACAGGGGCATTGTCATTCACAAACCTGCAGACTTATAAATGACAGCTATGGTCCAAAAATATACTGAAGTAAGGCTGCCAAGAGGACTTGAAATCGGGGCAGAATTGCAGGAAACCGATTTCAGGAGGTAGACTGGAATTGCATTGAAAGCATAGGAAAAGAGGCAGAACGTCCACAATGATGCACTTGGCCCAAAAGGGCGTATGCATTTTTTCCTGAATATATTCAGGAAAAAACGCATACGCCCTTTTTGGCCAACCAAGCAAACTTGCAAAGGAAATCTGCACTACAATGAAGTCTCACTTCCGCCAGGTCGAAAGGGCCATCTGAAAAAAGTATAAAATCCAGAAAGGCAGGACAGGCCATGGAGAACTCGGAGCCTTCTTATGCTGATGGGCGGGATGTAAATTGCCAACAGACACTTGGGAAAAGTGTATGGTGTTTCCTGAAACATCTAAAAAACAAAGCAACAGAGCCTAGGGCACTTCCACTTATGGTCCTATAGCTTAGGGAAATTAAAATCAAAAAGACACAGCCACCCCAAAGTTTGGGACGCCTCTGTTTACAAGAATCTAGTTTACAGTACAAGTTCAATATCACAGAAAGTGAAAAATGGATAAAGAACTTGTGGTACTTACGTAAAATGCAGTATCACTCAGCAATGATATCTATGTCATCAGGCCCGTAGCAGCATAATGAGTGGATTCAGGTACGATGATTCTAACTGAAATAAGTCACACAGAAAAAGAAACATCATAAGATATCACTAATACACGGAATGTAAACTTGGCTACACAGGAACTGAATTCCAAAACAGAACAGGGTCTCAAGTTTAGAAAACCAACTTATGCTTGCTTAAGGGGAAAGGTGAGTTGGGGTGCTGCATAAAACCAGAGATTGAAATGAGCACAGATAAAGTTCCTTAAGCCAAATATGGAATAGACAAGAGCTACTCCTTGCTCAACGAAATGGACTCAACACCCCATATTAAACGCCTAAGAATGTACCTGACTAGTAAGTATCTGAAAACCTATGGATTGCTATGTCTGCGAAAGAGAATCAAGCATGTGTACAGGGGCATAAACACAACAGTGATAGGATTGGAGAGGTTCGGTGAGCAAATGAAGACCCTTTGAAGTCATATTGCATGGTACCCATTCCACGGGTCTCAACTCTCCAGGTTTAAGGGATTCTTCCTTCAGCTAAAACATGCATGTGGAACCCAGAGTATGATCAACCGTGTGATCGGGAGACGTGTTCAAATATGTCTCAGTTTTCATCCCCTGGTACTCGGGGGGAACATTCCAGACGCTTTACGAACACTCTCCCGACTTGGAGAGTCAGTGCCTTTAACCTCCTGTTTGGTCCAGTTTGCAATTTCTGCGGAAGATGAACAGGAATAGGGAGAACCAATGAGAGACTAGCTGGAGGTGTCTGGACGGGCAAATTTAACTCTCATTTCCCACCAGGAAGAGGAATTAACCAAAGGCTCAGCGTGCCGTGCCGGAACCAGATTAGGGCCTGAAGCAATCCTGCGGTGTTTCGGCCAGCTCACAAGAAAGCGAGTTGAAGAAAGGAGCTCAGGGGCACTGTAATTCACAAACCTGCAGTCTTATAAATGACAGCTATCGTCCAAAAATATACTGAAGTAAGGCTGCCAAGAGGACTTGAAAGCGGGGCAGAATTGCAGGAAACCGATTTCAGGAGGTAGACTGGAACTGCATTTAAAGCATAGGAAAAGAGGCAGAACGTCCACAATGATGCACTTGGCCAAAAAGGGCATATGCGTTTTTTCCTGGGAAAAAACGCATACGCACTTTTTGGCCAACCAAGCAAGCTTGCAAAGGAAATCTGCACTACAATGAAGTCTCACTTCCCCCCGGTCAAAAGGGCCATCTGAAAAAAGTGTAAAATCCAGAAAGCCAGGACAGGCCATGGAGAACTGGGAGCCTTGTTATGCTGATGGGCGGGATGTAGATTGCCAGCAGCCACTAGGGAGAAGGGTATGGTGTTTCCAGAAATATCTAAAAAACAAAGCAACAGAGCCTAGGGCACTTCCACTTATGGTCCTATAGCTTAGGGAAATTAAAATCAAAAAGTCACAGCCACCCCAAAGTTTGGGACGGCTCTGTTTACAAGAACCTCGTTTACGGTACAAGTTCAATATCACAGAAAGTGAAAAATGGATAAAGAAGTTGTGGTACTTACGTACAATGCAATATCACTCAGCAATGAAATCTATGTCATCAGGCCCGTAGCAGCATAATGAGTGGATTCAGGTACGATGATTCTAACTGAAATAAGTCACACAGAAAAAGAAACATCATAAGATATCACTAATACACGGAATGTAAACTTGGCTACAAAGGAACTAAATTCCAAAACAGAACAGGGTCTCAAATTTAGAAAACCAACTTATGCTTGCTTAAGGGGAATGGTGAGTTGGGGTGCTGCATAAAACCAGAGATTGAAATGAGCACAGATAAAGTTCCTTAAGCCAAATATGGAATAGACAAGAGCTACTCCTTGCTCAACGAAATGGACTCAACACCCCATATTAAATGCCTAAGAATGTACCTGACTAGTAAGTATCTTAAAACCTATGGATTGCTATGTCTCCGAAAGAGAATCAAGCATGTGTACAGGGGCATAAACGCAGCA